>NW_027436749.1:0-300000 GCF_047716275.1 Strix uralensis | reverse complement strand
AGGCAGAGAATTCCCTGCTAGCACGTTCTCTGTGCCTGGGAAGCAGAAGTGTTCCCATTGCTTCGCAGAATCGCTTTTGTGCAGAAAACAGTAACACTTGTTCAGAACGAAAGAAAGCACAGAGCCCCAGATTTTATGTTGTCCTGGAGAGCTTGCAGAGCACTGGGGAAAGGCAGGCAGAGAATTCCCTGCTAGCACGTTCTCTGTGCCTGGGAAGCAGAAGTGTTCCCATTGCTTCGCAGAATCGCTTTTGTGCAGAAAACAGTAACACTTGTTCAGAACGAAAGAAAGCACAGAGCCCCAGATTTGCTGTTGTCCTGGAGAGCTTGCAGAGCACTGGGGAAAGGCAGGCAGAGAATTCCCTGCTAGCACCTTCTCTGTGCCTGGGAAGCAGAAGTGTTCCCATTGCTTCGCAGAATCGCTTTTGTGCAGAAAACCGTAACACTTGTTCAGAACGAAAGAAAGCACAGAGCCCCAGATTTGTTGTTGTCCTGGAGAGCTTGCAGAGCACTGGGGAAAGGCAGGCAGAGAATTCCCTGCTAGCACCTTCTCTGTGCCTGGGAAGCAGAAGTGTTCACATTGCTTCGCAGAATCGCTTTTGTGCAGAAAACAGTAACACTTGTTCAGAACGAAAGAAAGCACAGAGCCCCAGATTTTATGTTGTCCTGGAGAGCTAGCAGAGCACTGGGGAAAAGCAATCATAGAATTCCCTGCTAGCACGTTCTCTGTGCCTGGGAAGCAGAAGTGTTCCCATTGCTTCGCAGAATCGCTTTTGTGCAGAAAACAGTAACACTTGTTCAGAACGAAAGAAAGCACAGAGCCACAGATTTGCTGTTGTCCTGGAGAGCTTGCAGAGCACTGGGGAAAGGCAGGCAGAGAATTCCCTGCTAGCACCTTCTCTGTGCCTGGGAAGCAGAAGTGTTCCCATTGCTTCGCAGAATCGCTTTTGTGCAGAAAACCGTAACACTTGTTCAGAACGAAAGAAAGCACAGAGCCCCAGATTTGATGTTGTCCTGGAGAGCGTGCAGAGCACTGAGGAAAGGCAGGCAGAGAATTCCCTGCTAGCACCTTCTCTGTGCCTGGGAAGCAGAAGTGTTCCCATTGCTTCGCAGAATCGCTTTTGTGCAGAAAACAGTAACACTTGTTCAGAACGAAAGAAAGCACAGAGGCCCAGATTTTATGTTGTCCTGGAGAGCTTGCAGAGCACTGGGGAAAGGCACGCAGAGAATTCCCTGCTAGCACCTTCTCTGTGCCTGGGAAGCAGAAGTCTTCACATTGCTTCGCAGAATCGCTTTTGTGCAGAAAACAGTAACACTTGTTCAGAACGAAAGAAAGCACAGAGCCCCAGATTTTATGTTGTCCTGGAGAGCTAGCAGAGCACTGGGGAAAAGCAATCATAGAATTCCCTGCTAGCACGTTCTCTGTGCCTGGGAAGCAGAAGTGTTCCCATTGCTTCGCAGAATCGCTTTTGTGCAGAAAACAGTAACACTTGTTCAGAACGAAAGAAAGCACAGAGCCACAGATTTGCTGTTGTCCTGGAGAGCTTGCAGAGCACTGGGGAAAGGCAGGCAGAGAATTCCCTGCTAGCACCTTCTCTGTGCCTGGGAAGCAGAAGTGTTCCCATTGCTTCGCAGAATCGCTTTTGTGCAGAAAACCGTAACACTTGTTCAGAACGAAAGAAAGCACAGAGCCCCAGATTTGATGTTGTCCTGGAGAGCGTGCAGAGCACTGAGGAAAGGCAGGCAGAGAATTCCCTGCTAGCACCTTCTCTGTGCCTGGGAAGCAGAAGTGTTCCCATTGCTTCGCAGAATCGCTTTTGTGCAGAAAACAGTAACACTTGTTCAGAACGAAAGAAAGCACAGAGGCCCAGATTTTATGTTGTCCTGGAGAGCTTGCAGAGCACTGGGGAAAGGCACGCAGAGAATTCCCTGCTAGCACCTTCTCTGTGCCTGGGAAGCAGAAGTCTTCACATTGCTTCGCAGAATCGCTTTTGTGCAGAAAACAGTAACACTTGTTCAGAACGAAAGAAAGCACAGAGCCCCAGATTTTATGTTGTCCTGGAGAGCTTGCAGAGCACTGGGGAAAGGCAGGCAGAGAATTCCCTGCTAGCACGTTCTCTGTGCCTGGGAAGCAGAAGTGTTCCCATTGCTTCGCAGAATCGCTTTTGTGCAGAAAACAGTAACACTTGTTCAGAACGAAAGAAAGCACAGAGCCCCAGATTTTATGTTGTCCTGGAGATCTTGCACAGCACTGGGGAAAAGCAGGCAGAGAATTCCCTGCTAGCACGTTCTCTGTGCCTGGGAAGCAGAAGTGTTCCCATTGCTTCGCAGAATCGCTTTTGTGCAGAAAACAGTAACACTTGTTCAGAACGAAAGAAAGCACAGAGCCCCAGATTTTATGTTGTCCTGGAGAGCTTGCAGAGCACTGGGGAAAAGCAGGCAGAGAATTCCCTGCTAGCACCTTCTCTGTGCCTGGGAAGCAGAAGTGTTCACATTGCTTCGCAGAATCGCTTTTGTGCAGAAAACAGTAACACTTGTTCAGAACGATAGAAAGCGCAGAGCCCCAGATTTTATGTTGTCCTGGAGAGCTTGCAGAGCACTGGGGAAAGGCAGGCAGAGAATTCCCTGCTAGCACCTTCTCTGTGCCTGGGAAGCAGAAGTGTTCCCATTGCTTCGCAGAATCGCTTTTGTGCAGAAAACAGTAACACTTGTTCAGAACGAAAGAAAGCACAGAGCCCCAGATTTGCTGTTGTCCTGGAGAGCTTGCAGAGCACTGGGGAAAAGGCAGGCAGAGAATTCCCTGCTAGCACGTTCTCTGTGCCTGGGAAGCAGAAGTGTTCCCATTGCTTCGCAGAATCGCTTTTGTGCAGAAAACCGTAACACTTGTTCAGAACGAAAGAAAGCACAGAGCCCCAGATTTGTTGTTGTCCTGGAGAGCTTGCAGAGCACTGGGGAAAGGCAGGCAGAGAATTCCCTGCTAGCACCTTCTCTGTGCCTGGGAAGCAGAAGTGTTCACATTGCTTCGCAGAATCGCTTTTGTGCAGAAAACAGTAACACTTGTTCAGAACGAAAGAAAGCACAGAGCCCCAGATTTTATGTTGTCCTGGAGAGCTAGCAGAGCACTGGGGAAAAGCAATCATAGAATTCCCTGCTAGCACGTTCTCTGTGCCTGGGAAGCAGAAGTGTTCCCATTGCTTCGCAGAATCGCTTTTGTGCAGAAAACAGTAACACTTGTTCAGAACGAAAGAAAGCACAGAGCCCCAGATTTGATGTTGTCCTGGAGAGCTTGCAGAGCACTGGGGAAAGGCAGGCAGAGAATTCCCTGCTAGCACGTTCTCTGTGCCTGGGAAGCAGAAGTGTTCCCATTGCTTCGCAGAATCGCTTTTGTGCAGAAAACAGTAACACTTGTTCAGAACGAAAGAAAGCACAGAGCCCCAGATTTGCTGTTGTCCTGGAGAGCTTGCAGAGCACTGGGGAAAGGCAGGCAGAGAATTCCCTGCTAGCACCTTCTCTGTGCCTGGGAAGCAGAAGTGTTCCCATTGCTTCGCAGAATCGCTTTTGTGCAGAAAACCGTAACACTTGTTCAGAACGAAAGAAAGCACAGAGCCCCAGATTTTATGTTGTCCTGGAGAGCGTGCAGAGCACTGGGGAAAGGCAGGCAGAGAATTCCCTGCTAGCACCTTCTCTGTGCCTGGGAAGCAGAAGTGTTCCCATTGCTTCGCAGAATCGCTTTTGTGCAGAAAACAGTAACACTTGTTCAGAACGAAAGAAAGCACAGAGGCCCAGATTTTATGTTGTCCTGGAGAGCTTGCAGAGCACTGGGGAAAGGCACGCAGAGAATTCCCTGCTAGCACCTTCTCTGTGCCTGGGAAGCAGAAGTCTTCACATTGCTTCGCAGAATCGCTTTTGTGCAGAAAACAGTAACACTTGTTCAGAACGAAAGAAAGCACAGAGCCCCAGATTTTATGTTGTCCTGGAGAGCTTGCAGAGCACTGGGGAAAGGCAGGCAGAGAATTCCCTGCTAGCACGTTCTCTGTGCCTGGGAAGCAGAAGTGTTCCCATTGCTTCGCAGAATCGCTTTTGTGCAGAAAACAGTAACACTTGTTCAGAACGAAAGAAAGCACAGAGCCCCAGATTTTATGTTGTCCTGGAGATCTTGCACAGCACTGGGGAAAAGCAGGCAGAGAATTCCCTGCTAGCACGTTCTCTGTGCCTGGGAAGCAGAAGTGTTCCCATTGCTTCGCAGAATCGCTTTTGTGCAGAAAACAGTAACACTTGTTCAGAACGAAAGAAAGCACAGAGCCCCAGATTTTATGTTGTCCTGGAGAGCTTGCAGAGCACTGGGGAAAAGCAGGCAGAGAATTCCCTGCTAGCACCTTCTCTGTGCCTGGGAAGCAGAAGTGTTCACATTGCTTCGCAGAATCGCTTTTGTGCAGAAAACAGTAACACTTGTTCAGAACGATAGAAAGCGCAGAGCCCCAGATTTTATGTTGTCCTGGAGAGCTTGCAGAGCACTGGGGAAAGGCAGGCAGAGAATTCCCTGCTAGCACCTTCTCTGTGCCTGGGAAGCAGAAGTGTTCCCATTGCTTCGCAGAATCGCTTTTGTGCAGAAAACAGTAACACTTGTTCAGAACGAAAGAAAGCACAGAGCCCCAGATTTGCTGTTGTCCTGGAGAGCTTGCAGAGCACTGGGGAAAAGGCAGGCAGAGAATTCCCTGCTAGCACGTTCTCTGTGCCTGGGAAGCAGAAGTGTTCCCATTGCTTCGCAGAATCGCTTTTGTGCAGAAAACCGTAACACTTGTTCAGAACGAAAGAAAGCACAGAGCCCCAGATTTGTTGTTGTCCTGGAGAGCTTGCAGAGCACTGGGGAAAGGCAGGCAGAGAATTCCCTGCTAGCACCTTCTCTGTGCCTGGGAAGCAGAAGTGTTCACATTGCTTCGCAGAATCGCTTTTGTGCTGAAAACAGTAACACTTGTTCAGAACGAAAGAAAGCACAGAGCCCCAGATTTTATGTTGTCCTGGAGAGCTAGCAGAGCACTGGGGAAAAGCAATCATAGAATTCCCTGCTAGCACGTTCTCTGTGCCTGGGAAGCAGAAGTGTTCCCATTGCTTCGCAGAATCGCTTTTGTGCAGAAAACAGTAACACTTGTTCAGAACGAAAGAAAGCACAGAGCCCCAGATTTGATGTTGTCCTGGAGAGCTTGCAGAGCACTGGGGAAAGGCAGGCAGAGAATTCCCTGCTAGCACGTTCTCTGTGCCTGGGAAGCAGAAGTGTTCCCATTGCTTCGCAGAATCGCTTTTGTGCAGAAAACAGTAACACTTGTTCAGAACGAAAGAAAGCACAGAGCCCCAGATTTGCTGTTGTCCTGGAGAGCTTGCAGAGCACTGGGGAAAGGCAGGCAGAGAATTCCCTGCTAGCACCTTCTCTGTGCCTGGGAAGCAGAAGTGTTCCCATTGCTTCGCAGAATCGCTTTTGTGCAGAAAACAGTAACACTTGTTCAGAACGAAAGAAAGCACAGAGCCCCAGATTTGATGTTGTCCTGGAGAGCTTGCAGAGCACTGGGGAAAGGCACGCAGAGAATTCCCTGCTAGCACCTTCTCTGTGCCTGTTCACATTGCTTCGCAGAATCGCTTTTGTGCAGAAAACAATAACACTTGTTCAGAAGGAAAGAAAGCACAGAGCCCCAGATTTTATGTTGTCCTGGAGATCTTGCAGAGCACTGGGGAAAAGCAGGCAGAGATTTCCCTGCTAGCACGTTCTCTGTGCCTGGGAAGCAGAAGTGTTCAGATTGCTTCGCAGAATCGCTTTTGTGCAGAAAACAGTAACACTTGTTCAGAATGAAAGAAAGCACAGAGCCCCAGATTTTATGTTGTCCTGGAGAGCTTGCAGAGCACTGGGGAAAGGCAGGCAGAGAATTCCCTGCTAGCACCTTCTCTGTGCCTGGGAAACAGAAGTGTTCCCATTGCTTCGCAGAATCGCTTTTGTGCAGAAAACAGTAACACTTGTTCAGAACGAAAGAAAGCACAGAGCCCCAGATTTTATGTTGTCCTGGAGAGCTTGCAGAGCACTGGGGAAAAGCAGGCAGAGATTTCCCTGCTAGCACGTTCTCTGTGCCTGGGAAGCAGAAGTGTTCACATTGCTTCGCAGAATCGCTTTTGTGCAGAAAACAGTAACACTTGTTCAGAACGAAAGAAAGCACAGAGCCCCAGATTTTATGTTGTCCTGGAGAGCTTGCACAGCACTGGGGAAAGGCAGGCAGAGAATTCCCTGCTAGCACCTTCTCTGTGCCTGGGAAGCAGAAGTCTTCACATTGCTTCGCAGAATCGCTTTTGTGCAGAAAACAGTAACACTTGTTCAGAACGAAAGAAAGCACAGAGCCCCAGATTTGCTGTTGTCCTGGAGAGCTTGCAGAGCACTGGGGAAAAGCAGGCAGAGAATTCCCTGCTAGGACCTTCTCTGTGCCTGGGAAGCAGAAGTGTTCACATTGCTTCGCAGAATCGCTTTTGTGCAGAAAACAGTAACACTTGTTCAGAACGAAAGAAAGCACAGAGCCCCAGATTTTATGTTGTCCTGGAGAGCTTGCAGAGCACTGGGGAAAAGCAGGCAGAGAATTCCCTGCTAGCACCTTCTCTGTGCCTGGGAAGCAGAAGTCTTCACATTGCTTCGCAGAATCGCTTTTGTGCAGAAAACAGTAACACTTGTTCAGAACGAAAGAAAGCACAGAGCCCCAGATTTGCTGTTGTCCTGGAGAGCTTGCAGAGCACTGGGGAAAGGCAGGCAGAGAATTCCCTGCTAGCACCTTCTCTGTGCCTGGGAAACAAGTGTTCACATTGCTTCGCAGAATCGCTTTTGTGCAGAAAACAGTAACACTTGTTCAGAACGAAAGAAAGCACAGAGCCCCAGATTTGCTGTTGTCCTGGAGAGCTTGCAGAGCACTGGGGAAAGGCAGGCAGAGAATTCCCTGCTAGCACCTTCTCTGTGCCTGGGAAGCAGAAGTGTTCCCATTGCTTCGCAGAATCGCTTTTGTGCAGAAAACAGTAACACTTGTTCAGAACGAAAGAAAGCACAGAGCCCCAGATTTGCTGTTGTCCTGGAGAGCTTGCAGAGCACTGGGGAAAGGCAGGCAGAGAATTCCCTGCTAGCACGTTCTCTGTGCCTGGGAAGCAGAAGTGTTCACATTGCTTCGCAGAATCGCTTTTGTGCAGAAAACAGTAACACTTGTTCAGAACGAAAGAAAGCACAGAGCCCCAGATTTTATGTTGTCCTGGAGAGCTTGCAGAGCACTGGGGAAAAGCAGGCAGAGAATTCCCTGCTAGCACGTTCTCTGTGCCTGGGAAGCAGAAGTGTTCACATTGCTTCGCAGAATCGCTTTTGTGCAGAAAACAGTAACACTTGTTCAGAACGATAGAAAGCGCAGAGCCCCAGATTTTATGTTGTCCTGGAGAGCTTGCAGAGCACTGGGGAAAGGCACGCAGAGAATTCCCTGCTAGCACCTTCTCTGTGCCTGTTCACATTGCTTCGCAGAATCGCTTTTGTGCAGAAAACAATAACACTTGTTCAGAAGGAAAGAAAGCACAGAGCCCCAGATTTTATGTTGTCCTGGAGATCTTGCAGAGCACTGGGGAAAAGCAGGCAGAGATTTCCCTGCTAGCACGTTCTCTGTGCCTGGGAAGCAGAAGTGTTCAGATTGCTTCGCAGAATCGCTTTTGTGCAGAAAACAGTAACACTTGTTCAGAACGAAAGAAAGCACAGAGCCCCAGATTTTATGTTGTCCTGGAGAGCTTGCAGAGCACTGGGGAAAGGCAGGCAGAGAATTCCCTGCTAGCACGTTCTCTGTGCCTGGGAAGCAGAAGTGTTCACATTGCTTCGCAGAATCGCTTTTGTGCAGAAAACAGTAACACTTGTTCAGAACGAAAGAAAGCACAGAGCCCCAGATTTTATGTTGTCCTGGAGAGCTTGCACAGCACTGGGGAAAGGCAGGCAGAGAATTCCCTGCTAGCACCTTCTCTGTGCCTGTTCACATTGCTTCGCATAATCGCTTTTGTGCAGAAAACCGTAACACTTGTTCAGAACGAAAAGAAAGTACAGAGCCCCAGATTTTATGTTGTCCTGGAGAGCTTGCAGAGCACTGGGGAAAGGCAGGCAGAGAATTCCCTGCTAGCACCTTCTCTGTGCCTGGGAAACAGAAGGGTTCCCATTGCTTCGCAGAATCGCTTTTGTGCAGAAAACAGTAACACTTGTTCAGAACGAAAGAAAGCACAGAGCCCCAGATTTTATGTTGTCCTGGAGAGCTTGCAGAGCACTGGGGAAAGGCAGGCAGAGAATTCCCTGCTAGCACCTTCTCTGTGCCTGGGAAACAGAAGTGTTCCCATTGCTTCGCAGAATCGCTTTTGTGCAGAAAACAGTAACACTTGTTCAGAACGAAAGAAAGCACAGAGCCCCAGATTTTATGTTGTCCTGGAGAGCTAGCAGAGCACTGGGGAAAAGCAGGCAGAGATTTCCCTGCTAGGACGTTCTCTGTGCCTGGGAAGCAGAAGTGTTCACATTGCTTCGCAGAATCGCTTTTGTGCAGAAAACAGTAACACTTGTTCAGAACGAAAGAAAGCACAGAGCCCCAGATTTTATGTTGTCCTGGAGAGCTTGCACAGCACTGGGGAAAGGCAGGCAGAGAATTCCCTGCTAGCACCTTCTCTGTGCCTGGGAAGCAGAAGTCTTCACATTGCTTCGCAGAATCGCTTTTGTGCAGAAAACAGTAACACTTGTTCAGAACGAAAGAAAGCACAGAGCCCCAGATTTGCTGTTGTCCTGGAGAGCTTGCAGAGCACTGGGGAAAGGCAGGCAGAGAATTCCCTGCTAGGACCTTCTCTGTGCCTGGGAAGCAGAAGTGTTCACATTGCTTCGCAGAATCGCTTTTGTGCAGAAAACAGTAACACTTGTTCAGAACGAAAGAAAGCACAGAGCCCCAGATTTTATGTTGTCCTGGAGAGCTTGCAGAGCACTGGGGAAAAGCAGGCAGAGAATTCCCTGCTAGCACCTTCTCTGTGCCTGGGAAACAGAAGTGTTCCCATTGCTTCGCAGAATCGCTTTTGTGCAGAAAACAGTAACACTTGTTCAGAACGAAAGAAAGCACAGAGCCCCAGATTTGCTGTTGTCCTGGAGAGCTTGCAGAGCACTGGGGAAAGGCAGGCAGAGAATTCCCTGCTAGCACCTTCTCTGTGCCTGGGAAGCAGAAGTGTTCCCATTGCTTCGCAGAATCGCTTTTGTGCAGAAAACCGTAACACTTGTTCAGAACGAAAGAAAGCACAGAGCCCCAGATTTGCTGTTGTCCTGGAGAGCTTGCAGAGCACTGGGGAAAGGCAGGCAGAGAATTCCCTGCTAGCACCTTCTCTGTGCCTGGGAAGCAGAAGTGTTCCCATTGCTTCGCAGAATCGCTTTTGTGCAGAAAACAGTAACACTTGTTCAGAACGAAAGAAAGCACAGAGCCCCAGATTTGCTGTTGTCCTGGAGAGCTTGCAGAGCACTGGGGAAAGGCAGGCAGAGAATTCCCTGCTAGCACCTTCTCTGTGCCTGGGAAGCAGAAGTGTTCCCATTGCTTCGCAGAATCGCTTTTGTGCAGAAAACCGTAACACTTGTTCAGAACGAAAGAAAGCACAGAGCCCCAGATTTGCTGTTGTCCTGGAGAGCTTGCAGAGCACTGGGGAAAGGCAGGCAGAGAATTCCCTGCTAGCACCTTCTCTGTGCCTGGGAAGCAGAAGTGTTCCCATTGCTTCGCAGAATCGCTTTTGTGCAGAAAACCGTAACACTTGTTCAGAACGAAAGAAAGCACAGAGCCCCAGATTTGTTGTTGTCCTGGAGAGCTTGCAGAGCACTGGGGAAAGGCAGGCAGAGAATTCCCTGCTAGCACCTTCTCTGTGCCTGGGAAGCAGAAGTGTTCACATTGCTTCGCAGAATCGCTTTTGTGCAGAAAACAGTAACACTTGTTCAGAACGAAAGAAAGCACAGAGCCCCAGATTTGCTGTTGTCCTGGAGAGCTTGCAGAGCACTGGAGAAAAACAGGCAGAGAATTCCCTGCTAGCACCTTCTCTGTGCCTGGGAAGCAGAAGTGTTCCCATTGCTTCGCAGAATCGCTTTTGTGCAGAAAACAGTAACACTTGTTCAGAACGAAAGAAAGCACAGAGCCCCAGATTTTATGTTGTCCTGGAGAGCTTGCAGAGCACTGGGGAAAAGCAATCAGAGAATTCCCTGCTAGCACGTTCTCTGTGCCTGGGAAGCAGAAGTGTTCCCATTGCTTCGCAGAATCGCTTTTGTGCAGAAAACAGTAACACTTGTTCAGAACGAAAGAAAGCACAGAGCCCCAGATTTTATGTTGTCCTGGAGAGCTTGCAGAGCACTGGGGAAAGGCAGGCAGAGAATTCCCTGCTAGCACGTTCTCTGTGCCTGGGAAGCAGAAGTGTTCCCATTGCTTCGCAGAATCGCTTTTGTGCAGAAAACAGTAACACTTGTTCAGAACGAAAGAAAGCACAGAGCCCCAGATTTGCTGTTGTCCTGGAGAGCTTGCAGAGTACTGGGGAAAAGCAGGCAGAGAATTCCCTGCTAGCACCTTCTCTGTGCCTGTTCACATTGCTTCGCAGAATAGCTTTTGTGCAGAAAACAATAACACTTGTTCAGAAGGAAAGAAAGCACAGAGCCCCAGATTTTATGTTGTCCTGGAGAGCTTGCAGAGCACTGGGGAAAGGCAGGCAGAGATTTCCCTGCTAGCACGTTCTCTGTGCCTGGGAAGCAGAAGTGTTCACATTGCTTCGCAGAATCGCTTTTGTGCAGAAAACAGTAACACTTGTTCAGAACGAAAGAAAGCACAGAGCCCCAGATTTTATGTTGTCCTGGAGAGCTTGCAGAGCACTGGGGAAAGGCAGGCAGAGAATTCCCTGCTAGCACCTTCTCTGTGCCTGGGAAACAGAAGTGTTCCCATTGCTTCGCAGAATCGCTTTTGTGCAGAAAACAGTAACACTTGTTCAGAACGAAAGAAAGCACAGAGCCCCAGATTTGCTGTTGTCCTGGAGAGCTTGCAGAGCACTGGGGAAAGGCACGCAGAGAATTCCCTGCTAGCACCTTCTCTGTGCCTGGGAAGCAGAAGTGTTCACATTGCTTCGCAGAATCGCTTTTGTGCAGAAAACAATAACACTTGTTCAGAAGGAAAGAAAGCACAGAGCCCCAGATTTTATGTTGTCCTGGAGAGCTTGCAGAGCACTGGGGAAAGGCAGGCAGAGAATTCTCTGCTAGCACCTTCTCTGTGCCTGGGAAGCAGAAGTCTTCACATTGCTTCGCAGAATCGCTTTTGTGCAGAAAACAGTAACACTTGTTCAGAACGAAAGAAAGCACAGAGCCCCAGATTTTATGTTGTCCTGGAGAGCTTGCAGAGCACTGGGAAAAGGCACGCAGAGAATTCCCTGCTAACACCTTCTCTGTGCCTGTTCACATTGCTTCGCAGAATCGCTTTTGTGCAGAAAACAATAACACTTGTTCAGAAGGAAAGAAAGCACAGAGCCCCAGATTTTATGTTGTCCTGGAGAGCTTGCAGAGCACTGGGGAAAAGGAGGCAGAGATTTCCCTGCTAGCACGTTCTCTGTGCCTGGGAAGCAGAAGTGTTCACATTGCTTTGCAGAATCGCTTTTGTGCAGAAAACAGTAACACTTGTTCAGAACGAAAGAAAGCACAGAGCCCCAGATTTTATGTTGTCCTGGAGAGCTTGCAGAGCACTGGGGAAAGGCAGGCAGAGAATTCCCTGCTAGCACCTTCTCTGTGCCTGTTCACATTGCTTCGTAGAATCGCTTTTGTGCAGAAAACAGTAACACTTGTTCAGAACGAAAGAAAGCACAGAGCCCCAGATTTTATGTTGTCCTGGAGAGCTTGCAGAGCACTGGGGAAAAGCAGGCAGAGATTTCCCTGCTAGCACGTTCTCTGTGCCTGGGAAGCAGAAGTGTTCACATTGCTTCGCAGAATCGCTTTTGTGCAGAAAACAGTAACACTTGTTCAGAACGAAAGAAAGCACAGAGCCCCAGATTTTATGTTGTCCTGGAGAGCTTGCACAGCACTGGGGAAAGGCAGGCAGAGAATTCCCTGCTAGCACCTTCTCTGTGCCTGGGAAGCAGAAGTCTTCACATTGCTTCGCAGAATCGCTTTTGTGCAGAAAACAGTAACACTTGTTCAGAACGAAAGAAAGCACAGAGCCCCAGATTTGCTGTTGTCCTGGAGAGCTTGCAGAGCACTGGGGAAAAGCAGGCAGAGAATTCCCTGCTAGGACCTTCTCTGTGCCTGGGAAGCAGAAGTGTTCACATTGCTTCGCAGAATCGCTTTTTTGCAGAAAACAGTAACACTTGTTCAGAACGAAAGAAAGCACAGAGCCCCAGATTTTATGTTGTCCTGGAGAGCTTGCAGAGCACTGGGGAAAGGCAGGCAGAGAATTCCCTGCTAGCACGTTCTCTGTGCCTGGGAAGCAGAAGTGTTCACAATGCTTCGCAGAATCGCTTTTGTGCAGAAAACAGTAACACTTGTTCAGAACGAAAGAAAGCACAGAGCCCCAGATTTTATGTTGTCCTGGAGAGCTTGCAGAGCACTGGGAAAAGGCAGGCAGAGAATTCCCTGCTAGCACCTTCTCTGTGCCTGGGAAGCAGAAGTGTTCACATTGCTTCGCAGAATCGCTTTTGTGCAGAAAACAGTAACACTTGTTCAGAACGAAAGAAAGCACAGAGCCCCAGATTTTATGTTGTCCTGGAGAGCTTGCAGAGCACTGGGGAAAAGCAGGCAGAGAATTCCCTGCTAGCACCTTCTCTGTGCCTGGGAAACAGAAGTGTTCCCATTGCTTCGCAGAATCGCTTTTGTGCAGAAAACAGTAACACTTGATCAGAACGAAAGAAAGCACAGAGCCCCAGATTTTATGTTGTCCTGGAGAGCTTGCAGAGTACTGGGGAAAGGCAGGCAGAGAATTCCCTGCTAGCACCTTCTCTGTGCCTGGGAAACAGAAGTGTTCACATTGCTTCGCAGAATCGCTTTTGTGCAGAAAACAGTAACACTTGTTCAGAACGAAAGAAAGCACAGAGCCCCAGATTTTATGTTGTCCTGGAGAGCTTGCAGAGCACTGGGGAAAGGCAGGCAGAGAATTCCCTGCTAGCACCTTCTCTGTGCCTGGGAAGCAGAAGTCTTCACATTGCTTCGCAGAATCGCTTTTGTGCAGAAAACAGTAACACTTGTTCAGAACGAAAGAAAGCACAGAGCCCCAGATTTGCTGTTGTCCTGGAGAGCTTGCAGAGCACTGGGGAAAAGCAGGCAGAGAATTCCCTGCTAGAACCTTCTCTGTGCCTGGGAAGCAGAAGTGTTCACATTGCTTCGCAGAATCGCTTTTGTGCAGAAAACCGTAACACTTGTTCAGAACGAAAAGAAAGTACAGAGCCCCAGATTTTATGTTGTCCTGGAGAGCTTGCAGAGCACTGGGGAAAGGCAGGCAGAGAATTCCCTGCTAGCACGTTCTCTGTGCCTGGGAAGCAGAAGTGTTCCCATTGCTTCGCAGAATCGCTTTTGTGCAGAAAACAGTAACACTTGTTCAGAACGAAAGAAAGCACAGAGCCCCAGATTTGTTGTTGTCCTGGAGAGCTTGCACAGCACTGGGGAAAGGCAGGCAGAGAATTCCCTGCTAGCACCTTCTCTGTGCCTGGGAAACAGAAGTGTTCACATTGCTTCGCAGAATCGCTTTTGTGCAGAAAACAGTAACACTTGTTCAGAACGAAAGAAAGCACAGAGCCCAAGATTTTATGTTGTCCTGGAGAGCTAGCAGAGCACTGGGGAAAAGCAGGCAGAGATTTCCCTGCTAGGACGTTCTCTGTGCCTGGGAAGCAGAAGTGTTCACATTGCTTCGCAGAATCGCTTTTGTGCAGAAAACAGTAACACTTGTTCAGAACGAAAGAAAGCACAGAGCCCCAGATTTTATGTTGTCCTGGAGAGCTTGCAGAGCACTGGGGAAAGGCAGGCAGAGAATTCCCTGCTAGCACCTTCTCTGTGCCTGTTCACATTGCTTCGTAGAATCGCTTTTGTGCAGAAAACAGTAACACTTGTTCAGAACGAAAGAAAGCACAGAGCCCCAGATTTTATGTTGTCCTGGAGAGCTTGCAGAGCACTGGGGAAAAGCAGGCAGAGATTTCCCTGCTAGCACGTTCTCTGTGCCTGGGAAGCAGAAGTGTTCACATTGCTTCGCAGAATCGCTTTTGTGCAGAAAACAGTAACACTTGTTCAGAACGAAAGAAAGCACAGAGCCCCAGATTTGTTGTTGT
Source organism: Strix uralensis (assembly GCF_047716275.1). Taxonomy (NCBI): domain Eukaryota; kingdom Metazoa; phylum Chordata; class Aves; order Strigiformes; family Strigidae; genus Strix; species Strix uralensis. The sequence goes on along the minus strand of NW_027436749.1, from coordinate 285,679 downwards.
CCTGGAGAGCTTGCACAGCACTGGGGAAAGGCAGGCAGAGAATTCCCTGCTAGCACCTTCTCTGTGCCTGGGAAGCAGAAGTCTTCACATTGCTTCGCAGAATCGCTTTTGTGCAGAAAACAGTAACACTTGTTCAGAACGAAAGAAAGCACAGAGCCCCAGATTTGCTGTTGTCCTGGAGAGCTTGCAGAGCACTGGGGAAAAGCAGGCAGAGAATTCCCTGCTAGAACCTTCTCTGTGCCTGGGAAGCAGAAGTGTTCACATTGCTTCGCAGAATCGCTTTTGTGCAGAAAACCGTAACACTTGTTCAGAACGAAAAGAAAGTACAGAGCCCCAGATTTTATGTTGTCCTGGAGAGCTTGCAGAGCACTGGGGAAAGGCAGGCAGAGAATTCCCTGCTAGCACGTTCTCTGTGCCTGGGAAGCAGAAGTGTTCCCATTGCTTCGCAGAATCGCTTTTGTGCAGAAAACAGTAACACTTGTTCAGAACGAAAGAAAGCACAGAGCCCCAGATTTGTTGTTGTCCTGGAGAGCTTGCAGAGCACTGGGGAAAGGCAGGCAGAGAATTCCCTGCTAGCACCTTCTCTGTGCCTGGGAAACAGAAGTGTTCCCATTGCTTCGCAGAATCGCTTTTGTGCAGAAAACAGTAACACTTGTTCAGAACGAAAGAAAGCACAGAGCCCAAGATTTTATGTTGTCCTGGAGAGCTAGCAGAGCACTGGGGAAAAGCAGGCAGAGATTTCCCTGCTAGGACGTTCTCTGTGCCTGGGAAGCAGAAGTGTTCACATTGCTTCGCAGAATCGCTTTTGTGCAGAAAACAGTAACACTTGTTCAGAACGAAAGAAAGCACAGAGCCCCAGATTTTATGTTGTCCTGGAGAGCTTGCAGAGCACTGGGGAAAGGCAGGCAGAGAATTCCCTGCTAGCACCTTCTCTGTGCCTGTTCACATTGCTTCGTAGAATCGCTTTTGTGCAGAAAACAGTAACACTTGTTCAGAACGAAAGAAAGCACAGAGCCCCAGATTTTATGTTGTCCTGGAGAGCTTGCAGAGCACTGGGGAAAAGCAGGCAGAGATTTCCCTGCTAGCACGTTCTCTGTGCCTGGGAAGCAGAAGTGTTCACATTGCTTCGCAGAATCGCTTTTGTGCAGAAAACAGTAACACTTGTTCAGAACGAAAGAAAGCACAGAGCCCCAGATTTGTTGTTGTCCTGGAGAGCTTGCACAGCACTGGGGAAAGGCAGGCAGAGAATTCCCTGCTAGCACCTTCTCTGTGCCTGGGAAGCAGAAGTCTTCACATTGCTTCGCAGAATCGCTTTTGTGCAGAAAACAGTAACACTTGTTCAGAACGAAAGAAAGCACAGAGCCCCAGATTTGCTGTTGTCCTGGAGAGCTTGCAGAGCACTGGGGAAAAGCAGGCAGAGAATTCCCTGCTAGGACCTTCTCTGTGCCTGGGAAGCAGAAGTGTTCACATTGCTTCGCAGAATCGCTTTTTTGCAGAAAACAGTAACACTTGTTCAGAACGAAAGAAAGCACAGAGCCCCAGATTTTATGTTGTCCTGGAGAGCTTGCAGAGCACTGGGGAAAGGCAGGCAGAGAATTCCCTGCTAGCACGTTCTCTGTGCCTGGGAAGCAGAAGTGTTCACAATGCTTCGCAGAATCGCTTTTGTGCAGAAAACAGTAACACTTGTTCAGAACGAAAGAAAGCACAGAGCCCCAGATTTGCTGTTGTCCTGGAGAGCTTGCAGAGCACTGGGGAAAGGCAGGCAGAGAATTCCCTGCTAGCACCTTCTCTGTGCCTGGGAAGCAGAAGTGTTCACATTGCTTCGCAGAATCGCTTTTGTGCAGAAAACCGTAACACTTGTTCAGAACGAAAGAAAGCACAGAGCCCCAGATTTTATGTTGTCCTGGAGAGCTTGCAGAGCACTGGGAAAAGGCAGGCAGAGAATTCCCTGCTAGCACGTTCTCTGTGCCTGGGAAGCAGAAGTGTTCCCATTGCTTCGCAGAATCGCTTTTGTGCAGAAAACAGTAACACTTGTTCAGAACGAAAGAAAGCACAGAGCCCCAGATTTTATGTTGTCCTGGAGAGCTTGCAGAGCACTGGGGAAAAGCAGGCAGAGAATTCCCTGCTAGCACCTTCTCTGTGCCTGGGAAACAGAAGTGTTCCCATTGCTTCGCAGAATCGCTTTTGTGCAGAAAACAGTAACACTTGATCAGAACGAAAGAAAGCACAGAGCCCCAGATTTTATGTTGTCCTGGAGAGCTTGCAGAGTACTGGGGAAAGGCAGGCAGAGAATTCCCTGCTAGCACCTTCTCTGTGCCTGGGAAACAGAAGTGTTCACATTGCTTCGCAGAATCGCTTTTGTGCAGAAAACAGTAACACTTGTTCAGAACGAAAGAAAGCACAGAGCCCCAGATTTTATGTTGTCCTGGAGAGCTTGCAGAGCACTGGGGAAAGGCAGGCAGAGAATTCTCTGCTAGCACCTTCTCTGTGCCTGGGAAGCAGAAGTCTTCACATTGCTTCGCAGAATCGCTTTTGTGCAGAAAACAGTAACACTTGTTCAGAACGAAAGAAAGCACAGAGCCCCAGATTTTATGTTGTCCTGGAGAGCTTGCAGAGCACTGGGGAAAGGCACGCAGAGAATTCCCTGCTAGCACCTTCTCTGTGCCTGTTCACATTGCTTCGCAGAATCGCTTTTGTGCAGAAAACAATAACACTTGTTCAGAAGGAAAGAAAGCACAGAGCCCCAGATTTTATGTTGTCCTGGAGAGCTTGCAGAGCACTGGGGAAAAGCAGGCAGAGATTTCCCTGCTAGCACGTTCTCTGTGCCTGGGAAGCAGAAGTGTTCACATTGCTTCGCAGAATCGCTTTTGTGCAGAAAACAGTAACACTTGTTCAGAACGAAAGAAAGCACAGAGCCCCAGATTTTATGTTGTCCTGGAGAGCTTGCAGAGCACTGGGGAAAGGCAGGCAGAGAATTCCCTGCTAGCACCTTCTCTGTGCCTGGGAAGCAGAAGTCTTCACATTGCTTCGCAGAATCGCTTTTGTGCAGAAAACAGTAACACTTGTTCAGAACGAAAGAAAGCACAGAGCCCCAGATTTGCTGTTGTCCTGGAGAGCTTGCAGAGCACTGGGGAAAAGCAGGCAGAGAATTCCCTGCTAGAACCTTCTCTGTGCCTGGGAAGCAGAAGTGTTCACATTGCTTCGCAGAATCGCTTTTGTGCAGAAAACCGTAACACTTGTTCAGAACGAAAAGAAAGTACAGAGCCCCAGATTTTATGTTGTCCTGGAGAGCTTGCAGAGCACTGGGGAAAGGCAGGCAGAGAATTCCCTGCTAGCACGTTCTCTGTGCCTGGGAAGCAGAAGTGTTCCCATTGCTTCGCAGAATCGCTTTTGTGCAGAAAACAGTAACACTTGTTCAGAACGAAAGAAAGCACAGAGCCCCAGATTTGTTGTTGTCCTGGAGAGCTTGCACAGCACTGGGGAAAGGCAGGCAGAGAATTCCCTGCTAGCACCTTCTCTGTGCCTGGGAAACAGAAGTGTTCCCATTGCTTCGCAGAATCGCTTTTGTGCAGAAAACAGTAACACTTGTTCAGAACGAAAGAAAGCACAGAGCCCAAGATTTTATGTTGTCCTGGAGAGCTAGCAGAGCACTGGGGAAAAGCAGGCAGAGATTTCCCTGCTAGGACGTTCTCTGTGCCTGGGAAGCAGAAGTGTTCACATTGCTTCGCAGAATCGCTTTTGTGCAGAAAACAGTAACACTTGTTCAGAACGAAAGAAAGCACAGAGCCCCAGATTTTATGTTGTCCTGGAGAGCTTGCAGAGCACTGGGGAAAGGCAGGCAGAGAATTCCCTGCTAGCACCTTCTCTGTGCCTGTTCACATTGCTTCGTAGAATCGCTTTTGTGCAGAAAACAGTAACACTTGTTCAGAACGAAAGAAAGCACAGAGCCCCAGATTTTATGTTGTCCTGGAGAGCTTGCAGAGCACTGGGGAAAAGCAGGCAGAGATTTCCCTGCTAGCACGTTCTCTGTGCCTGGGAAGCAGAAGTGTTCACATTGCTTCGCAGAATCGCTTTTGTGCAGAAAACAGTAACACTTGTTCAGAACGAAAGAAAGCACAGAGCCCCAGATTTGTTGTTGTCCTGGAGAGCTTGCACAGCACTGGGGAAAGGCAGGCAGAGAATTCCCTGCTAGCACCTTCTCTGTGCCTGGGAAGCAGAAGTCTTCACATTGCTTCGCAGAATCGCTTTTGTGCAGAAAACAGTAACACTTGTTCAGAACGAAAGAAAGCACAGAGCCCCAGATTTGCTGTTGTCCTGGAGAGCTTGCAGAGCACTGGGGAAAAGCAGGCAGAGAATTCCCTGCTAGAACCTTCTCTGTGCCTGGGAAGCAGAAGTGTTCACATTGCTTCGCAGAATCGCTTTTGTGCAGAAAACCGTAACACTTGTTCAGAACGAAAAGAAAGTACAGAGCCCCAGATTTTATGTTGTCCTGGAGAGCTTGCAGAGCACTGGGGAAAGGCAGGCAGAGAATTCCCTGCTAGCACGTTCTCTGTGCCTGGGAAGCAGAAGTGTTCACAATGCTTCGCAGAATCGCTTTTGTGCAGAAAACAGTAACACTTGTTCAGAACGAAAGAAAGCACAGAGCCCCAGATTTGCTGTTGTCCTGGAGAGCTTGCAGAGCACTGGGGAAAGGCAGGCAGAGAATTCCCTGCTAGCACCTTCTCTGTGCCTGGGAAGCAGAAGTGTTCACATTGCTTCGCAGAATCGCTTTTGTGCAGAAAACCGTAACACTTGTTCAGAACGAAAGAAAGCACAGAGCCCCAGATTTTATGTTGTCCTGGAGAGCTTGCAGAGCACTGGGAAAAGGCAGGCAGAGAATTCCCTGCTAGCACGTTCTCTGTGCCTGGGAAGCAGAAGTGTTCCCATTGCTTCGCAGAATCGCTTTTGTGCAGAAAACAGTAACACTTGTTCAGAACGAAAGAAAGCACAGAGCCCCAGATTTTATGTTGTCCTGGAGAGCTTGCAGAGTACTGGGGAAAGGCAGGCAGAGAATTCCCTGCTAGCACCTTCTCTGTGCCTGGGAAACAGAAGTGTTCACATTGCTTCGCAGAATCGCTTTTGTGCAGAAAACAGTAACACTTGTTCAGAACGAAAGAAAGCACAGAGCCCCAGATTTTATGTTGTCCTGGAGAGCTTGCAGAGCACTGGGGAAAGGCAGGCAGAGAATTCTCTGCTAGCACCTTCTCTGTGCCTGGGAAGCAGAAGTCTTCACATTGCTTCGCAGAATCGCTTTTGTGCAGAAAACAGTAACACTTGTTCAGAACGAAAGAAAGCACAGAGCCCCAGATTTTATGTTGTCCTGGAGAGCTTGCAGAGCACTGGGGAAAGGCACGCAGAGAATTCCCTGCTAGCACCTTCTCTGTGCCTGTTCACATTGCTTCGCAGAATCGCTTTTGTGCAGAAAACAATAACACTTGTTCAGAAGGAAAGAAAGCACAGAGCCCCAGATTTTATGTTGTCCTGGAGAGCTTGCAGAGCACTGGGGAAAAGCAGGCAGAGATTTCCCTGCTAGCACGTTCTCTGTGCCTGGGAAGCAGAAGTGTTCACATTGCTTCGCAGAATCGCTTTTGTGCAGAAAACAGTAACACTTGTTCAGAACGAAAGAAAGCACAGAGCCCCAGATTTGCTGTTGTCCTGGAGAGCTTGCAGAGCACTGGGGAAAGGCAGGCAGAGAATTCCCTGCTAGCACCTTCTCTGTGCCTGTTCACATTGCTTCGTAGAATCGCTTTTGTGCAGAAAACAGTAACACTTGTTCAGAACGAAAGAAAGCACAGAGCCCCAGATTTTATGTTGTCCTGGAGAGCTTGCACAGCACTGGGGAAAGGCAGGCAGAGAATTCCCTGCTAGCACCTTCTCTGTGCCTGGGAAGCAGAAGTCTTCACATTGCTTCGCAGAATCGCTTTTGTGCAGAAAACAGTAACACTTGTTCAGAACGAAAGAAAGCACAGAGCCCCAGATTTGCTGTTGTCCTGGAGAGCTTGCAGAGCACTGGGGAAAAGCAGGCAGAGAATTCCCTGCTAGAACCTTCTCTGTGCCTGGGAAGCAGAAGTGTTCACATTGCTTCGCAGAATCGCTTTTTTGCAGAAAACAGTAACACTTGTTCAGAACGAAAGAAAGCACAGAGCCCCAGATTTTATGTTGTCCTGGAGAGCTTGCAGAGCACTGGGGAAAAGCAGGCAGAGAATTCCCTGCTAGCACCTTCTCTGTGCCTGGGAAGCAGAAGTGTTCACATTCCTTGGCAGAATCGCTTTTGTGCAGAAAACAGTAACACTTGTTCAGAACGAAAGAAAGCACAGAGCCCCAGATTTTATGTTGTCCTGGAGAGCTTGCAGAGCACTGGGGAAAAGCAGGCAGAGAATTCCCTGCTAGCACCTTCTCTGTGCCTGTTCACATTGCTTCGCATAATCGCTTTTGTGCAGAAAAACGTAACACTTGTTCAGAACGAAAAGAAAGTACAGAGCCCCAGATTTTATGTTGTCCTGGAGAGCTTGCAGAGCACTGGGGAAAGGCAGGCAGAGAATTCCCTGCTAGCACGTTCTCTGTGCCTGGGAAGCAGAAGTGTTCACATTGCTTCGCAGAATCGCTTTTGTGCAGAAAACAGTAACACTTGTTCAGAACGAAAGAAAGCACAGAGCCCCAGATTTTATGTTGTCCTGGAGAGCTTGCAGAGCACTGGGGAAAGGCAGGCAGAGAATTCCCTGCTAGCACCTTCTCTGTGCCTGGGAAACAGAAGTGTTCCCATTGCTTCGCAGAATCGCTTTTGTGCAGAAAACAGTAACACTTGTTCAGAACGAAAGAAAGCACAGAGCCCAAGATTTTATGTTGTCCTGGAGAGCTAGCAGAGCACTGGGGAAAGGCAGGCAGAGAATTCCCTGCTAGCACCTTCTCTGTGCCTGGGAAGCAGAAGTCTTCACATTGCTTCGCAGAATCGCTTTTGTGCAGAAAACAGTAACACTTGTTCAGAACGAAAGAAAGCACAGAGCCCCAGATTTGCTGTTGTCCTGGAGAGCTTGCAGAGCACTGGGGAAAAGCAGGCAGAGAATTCCCTGCTAGGACCTTCTCTGTGCCTGGGAAGCAGAAGTGTTTCCATTGCTTCGCAGAATCGCTTTTGTGCAGAAAACAGTAACACTTGTTCAGAACGAAAGAAAGCACAGAGCCCCAGATTTTATGTTGTCCTGGAGAGCTTGCAGAGCACTGGGGAAAAGCAGGCAGAGAATTCCCTGCTAGCACCTTCTCTGTGCCTGGGAAACAGAAGTGTTCCCATTGCTTCGCAGAATCGCTTTTGTGCAGAAAACAGTAACACTTGTTCAGAACGAAAGAAAGCACAGAGCCCAAGATTTTATGTTGTCCTGGAGAGCTAGCAGAGCACTGGGGAAAAGCAGGCAGAGATTTCCCTGCTAGGACGTTCTCTGTGCCTGGGAAGCAGAAGTGTTCACATTGCTTCGCAGAATCGCTTTTGTGCAGAAAACAGTAACACTTGTTCAGAACGAAAGAAAGCACAGAGCCCCAGATTTTATGTTGTCCTGGAGAGCTTGCACAGCACTGGGGAAAGGCAGGCAGAGAATTCCCTGCTAGCACCTTCTCTGTGCCTGGGAAGCAGAAGTCTTCACATTGCTTCGCAGAATCGCTTTTGTGCAGAAAACAGTAACACTTGTTCAGAACGAAAGAAAGCACAGAGCCCCAGATTTGCTGTTGTCCTGGAGAGCTTGCAGAGCACTGGGGAAAAGCAGGCAGAGAATTCCCTGCTAGGACCTTCTCTGTGCCTGGGAAGCAGAAGTGTTCCCATTGCTTCGCAGAATCGCTTTTGTGCAGAAAACAGTAACACTTGTTCAGAACGAAAGAAAGCACAGAGCCCCAGATTTTATGTTGTCCTGGAGAGCTTGCAGAGCACTGGGGAAAAGCAGGCAGAGAATTCCCTGCTAGCACCTTCTCTGTGCCTGGGAAACAGAAGTGTTCCCATTGCTTCGCAGAATCGCTTCTGTGCAGAAAACAGTAACACTTGTTCAGAACGAAAGAAAGCACAGAGCCCCAGATTTGCTGTTGTCCTGGAGAGCTTGCAGAGCACTGGGGAAAGGCAGGCAGAGAATTCCCTGCTAGCACCTTCTCTGTGCCTGGGAAGCAGAAGTGTTCCCATTGCTTCGCAGAATCGCTTTTGTGCAGAAAACAGTAACACTTGTTCAGAACGAAAGAAAGCACAGAGCCCCAGATTTGCTGTTGTCCTGGAGAGCTTGCAGAGCACTGGGGAAAGGCAGGCAGAGAATTCCCTGCTAGCACCTTCTCTGTGCCTGGGAAGCAGAAGTGTTCACAATGCTTCGCAGAATCGCTTTTGTGCAGAAAACCGTAACGCTTCTTCAGAACGAAAGAAAGCACAGAGCCCCAGATTTTATGTTGTCCTGGAGAGCTTGCAGAGCACTGGGAAAAGGCAGGCAGAGAATTCCCTGCTAGCACCTTCTCTGTGCCTGGGAAGCAGAAGTGTTCACATTGCTTCGCAGAATCGCTTTTGTGCAGAAAACAGTAACACTTGTTCAGAACGAAAGAAAGCACAGAGCCCCAGATTTGCTGTTGTCCTGGAGAGCTTGCAGAGCACTGGAGAAAAACAGGCAGAGAATTCCCTGCTAGCACCTTCTCTGTGCCTGGGAAGCAGAACTGTTCACATTGCTTCGCAGAATCGCTTTTGTGCAGAAAACAGTAACACTTGTTCAGAACGAAAGAAAGCACAGAGCCCCAGATTTTATGTTGTCCTGGAGAGCTAGCAGAGCACTGGGGAAAAGCAATCAGAGAATTCCCTGCTAGCACGTTCTCTGTGCCTGGGAAGCAGAAGTGTTCACATTGCTTCGCAGAATCGCTTTTGTGCAGAAAACAGTAACACTTGTTCAGAACGAAAGAAAGCACAGAGCCCCAGATTTGCTGTTGTCCTGGAGAGCTTGCAGAGCACTGGGGAAAAGCAGGCAGAGAATTCCCTGCTAGCACCTTCTCTGTGCCTGGGAAACAGAAGTGTTCCCATTGCTTCGCAGAATCGCTTTTGTGCAGAAAACAGTAACACTTGTTCAGAACGAAAGAAAGCACAGAGCCCCAGATTTTATGTTGTCCTGGAGAGCTTGCAGAGTACTGGGGAAAGGCAGGCAGAGAATTCCCTGCTAGCACCTTCTCTGTGCCTGGGAAACAGAAGTGTTCCCATTGCTTCGCAGAATCGCTTTTGTGCAGAAAACAGTAACACTTGTTCAGAACGAAAGAAAGCACAGAGCCCCAGATTTTATGTTGTCCTGGAGAGCTTGCAGAGCACTGGGGAAAGGCAGGCAGAGAATTCTCTGCTAGCACCTTCTCTGTGCCTGGGAAGCAGAAGTCTTCACATTGCTTTGCAGAATCGCTTTTGTGCAGAAAACAGTAACACTTGTTCAGAACGAAAGAAAGCACAGAGCCCCAGATTTGCTGTTGTCCTGGAGAGCTTGCAGAGCACTGGGGAAAGGCAGGCAGAGAATTCCCTGCTAGCACCTTCTCTGTGCCTGTTCACATTGCTTCGCAGAATCGCTTTTGTGCAGAAAACAGTAACACTTGTTCAGAACGAAAGAAAGCACAGAGCCCCAGATTTTATGTTGTCCTGGAGAGCTTGCAGAGCACTGGGGAAAGGCAGGCAGAGAATTCCCTGCTAGCACCTTCTCTGTGCCTGGGAAAGAGAAGTGTTCCCATTGCTTCGCAGAATCGCTTTTGTGCAGAAAACAGTAACACTTGTTCAGAACGAAAGAAAGCACAGAGCCCCAGATTTTATGTTGTCCTGGAGAGCTTGCAGAGCACTGGGGAAAAGCAGGCAGAGATTTCCCTGCTAGCACGTTCTCTGTGCCTGGGAAGCAGAAGTGTTCACATTGCTTCGCAGAATCGCTTTTGTGCAGAAAACAGTAACACTTGTTCAGAACGAAAGAAAGCACAGAGCCCCAGATTTTATGTTGTCCTGGAGAGCTTGCAGAGCACTGGGGAAAGGCAGGCAGAGAATTCCCTGCTAGCACCTTCTCTGTGCCTGGGAAGCAGAAGTGTTCCCATTGCTTCGCAGAATCGCTTTTGTGCAGAAAACAGTAACACTTGTTCAGAACGAAAGAAAGCACAGAGCCCCAGATTTGCTGTTGTCCTGGAGAGCTTGCAGAGCACTGGGGAAAAGCAGGCAGAGAGTTCCCTGCTAGCACCTTCTCTGTGCCTGGGAAGCAGAAGTGTTCACATTGCTTCGCAGAATCGCTTTTGTGCAGAAAACAGTAACACTTGTTCAGAACGAAAGAAAGCACAGAGCCCCAGATTTTATGTTGTCCTGGAGAGCTTGCAGAGCACTGGGGAAAAGCAGGCAGAGAATTCCCTGCTAGCACCTTCTCTGTGCCTGGGAAACAGAAGTGTTCCCATTGCTTCGCAGAATCGCTTTTGTGCAGAAAACAGTAACACTTGATCAGAACGAAAGAAAGCACAGAGCCCCAGATTTTATGTTGTCCTGGAGAGCTTGCAGAGCACTGGGGAAAGGCAGGCAGAGAATTCCCTGCTAGCACCTTCTCTGTGCCTGGGAAACAGAAGTGTTCCCATTGCTTCGCAGAATCGCTTTTGTGCAGAAAACAGTAACACTTGTTCAGAACGAAAGAAAGCACAGAGCCCAAGATTTTATGTTGTCCTGGAGAGCTAGCAGAGCACTGGGGAAAAGCAGGCAGAGATTTCCCTGCTAGGACGTTCTCTGTGCCTGGGAAGCAGAAGTGTTCACATTGCTTCGCAGAATCGCTTTTGTGCAGAAAACAGTAACACTTGTTCAGAACGAAAGAAAGCACAGAGCCCCAGATTTTATGTTGTCCTGGAGAGCTTGCACAGCACTGGGGAAAGGCAGGCAGAGAATTCCCTGCTAGCACCTTCTCTGTGCCTGGGAAGCAGAAGTCTTCACATTGCTTCGCAGAATCGCTTTTGTGCAGAAAACAGTAACACTTGTTCAGAACGAAAGAAAGCACAGAGCCCCAGATTTGCTGTTGTCCTGGAGAGCTTGCAGAGCACTGGGGAAAAGCAGGCAGAGAATTCCCTGCTAGGACCTTCTCTGTGCCTGGGAAGCAGAAGTGTTCCCACTGCTTCGCAGAATCGCTTTTGTGCAGAAAACAGTAACACTTGTTCAGAACGAAAGAAAGCACAGAGCCCCAGATTTGATGTTGTCCTGGAGAGCTTGCAGAGCACTGGGGAAAAGCAGGCAGAGAATTCCCTGCTAGCACCTTCTCTGTGCCTGGGAAACAGAAGTGTTCCCATTGCTTCGCAGAATCGCTTTTGTGCAGAAAACAGTAACACTTGTTCAGAACGAAAGAAAGCACAGAGCCCCAGATTTGCTGTTGTCCTGGAGAGCTTGCAGAGCACTGGGGAAAGGCAGGCAGAGAATTCCCTGCTAGCACCTTCTCTGTGCCTGGGAAGCAGAAGTGTTCCCATTGCTTCGCAGAATCGCTTTTCTGCAGAAAACAGTAACACTTGTTCAGAACGAAAGAAAGCACAGAGCCCCAGATTTGCTGTTGTCCTGGAGAGCTTGCAGAGCACTGGGGAAAGGCAGGCAGAGAATTCCCTGCTAGCACCTTCTCTGTGCCTGGGAAGCAGAAGTGTTCCCATTGCTTCGCAGAATCGCTTTTGTGCAGAAAACCGTAACACTTGTTCAGAACGAAAGAAAGCACAGAGCCCCAGATTTGTTGTTGTCCTGGAGAGCTTGCAGAGCACTGGGGAAAGGCAGGCAGAGAATTCCCTGCTAGCACCTTCTCTGTGCCTGGGAAGCAGAAGTGTTCACATTGCTTCGCAGAATCGCTTTTGTGCAGAAAACAGTAACACTTGTTCAGAACGAAAGAAAGCACAGAGCCCCAGATTTGCTGTTGTCCTGGAGAGCTTGCAGAGCACTGGAGAAAAACAGGCAGAGAATTCCCTGCTAGCACCTTCTCTGTGCCTGGGAAGCAGAACTGTTCACATTGCTTCGCAGAATCGCTTTTGTGCAGAAAACAGTAACACTTGTTCAGAACGAAAGAAAGCACAGAGCCCCAGATTTTATGTTGTCCTGGAGAGCTAGCAGAGCACTGGGGAAAAGCAATCAGAGAATTCCCTGCTAGCACGTTCTCTGTGCCTGGGAAGCAGAAGTGTTCCCATTGCTTCGCAGAATCGCTTTTGTGCAGAAAACAGTAACACTTGTTCAGAACGAAAGAAAGCACAGAGCCCCAGATTTTATGTTGTCCTGGAGAGCTTGCAGAGCACTGGGGAAAGGCAGGCAGAGAATTCCCTGCTAGCACGTTCTCTGTGCCTGGGAAGCAGAAGTGTTCCCATTGCTTCGCAGAATCGCTTTTGTGCAGAAAACAGTAACACTTGTTCAGAACGAAAGAAAGCACAGAGCCCCAGATTTGCTGTTGTCCTGGAGAGCTTGCAGAGCACTGGGGAAAAGCAGGCAGAGAATTCCCTGCTAGCACCTTCTCTGTGCCTGGGAAGCAGAAGTGTTCACATTGCTTCGCAGAATCGCTTTTGTGCAGAAAACAGTAACACTTGTTCAGAACGAAAGAAAGCACAGAGCCCCAGATTTTATGTTGTCCTGGAGAGCTTGCAGAGCACTGGGGAAAAGCAGGCAGAGAATTCCCTGCTAGCACCTTCTCTGTGCCTGGGAAACAGAAGTGTTCCCATTGCTTCGCAGAATCGCTTTTGTGCAGAAAACAGTAACACTTGTTCAGAACGAAAGAAAGCACAGAGCCCCAGATTTTATGTTGTCCTGGAGAGCTTGCAGAGTACTGGGGAAAGGCAGGCAGAGAATTCCCTGCTAGCACCTTCTCTGTGCCTGGGAATCAGAAGTGTTCCCATTGCTTCGCAGAATCGCTTTTGTGCAGAAAACAGTAACACTTGTTCAGAACGAAAGAAAGCACAGAGCCCCAGATTTTATGTTGTCCTGGAGAGCTTGCAGAGCACTGGGGAAAGGCAGGCAGAGAATTCTCTGCTAGCACCTTCTCTGTGCCTGGGAAGCAGAAGTCTTCACATTGCTTTGCAGAATCGCTTTTGTGCAGAAAACAGTAACACTTGTTCAGAACGAAAGAAAGCACAGAGCCCCAGAATTTATGTTGTCCTGGAGAGCTTGCAGAGCACTGGGAAAAGGCACGCAGAGAATTCCCTGCTAGCACCTTCTCTGTGCCTGTTCACATTGCTTCGCAGAATCGCTTTTGTGCAGAAAACAATAACACTTGTTCAGAAGGAAGGAAAGCACAGAGTCCCAGATTTTATGTTGTCCTGGAGAGCTTGCAGAGCACTGGGGAAAAGCAGGCAGAGATTTCCCTGCTAGCACCTTCTCTGTGCCTGGGAAGCAGAAGTGTTCCCATTGCTTCGCAGAATCGCTTTTGTGCAGAAAACCGTAACACTTGTTCAGAACGAAAGAAAGCACAGAGCCCCAGATTTTATGTTGTCCTGGAGAGCTTGCAGAGCACTGGGGAAAGGCAGGCAGAGAATTCCCTGCTAGCACCTTCTCTGTGCCTGGGAAACAGAAGTGTTCCCATTGCTTCGCAGAATCGCTTTTGTGCAGAAAACAGTAACACTTGTTCAGAACGAAAGAAAGCACAGAGCCCCAGATTTTATGTTGTCCTGGAGAGCTTGCACAGCACTGGGGAAAGGCAGGCAGAGAATTCCATGCTAGCACCTTCTCTGTGCCTGGGAAACAGAAGTGTTCCCATTGCTTCGCAGAATCGCTTTTGTGCAGAAAACAGTAACACTTGTTCAGAACGAAAAGAAAGTACAGAGCCCCAGATTTTATGTTGTCCTGGAGAGCTTGCAGAGCACTGGGGAAAGGCAGGCAGAGAATTCCCTGCTAGCACGTTCTCTGTGCCTGGGAAGCAGAAGTGTTCACATTGCTTCGCAGAATCGCTTTTGTGCAGAAAACAGTAACACTTGTTCAGAACGAAAGAAAGCACAGAGCCCCAGATTTTATGTTGTCCTGGAGAGCTTGCAGAGCACTGGGGAAAGGCAGGCAGAGAATTCCCTGCTAGCACCTTCTCTGTGCCTGGGAAACAGAAGTGTTCCCATTGCTTCGCAGAATCGCTTTTGTGCAGAAAACAGTAACACTTGTTCAGAACGAAAGAAAGCACAGAGCCCAAGATTTTATGTTGTCCGGGAGAGCTAGCAGAGCACTGGGGAAAAGCAGGCAGAGATTTCCCTGCTAGGACGTTCTCTGTGCCTGGGAAGCAGAAGTGTTCACATTGCTTCGCAGAATCGCTTTTGTGCAGAAAACAGTAACACTTGTTCAGAACGAAAGAAAGCACAGAGCCCCAGATTTTATGTTGTCCTGGAGAGCTTGCACAGCACTGGGGAAAGGCAGGCAGAGAATTCCCTGCTAGCACCTTCTCTGTGCCTGGGAAGCAGAAGTGTTCCCATTGCTTCGCAGAATCGCTTTTGTGCAGAAAACAGTAACACTTGTTCAGAACGAAAGAAAGCACAGAGCCCCAGATTTGCTGTTGTCCTGGAGAGCTTGCAGAGCACTGGGGAAAGGCAGGCAGAGAATTCCCTGCTAGCACCTTCTCTGTGCCTGGGAAGCAGAAGTGTTCACATTGCTTCGCAGAATCGCTTTTGTGCAGAAAACAGTAACACTTGTTCAGAACGAAAGAAAGCACAGAGCCCCAGATTTGCTGTTGTCCTGGAGAGCTTGCAGAGCACTGGAGAAAAACAGGCAGAGAATTCCCTGCTAGCACCTTCTCTGTGCCTGGGAAGCAGAACTGTTCACATTGCTTCGCAGAATCGCTTTTGTGCAGAAAACAGTAACACTTGTTCAGAACGAAAGAAAGCACAGAGCCCCAGATTTTATGTTGTCCTGGAGAGCTAGCAGAGCACTGGGGAAAAGCAATCAGAGAATTCCCTGCTAGCACGTTCTCTGTGCCTGGGAAGCAGAAGTGTTCCCATTGCTTCGCAGAATCGCTTTTGTGCAGAAAACAGTAACACTTGTTCAGAACGAAAGAAAGCACAGAGCCCCAGATTTTATGTTGTCCTGGAGAGCTTGCAGAGCACTGGGGAAAAGCAGGCAGAGAATTCCCTGCTAGCACCTTCTCTGTGCCTGGGAAACAGAAGTGTTCCCATTGCTTCGCAGAATCGCTTTTGTGCAGAAAACAGTAACACTTGTTCAGAACGAAAGAAAGCACAGAGCCCCAGATTTTATGTTGTCCTGGAGAGCTTGCAGAGTACTGGGGAAAGGCAGGCAGAGAATTCCCTGCTAGCACCTTCTCTGTGCCTGGGAAACAGAAGTGTTCCCATTGCTTCGCAGAATCGCTTTTGTGCAGAAAACAGTAACACTTGTTCAGAACGAAAGAAAGCACAGAGCCCCAGATTTTATGTTGTCCTGGAGAGCTTGCAGAGCACTGGGGAAAGGCAGGCAGAGAATTCTCTGCTAGCACCTTCTCTGTGCCTGGGAAGCAGAAGTCTTCACATTGCTTTGCAGAATCGCTTTTGTGCAGAAAACAGTAACACTTGTTCAGAACGAAAGAAAGCACAGAGCCCCAGATTTGCTGTTGTCCTGGAGAGCTTGCAGAGCACTGGGGAAAGGCAGGCAGAGAATTCCCTGCTAGCACCTTCTCTGTGCCTGTTCACATTGCTTCGCAGAATCGCTTTTGTGCAGAAAACAGTAACACTTGTTCAGAACGAAAGAAAGCACAGAGCCCCAGATTTTATGTTGTCCTGGAGAGCTTGCAGAGCACTGGGGAAAGGCAGGCAGAGAATTCCCTGCTAGCACCTTCTCTGTGCCTGGGAAAGAGAAGTGTTCCCATTGCTTCGCAGAATCGCTTTTGTGCAGAAAACAGTAACACTTGTTCAGAACGAAAGAAAGCACAGAGCCCCAGATTTTATGTTGTCCTGGAGAGCTTGCAGAGCACTGGGGAAAAGCAGGCAGAGATTTCCCTGCTAGCACGTTCTCTGTGCCTGGGAAGCAGAAGTGTTCACATTGCTTCGCAGAATCGCTTTTGTGCAGAAAACAGTAACACTTGTTCAGAACGAAAGAAAGCACAGAGCCCCAGATTTTATGTTGTCCTGGAGAGCTTGCAGAGCACTGGGGAAAGGCAGGCAGAGAATTCCCTGCTAGCACCTTCTCTGTGCCTGGGAAGCAGAAGTGTTCCCATTGCTTCGCAGAATCGCTTTTGTGCAGAAAACAGTAACACTTGTTCAGAACGAAAGAAAGCACAGAGCCCCAGATTTGCTGTTGTCCTGGAGAGCTTGCAGAGCACTGGGGAAAAGCAGGCAGAGAGTTCCCTGCTAGCACCTTCTCTGTGCCTGGGAAGCAGAAGTGTTCACATTGCTTCGCAGAATCGCTTTTGTGCAGAAAACAGTAACACTTGTTCAGAACGAAAGAAAGCACAGAGCCCCAGATTTTATGTTGTCCTGGAGAGCTTGCAGAGCACTGGGGAAAAGCAGGCAGAGAATTCCCTGCTAGCACCTTCTCTGTGCCTGGGAAACAGAAGTGTTCCCATTGCTTCGCAGAATCGCTTTTGTGCAGAAAACAGTAACACTTGATCAGAACGAAAGAAAGCACAGAGCCCCAGATTTTATGTTGTCCTGGAGAGCTTGCAGAGCACTGGGGAAAGGCAGGCAGAGAATTCCCTGCTAGCACCTTCTCTGTGCCTGGGAAACAGAAGTGTTCCCATTGCTTCGCAGAATCGCTTTTGTGCAGAAAACAGTAACACTTGTTCAGAACGAAAGAAAGCACAGAGCCCAAGATTTTATGTTGTCCTGGAGAGCTAGCAGAGCACTGGGGAAAAGCAGGCAGAGATTTCCCTGCTAGGACGTTCTCTGTGCCTGGGAAGCAGAAGTGTTCCCATTGCTTCGCAGAATCGCTTTTGTGCAGAAAACAGTAACACTTGTTCAGAACGAAAGAAAGCACAGAGCCCCAGATTTTATGTTGTCCTGGAGAGCTTGCACAGCACTGGGGAAAGGCAGGCAGAGAATTCCCTGCTAGCACCTTCTCTGTGCCTGGGAAGCAGAATTCTTCACATTGCTTCGCAGAATCGCTTTTGTGCAGAAAACAGTAACACTTGTTCAGAACGAAAGAAAGCACAGAGCCCCAGATTTGCTGTTGTCCTGGAGAGCTTGCAGAGCACTGGGGAAAAGCAGGCAGAGAATTCCCTGCTAGGACCTTCTCTGTGCCTGGGAAGCAGAAGTGTTCCCACTGCTTCGCAGAATCGCTTTTGTGCAGAAAACAGTAACACTTGTTCAGAACGAAAGAAAGCACAGAGCCCCAGATTTTATGTTGTCCTGGAGAGCTTGCAGAGCACTGGGGAAAAGCAGGCAGAGAATTCCCTGCTAGCACCTTCTCTGTGCCTGGGAAACAGAAGTGTTCCCATTGCTTCGCAGAATCGCTTTTGTGCAGAAAACAGTAACACTTGTTCAGAACGAAAGAAAGCACAGAGCCCCAGATTTGCTGTTGTCCTGGAGAGCTTGCAGAGCACTGGGGAAAGGCAGGCAGAGAATTCCCTGCTAGCACCTTCTCTGTGCCTGGGAAGCAGAAGTGTTCCCATTGCTTCGCAGAATCGCTTTTGTGCAGAAAACAGTAACACTTGTTCAGAACGAAAGAAAGCACAGAGCCCCAGATTTGCTGTTGTCCTGGAGAGCTTGCAGAGCACTGGGGAAAGGCAGGCAGAGAATTCCCTGCTAGCACCTTCTCTGTGCCTGGGAAGCAGAAGTGTTCCCATTGCTTCGCAGAATCGCTTTTGTGCAGAAAACCGTAACACTTGTTCAGAACGAAAGAAAGCACAGAGCCCCAGATTTGTTGTTGTCCTGGAGAGCTTGCAGAGCACTGGGGAAAGGCAGGCAGAGAATTCCCTGCTAGCACCTTCTCTGTGCCTGGGAAGCAGAAGTGTTCACATTGCTTCGCAGAATCGCTTTTGTGCAGAAAACAGTAACACTTGTTCAGAACGAAAGAAAGCACAGAGCCCCAGATTTGCTGTTGTCCTGGAGAGCTTGCAGAGCACTGGAGAAAAACAGGCAGAGAATTCCCTGCTAGCACCTTCTCTGTGCCTGGGAAGCAGAAGTCTTCACATTGCTTCGCAGAATCGCTTTTGTGCAGAAAACAGTAACACTTGTTCAGAACGAAAGAAAGCACAGAGCCCCAGATTTGCTGTTGTCCTGGAGAGCTTGCAGAGCACTGGGGAAAAGCAGGCAGAGAATTCCCTGCTAGGACCTTCTCTGTGCCTGGGAAGCAGAAGTGTTCCCACTGCTTCGCAGAATCGCTTTTGTGCAGAAAACAGTAACACTTGTTCAGAACGAAAGAAAGCACAGAGCCCCAGATTTTATGTTGTCCTGGAGAGCTTGCAGAGCACTGGGGAAAAGCAGGCAGAGAATTCCCTGCTAGCACCTTCTCTGTGCCTGGGAAACAGAAGTGTTCCCATTGCTTCGCAGAATCGCTTTTGTGCAGAAAACAGTAACACTTGTTCAGAACGAAAGAAAGCACAGAGCCCCAGATTTGCTGTTGTCCTGGAGAGCTTGCAGAGCACTGGGGAAAGGCAGGCAGAGAATTCCCTGCTAGCACCTTCTCTGTGCCTGGGAAGCAGAAGTGTTCCCATTGCTTCGCAGAATCGCTTTTGTGCAGAAAACAGTAACACTTGTTCAGAACGAAAGAAAGCACAGAGCCCCAGATTTGCTGTTGTCCTGGAGAGCTTGCAGAGCACTGGGGAAAGGCAGGCAGAGAATTCCCTGCTAGCACCTTCTCTGTGCCTGGGAAGCAGAAGTGTTCCCATTGCTTCGCAGAATCGCTTTTGTGCAGAAAACCGTAACACTTGTTCAGAACGAAAGAAAGCACAGAGCCCCAGATTTGTTGTTGTCCTGGAGAGCTTGCAGAGCACTGGGGAAAGGCAGGCAGAGAATTCCCTGCTAGCACCTTCTCTGTGCCTGGGAAGCAGAAGTGTTCACATTGCTTCGCAGAATCGCTTTTGTGCAGAAAACAGTAACACTTGTTCAGAACGAAAGAAAGCACAGAGCCCCAGATTTGCTGTTGTCCTGGAGAGCTTGCAGAGCACTGGAGAAAAACAGGCAGAGAATTCCCTGCTAGCACCTTCTCTGTGCCTGGGAAGCAGAACTGTTCACATTGCTTCGCAGAATCGCTTTTGTGCAGAAAACAGTAACACTTGTTCAGAACGAAAGAAAGCACAGAGCCCCAGATTTTATGTTGTCCTGGAGAGCTAGCAGAGCACTGGGGAAAAGCAATCAGAGAATTCCCTGCTAGCACGTTCTCTGTGCCTGGGAAGCAGAAGTGTTCCCATTGCTTCGCAGAATCGCTTTTGTGCAGAAAACAGTAACACTTGTTCAGAACGAAAGAAAGCACAGAGCCCCAGATTTTATGTTGTCCTGGAGAGCTTGCAGAGCACTGGGGAAAGGCAGGCAGAGAATTCCCTGCTAGCACGTTCTCTGTGCCTGGGAAGCAGAAGTGTTCCCATTGCTTCGCAGAATCGCTTTTGTGCAGAAAACAGTAACACTTGTTCAGAACGAAAGAAAGCACAGAGCCCCAGATTTGCTGTTGTCCTGGAGAGCTTGCAGAGCACTGGGGAAAAGCAGGCAGAGAATTCCCTGCTAGCACCTTCTCTGTGCCTGGGAAGCAGAAGTGTTCACATTGCTTCGCAGAATCGCTTTTGTGCAGAAAACAGTAACACTTGTTCAGAACGAAAGAAAGCACAGAGCCCCAGATTTTATGTTGTCCTGGAGAGCTTGCAGAGCACTGGGGAAAAGCAGGCAGAGAATTCCCTGCTAGCACCTTCTCTGTGCCTGGGAAACAGAAGTGTTCCCATTGCTTCGCAGAATCGCTTTTGTGCAGAAAACAGTAACACTTGTTCAGAACGAAAGAAAGCACAGAGCCCCAGATTTTATGTTGTCCTGGAGAGCTTGCAGAGTACTGGGGAAAGGCAGGCAGAGAATTCCCTGCTAGCACCTTCTCTGTGCCTGGGAATCAGAAGTGTTCCCATTGCTTCGCAGAATCGCTTTTGTGCAGAAAACAGTAACACTTGTTCAGAACGAAAGAAAGCACAGAGCCCCAGATTTTATGTTGTCCTGGAGAGCTTGCAGAGCACTGGGGAAAGGCAGGCAGAGAATTCTCTGCTAGCACCTTCTCTGTGCCTGGGAAGCAGAAGTCTTCACATTGCTTTGCAGAATCGCTTTTGTGCAGAAAACAGTAACACTTGTTCAGAACGAAAGAAAGCACAGAGCCCCAGAATTTATGTTGTCCTGGAGAGCTTGCAGAGCACTGGGAAAAGGCACGCAGAGAATTCCCTGCTAGCACCTTCTCTGTGCCTGTTCACATTGCTTCGCAGAATCGCTTTTGTGCAGAAAACAATAACACTTGTTCAGAAGGAAGGAAAGCACAGAGTCCCAGATTTTATGTTGTCCTGGAGAGCTTGCAGAGCACTGGGGAAAAGCAGGCAGAGATTTCCCTGCTAGCACCTTCTCTGTGCCTGGGAAGCAGAAGTGTTCCCATTGCTTCGCAGAATCGCTTTTGTGCAGAAAACCGTAACACTTGTTCAGAACGAAAGAAAGCACAGAGCCCCAGATTTTATGTTGTCCTGGAGAGCTTGCAGAGCACTGGGGAAAGGCAGGCAGAGAATTCCCTGCTAGCACCTTCTCTGTGCCTGGGAAACAGAAGTGTTCCCATTGCTTCGCAGAATCGCTTTTGTGCAGAAAACAGTAACACTTGTTCAGAACGAAAGAAAGCACAGAGCCCCAGATTTTATGTTGTCCTGGAGAGCTTGCACAGCACTGGGGAAAGGCAGGCAGAGAATTCCATGCTAGCACCTTCTCTGTGCCTGGGAAACAGAAGTGTTCCCATTGCTTCGCAGAATCGCTTTTGTGCAGAAAACAGTAACACTTGTTCAGAACGAAAAGAAAGTACAGAGCCCCAGATTTTATGTTGTCCTGGAGAGCTTGCAGAGCACTGGGGAAAGGCAGGCAGAGAATTCCCTGCTAGCACGTTCTCTGTGCCTGGGAAGCAGAAGTGTTCACATTGCTTCGCAGAATCGCTTTTGTGCAGAAAACAGTAACACTTGTTCAGAACGAAAGAAAGCACAGAGCCCCAGATTTTATGTTGTCCTGGAGAGCTTGCAGAGCACTGGGGAAAGGCAGGCAGAGAATTCCCTGCTAGCACCTTCTCTGTGCCTGGGAAACAGAAGTGTTCCCATTGCTTCGCAGAATCGCTTTTGTGCAGAAAACAGTAACACTTGTTCAGAACGAAAGAAAGCACAGAGCCCAAGATTTTATGTTGTCCGGGAGAGCTAGCAGAGCACTGGGGAAAAGCAGGCAGAGATTTCCCTGCTAGGACGTTCTCTGTGCCTGGGAAGCAGAAGTGTTCACATTGCTTCGCAGAATCGCTTTTGTGCAGAAAACAGTAACACTTGTTCAGAACGAAAGAAAGCACAGAGCCCCAGATTTTATGTTGTCCTGGAGAGCTTGCACAGCACTGGGGAAAGGCAGGCAGAGAATTCCCTGCTAGCACCTTCTCTGTGCCTGGGAAGCAGAAGTGTTCCCATTGCTTCGCAGAATCGCTTTTGTGCAGAAAACAGTAACACTTGTTCAGAACGAAAGAAAGCACAGAGCCCCAGATTTGCTGTTGTCCTGGAGAGCTTGCAGAGCACTGGGGAAAGGCAGGCAGAGAATTCCCTGCTAGCACCTTCTCTGTGCCTGGGAAGCAGAAGTGTTCCCATTGCTTCGCAGAATCGCTTTTGTGCAGAAAACCGTAACACTTGTTCAGAACGAAAGAAAGCACAGAGCCCCAGATTTGTTGTTGTCCTGGAGAGCTTGCAGAGCACTGGGGAAAGGCAGGCAGAGAATTCCCTGCTAGCACCTTCTCTGTGCCTGGGAAGCAGAAGTGTTCACATTGCTTCGCAGAATCGCTTTTGTGCAGAAAACAGTAACACTTGTTCAGAACGAAAGAAAGCACAGAGCCCCAGATTTGCTGTTGTCCTGGAGAGCTTGCAGAGCACTGGAGAAAAACAGGCAGAGAATTCCCTGCTAGCACCTTCTCTGTGCCTGGGAAGCAGAACTGTTCACATTGCTTCGCAGAATCGCTTTTGTGCAGAAAACAGTAACACTTGTTCAGAACGAAAGAAAGCACAGAGCCCCAGATTTTATGTTGTCCTGGAGAGCTAGCAGAGCACTGGGGAAAAGCAATCAGAGAATTCCCTGCTAGCACGTTCTCTGTGCCTGGGAAGCAGAAGTGTTCCCATTGCTTCGCAGAATCGCTTTTGTGCAGAAAACAGTAACACTTGTTCAGAACGAAAGAAAGCACAGAGCCCCAGATTTTATGTTGTCCTGGAGAGCTTGCAGAGTACTGGGGAAAGGCAGGCAGAGAATTCCCTGCTAGCACCTTCTCTGTGCCTGGGAAACAGAAGTGTTCCCATTGCTTCGCAGAATCGCTTTTGTGCAGAAAACAGTAACACTTGTTCAGAACGAAAGAAAGCACAGAGCCCCAGATTTTATGTTGTCCTGGAGAGCTTGCAGAGCACTGGGGAAAGGCAGGCAGAGAATTCTCTGCTAGCACCTTCTCTGTGCCTGGGAAGCAGAAGTCTTCACATTGCTTTGCAGAATCGCTTTTGTGCAGAAAACAGTAACACTTGTTCAGAACGAAAGAAAGCACAGAGCCCCAGAATTTATGTTGTCCTGGAGAGCTTGCAGAGCACTGGGAAAAGGCACGCAGAGAATTCCCTGCTAGCACCTTCTCTGTGCCTGTTCACATTGCTTCGCAGAATCGCTTTTGTGCAGAAAACAATAACACTTGTTCAGAAGGAAGGAAAGCACAGAGTCCCAGATTTTATGTTGTCCTGGAGAGCTTGCAGAGCACTGGGGAAAAGCAGGCAGAGATTTCCCTGCTAGCACCTTCTCTGTGCCTGGGAAGCAGAAGTGTTCCCATTGCTTCGCAGAATCGCTTTTGTGCAGAAAACCGTAACACTTGTTCAGAACGAAAGAAAGCACAGAGCCCCAGATTTTATGTTGTCCTGGAGAGCTTGCAGAGCACTGGGGAAAGGCAGGCAGAGAATTCCCTGCTAGCACCTTCTCTGTGCCTGGGAAACAGAAGTGTTCCCATTGCTTCGCAGAATCGCTTTTGTGCAGAAAACAGTAACACTTGTTCAGAACGAAAGAAAGCACAGAGCCCCAGATTTTATGTTGTCCTGGAGAGCTTGCACAGCACTGGGGAAAGGCAGGCAGAGAATTCCATGCTAGCACCTTCTCTGTGCCTGGGAAACAGAAGTGTTCCCATTGCTTCGCAGAATCGCTTTTGTGCAGAAAACAGTAACACTTGTTCAGAACGAAAAGAAAGTACAGAGCCCCAGATTTTATGTTGTCCTGGAGAGCTTGCAGAGCACTGGGGAAAGGCAGGCAGAGAATTCCCTGCTAGCACGTTCTCTGTGCCTGGGAAGCAGAAGTGTTCACATTGCTTCGCAGAATCGCTTTTGTGCAGAAAACAGTAACACTTGTTCAGAACGAAAGAAAGCACAGAGCCCCAGATTTTATGTTGTCCTGGAGAGCTTGCAGAGCACTGGGGAAAGGCAGGCAGAGAATTCCCTGCTAGCACCTTCTCTGTGCCTGGGAAACAGAAGTGTTCCCATTGCTTCGCAGAATCGCTTTTGTGCAGAAAACAGTAACACTTGTTCAGAACGAAAGAAAGCACAGAGCCCAAGATTTTATGTTGTCCGGGAGAGCTAGCAGAGCACTGGGGAAAAGCAGGCAGAGATTTCCCTGCTAGGACGTTCTCTGTGCCTGGGAAGCAGAAGTGTTCACATTGCTTCGCAGAATCGCTTTTGTGCAGAAAACAGTAACACTTGTTCAGAACGAAAGAAAGCACAGAGCCCCAGATTTTATGTTGTCCTGGAGAGCTTGCACAGCACTGGGGAAAGGCAGGCAGAGAATTCCCTGCTAGCACCTTCTCTGTGCCTGGGAAGCAGAAGTGTTCCCATTGCTTCGCAGAATCGCTTTTGTGCAGAAAACAGTAACACTTGTTCAGAACGAAAGAAAGCACAGAGCCCCAGATTTGCTGTTGTCCTGGAGAGCTTGCAGAGCACTGGGGAAAGGCAGGCAGAGAATTCCCTGCTAGCACCTTCTCTGTGCCTGGGAAGCAGAAGTGTTCCCATTGCTTCGCAGAATCGCTTTTGTGCAGAAAACCGTAACACTTGTTCAGAACGAAAGAAAGCACAGAGCCCCAGATTTGTTGTTGTCCTGGAGAGCTTGCAGAGCACTGGGGAAAGGCAGGCAGAGAATTCCCTGCTAGCACCTTCTCTGTGCCTGGGAAGCAGAAGTGTTCACATTGCTTCGCAGAATCGCTTTTGTGCAGAAAACAGTAACACTTGTTCAGAACGAAAGAAAGCACAGAGCCCCAGATTTGCTGTTGTCCTGGAGAGCTTGCAGAGCACTGGAGAAAAACAGGCAGAGAATTCCCTGCTAGCACCTTCTCTGTGCCTGGGAAGCAGAACTGTTCACATTGCTTCGCAGAATCGCTTTTGTGCAGAAAACAGTAACACTTGTTCAGAACGAAAGAAAGCACAGAGCCCCAGATTTTATGTTGTCCTGGAGAGCTAGCAGAGCACTGGGGAAAAGCAATCAGAGAATTCCCTGCTAGCACGTTCTCTGTGCCTGGGAAGCAGAAGTGTTCCCATTGCTTCGCAGAATCGCTTTTGTGCAGAAAACAGTAACACTTGTTCAGAACGAAAGAAAGCACAGAGCCCCAGATTTTATGTTGTCCTGGAGAGCTTGCAGAGTACTGGGGAAAGGCAGGCAGAGAATTCCCTGCTAGCACCTTCTCTGTGCCTGGGAAACAGAAGTGTTCCCATTGCTTCGCAGAATCGCTTTTGTGCAGAAAACAGTAACACTTGTTCAGAACGAAAGAAAGCACAGAGCCCCAGATTTTATGTTGTCCTGGAGAGCTTGCAGAGCACTGGGGAAAGGCAGGCAGAGAATTCTCTGCTAGCACCTTCTCTGTGCCTGGGAAGCAGAAGTCTTCACATTGCTTTGCAGAATCGCTTTTGTGCAGAAAACAGTAACACTTGTTCAGAACGAAAGAAAGCACAGAGCCCCAGATTTTATGTTGTCCTGGAGAGCTTGCAGAGCACTGGGAAAAGGCACGCAGAGAATTCCCTGCTAGCACCTTCTCTGTGCCTGTTCACATTGCTTCGCAGAATCGCTTTTGTGCAGAAAACAATAACACTTGTTCAGAAGGAAGGAAAGCACAGAGCCCCAGATTTTATGTTGTCCTGGAGAGCTTGCAGAGCACTGGGGAAAGGCAGGCAGAGAATTCTCTGCTAGCACCTTCTCTGTGCCTGGGAAGCAGAAGTCTTCACATTGCTTTGCAGAATCGCTTTTGTGCAGAAAACAGTAACACTTGTTCAGAACGAAAGAAAGCACAGAGCCCCAGAATTTATGTTGTCCTGGAGAGCTTGCAGAGCACTGGGAAAAGGCACGCAGAGAATTCCCTGCTAGCACCTTCTCTGTGCCTGTTCACATTGCTTCGCAGAATCGCTTTTGTGCAGAAAACAATAACACTTGTTCAGAAGGAAGGAAAGCACAGAGTCCCAGATTTTATGTTGTCCTGGAGAGCTTGCAGAGCACTGGGGAAAAGCAGGCAGAGATTTCCCTGCTAGCACCTTCTCTGTGCCTGGGAAGCAGAAGTGTTCCCATTGCTTCGCAGAATCGCTTTTGTGCAGAAAACCGTAACACTTGTTCAGAACGAAAGAAAGCACAGAGCCCCAGATTTTATGTTGTCCTGGAGAGCTTGCAGAGCACTGGGGAAAGGCAGGCAGAGAATTCCCTGCTAGCACCTTCTCTGTGCCTGGGAAACAGAAGTGTTCCCATTGCTTCGCAGAATCGCTTTTGTGCAGAAAACAGTAACACTTGTTCAGAACGAAAGAAAGCACAGAGCCCCAGATTTTATGTTGTCCTGGAGAGCTTGCAGAGCACTGGGGAAAGGCAGGCAGAGAATTCTCTGCTAGCACCTTCTCTGTGCCTGGGAAGCAGAAGTCTTCACATTGCTTTGCAGAATCGCTTTTGTGCAGAAAACAGTAACACTTGTTCAGAACGAAAGAAAGCACAGAGCCCCAGATTTTATGTTGTCCTGGAGAGCTTGCAGAGCACTGGGAAAAGGCACGCAGAGAATTCCCTGCTAGCACCTTCTCTGTGCCTGTTCACATTGCTTCGCAGAATCGCTTTTGTGCAGAAAACAATAACACTTGTTCAGAAGGAAGGAAAGCACAGAGCCCCAGATTTTATGTTGTCCTGGAGAGCTTGCAGAGCACTGGGGAAAGGCAGGCAGAGAATTCTCTGCTAGCACCTTCTCTGTGCCTGGGAAGCAGAAGTCTTCACATTGCTTTGCAGAATCGCTTTTGTGCAGAAAACAGTAACACTTGTTCAGAACGAAAGAAAGCACAGAGCCCCAGAATTTATGTTGTCCTGGAGAGCTTGCAGAGCACTGGGAAAAGGCACGCAGAGAATTCCCTGCTAGCACCTTCTCTGTGCCTGTTCACATTGCTTCGCACAATCGCTTTTGTGCAGAAAACAATAACACTTGTTCAGAAGGAAGGAAAGCACAGAGTCCCAGATTTTATGTTGTCCTGGAGAGCTTGCAGAGCACTGGGGAAAAGCAGGCAGAGATTTCCCTGCTAGCACCTTCTCTGTGCCTGGGAAGCAGAAGTGTTCCCATTGCTTCGCAGAATCGCTTTTGTGCAGAAAACCGTAACACTTGTTCAGAACGAAAGAAAGCACAGAGCCCCAGATTTTATGTTGTCCTGGAGAGCTTGCAGAGCACTGGGGAAAGGCAGGCAGAGAATTCCCTGCTAGCACCTTCTCTGTGCCTGGGAAACAGAAGTGTTCCCATTGCTTCGCAGAATCGCTTTTGTGCAGAAAACAGTAACACTTGTTCAGAACGAAAGAAAGCACAGAGCCCCAGATTTTATGTTGTCCTGGAGAGCTTGCACAGCACTGGGGAAAGGCAGGCAGAGAATTCCCTGCTAGCACCTTCTCTGTGCCTGGGAAACAGAAGTGTTCCCATTGCTTCGCAGAATCGCTTTTGTGCAGAAAACAGTAACACTTGTTCAGAACGAAAGAAAGCACAGAGCCCCAGATTTTATGTTGTCCTGGAGAGCTTGCAGAGCACTGGGGAAAAGCAGGCAGAGATTTCCCTGCTAGCACGTTCTCTGTGCCTGGGAAGCAGAAGTGTTCACATTGCTTCGCAGAATCGCTTTTGTGCAGAAAACAGTAACACTTGTTCAGAACGAAAGAAAGCACAGAGCCCCAGATTTTATGTTGTCCTGGAGAGCTTGCAGAGCACTGGGGAAAAGCAGGCAGAGAATTCCCTGCTAGCACCTTCTCTGTGCCTGTTCACATTGCTTCGCATAATCGCTTTTGTGCAGAAAACCGTAACACTTGTTCAGAACGAAAAGAAAGTACAGAGCCCCAGATTTTATGTTGTCCTGGAGAGCTTGCAGAGCACTGGGGAAAGGCAGGCAGAGAATTCCCTGCTAGCACGTTCTCTGTGCCTGGGAAGCAGAAGTGTTCACATTGCTTCGCAGAATCGCTTTTGTGCAGAAAACAGTAACACTTGTTCAGAACGAAAGAAAGCACAGAGCCCCAGATTTTATGTTGTCCTGGAGAGCTTGCAGAGCACTGGGGAAAGGCAGGCAGAGAATTCCCTGCTAGCACCTTCTCTGTGCCTGGGAAACAGAAGTGTTCCCATTGCTTCGCAGAATCGCTTTTGTGCAGAAAACAGTAACACTTGTTCAGAACGAAAGAAAGCACAGAGCCCAAGATTTTATGTTGTCCTGGAGAGCTAGCAGAGCACTGGGGAAAAGCAGGCAGAGATTTCCCTGCTAGGACGTTCTCTGTGCCTGGGAAGCAGAAGTGTTCACATTGCTTCGCAGAATCGCTTTTGTGCAGAAAACAGTAACACTTGTTCAGAACGAAAGAAAGCACAGAGCCCCAGATTTTATGTTGTCCTGGAGAGCTTGCAGAGCACTGGGGAAAAGCAGGCAGAGAATTCCCTGCTAGCACCTTCTCTGTGCCTGGGAAGCAGAAGTCTTCACATTGCTTCGCAGAATCGCTTTTGTGCAGAAAACAGTAACACTTGTTCAGAACGAAAGAAAGCACAGAGCCCCAGATTTGCTGTTGTCCTGGAGAGCTTGCAGAGCACTGGGGAAAGGCAGGCAGAGAATTCCCTGCTAGCACCTTCTCTGTGCCTGGGAAGCAGAAGTGTTCCCACTGCTTCGCAGAATCGCTTTTGTGCAGAAAACAGTAACACTTGTTCAGAACGAAAGAAAGCACAGAGCCCCAGATTTGCTGTTGTCCTGGAGAGCTTGCAGAGCACTGGGGAAAGGCAGGCAGAGAATTCCCTGCTAGCACCTTCTCTGTGCCTGGGAAGCAGAAGTGTTCCCATTGCTTCGCAGAATCGCTTTTGTGCAGAAAACCGTAACACTTGTTCAGAACGAAAGAAAGCACAGAGCCCCAGATTTGTTGTTGTCCTGGAGAGCTTGCAGAGCACTGGGGAAAGGCAGGCAGAGAATTCCCTGCTAGCACCTTCTCTGTGCCTGGGAAGCAGAAGTGTTCACATTGCTTCGCAGAATCGCTTTTGTGCAGAAAACAGTAACACTTGTTCAGAACGAAAGAAAGCACAGAGCCCCAGATTTGCTGTTGTCCTGGAGAGCTTGCAGAGCACTGCAGAAAAACAGGCAGAGAATTCCCTGCTAGCACCTTCTCTGTGCCTGGGAAGCAGAAGTGTTCACATTGCTTCGCAGAATCGCTTTTGTGCAGAAAACAGTAACACTTGTTCAGAACGAAAGAAAGCACAGAGCCCCAGATTTTATGTTGTCCTGGAGAGCTAGCAGAGCACTGGGGAAAAGCAATCAGAGAATTCCCTGCTAGCACGTTCTCTGTGCCTGGGAAGCAGAAGTGTTCCCATTGCTTCGCAGAATCGCTTTTGTGCAGAAAACAGTAACACTTGTTCAGAACGAAAGAAAGCACAGAGCCCCAGATTTGCTGTTGTCCTGGAGAGCTTGCAGAGCACTGGGGAAAAGCAGGCAGAGAATTCCCTGCTAGCACCTTCTCTGTGCCTGGGAAACAGAAGTGTTCCCATTGCTTCGCAGAATCGCTTTTGTGCAGAAAACAGTAACACTTGTTCAGAACGAAAGAAAGCACAGAGCCCCAGATTTTATGTTGTCCTGGAGAGCTTGCAGAGTACTGGGGAAAGGCAGGCAGAGAATTCCCTGCTAGCACCTTCTCTGTGCCTGGGAAACAGAAGTGTTCCCATTGCTTCGCAGAATCGCTTTTGTGCAGAAAACAGTAACACTTGTTCAGAACGAAAGAAAGCACAGAGCCCCAGATTTTATGTTGTCCTGGAGAGCTTGCAGAGCACTGGGGAAAGGCAGGCAGAGAATTCTCTGCTAGCACCTTCTCTGTGCCTGGGAAGCAGAAGTCTTCACATTGCTTTGCAGAATCGCTTTTGTGCAGAAAACAGTAACACTTGTTCAGAACGAAAGAAAGCACAGAGCCCCAGATTTGCTGTTGTCCTGGAGAGCTTGCAGAGCACTGGGGAAAGGCAGGCAGAGAATTCCCTGCTAGCACCTTCTCTGTGCCTGTTCACATTGCTTCGCAGAATCGCTTTTGTGCAGAAAACAGTAACACTTGTTCAGAACGAAAGAAAGCACAGAGCCCCAGATTTTATGTTGTCCTGGAGAGCTTGCAGAGCACTGGGGAAAGGCAGGCAGAGGTTTCCCTGCTAGCACGTTCTATGTGCCTGGGAAGCAGAAGTGTTCACATTGCTTCGCAGAATCGCTTTTGTGCAGAAAACAGTAACACTTGTTCAGAACGAAAGAAAGCACAGAGCCCCAGATTTTATGTTGTCCTGGAGAGCTTGCAGAGCACTGGGGAAAGGCAGGCAGAGAATTCCCTGCTAGCACCTTCTCTGTGCCTGGGAAACAGAAGTGTTCCCATTGCTTCGCAGAATCGCTTTTGTGCAGAAAACAGTAACACTTGTTCAGAACGAAAGAAAGCACAGAGCCCCAGATTTTATGTTGTCCTGGAGAGCTTGCAGAGCACTGGGGAAAGGCACGCAGAGAATTCCCTGCTAGCACCTTCTCTGTGCCTGTTCACATTGCTTCGCAGAATCGCTTTTGTGCAGAAAACAATAACACTTGTTCAGAAGGAAAGAAAGCACAGAGCCCCAGATTTTATGTTGTCCTGGAGAGCTTGCAGAGCACTGGGGAAAGGCAGGCAGAGAATTCTCTGCTAGCACCTTCTCTGTGCCTGGGAAGCAGAAGTCTTCACATTGCTTCGCAGAATCGCTTTTGTGCAGAAAACAGTAACACTTGTTCAGAACGAAAGAAAGCACAGAGCCCCAGATTTTATGTTGTCCTGGAGAGCTTGCAGAGCACTGGGAAAAGGCAGGCAGAGAATTCCCTGCTAGCACCTTCTCTGTGCCTGTTCACATTGCTTCGCAGAATCGCTTTTGTGCAGAAAACAATAACACTTGTTCAGAACGAAAGAAAGCACAGAGCCCCAGATTTTATGTTGTCCTGGAGAGCTTGCAGAGCACTGGGGAAAGGCAGGCAGAGAATTCCCTGCTAGCACCTTCTCTGTGCCTGGGAAGCAGAAGTGTTCCCATTGCTTCGCAGAATCGCTTTTGTGCAGAAAACAGTAACACTTGTTCAGAACGAAAGAAAGCACAGAGCCCCAGATTTGCTGTTGTCCTGGAGAGCTTGCAGAGCACTGGGGAAAAGCAGGCAGAGAGTTCCCTGCTAGCACCTTCTCTGTGCCTGGGAAGCAGAAGTGTTCACATTGCTTCGCAGAATCGCTTTTGTGCAGAAAACAGTAACACTTGTTCAGAACGAAAGAAAGCACAGAGCCCCAGATTTTATGTTGTCCTGGAGAGCTTGCAGAGCACTGGGGAAAAGCAGGCAGAGAATTCCCTGCTAGCACCTTCTCTGTGCCTGGGAAACAGAAGTGTTCCCATTGCTTCGCAGAATCGCTTTTGTGCAGAAAACAGTAACACTTGTTCAGAACGAAAGAAAGCACAGAGCCCCAGATTTTATGTTGTCCTGGAGAGCTTGCAGAGCACTGGGGAAAGGCAGGCAGAGAATTCCCTGCTAGCACCTTCTCTGTGCCTGGGAAACAGAAGTGTTCCCATTGCTTCGCAGAATCGCTTTTGTGCAGAAAACAGTAACACTTGTTCAGAACGAAAGAAAGCACAGAGCCCAAGATTTTATGTTGTCCTGGAGAGCTAGCAGAGCACTGGGGAAAAGCAGGCAGAGATTTCCCTGCTAGGACGTTCTCTGTGCCTGGGAAGCAGAAGTGTTCACATTGCTTCGCAGAATCGCTTTTGTGCAGAAAACAGTAACACTTGTTCAGAACGAAAGAAAGCACAGAGCCCCAGATTTTATGTTGTCCTGGAGAGCTTGCACAGCACTGGGGAAAGGCAGGCAGAGAATTCCCTGCTAGCACCTTCTCTGTGCCTGGGAAGCAGAAGTGTTCCCATTGCTTCGCAGAATCGCTTTTGTGCAGAAAACAGTAACACTTGTTCAGAATGAAAGAAAGCACAGAGCCCCAGATTTGCTGTTGTCCTGGAGAGCTTGCAGAGCACTGGGGAAAAGCAGGCAGAGAATTCCCTGCTAGGACCTTCTCTGTGCCTGGGAAGCAGAAGTGTTCCCACTGCTTCGCAGAATCGCTTTTGTGCAGAAAACAGTAACACTTGTTCAGAACGAAAGAAAGCAGAGAGCCCCAGATTTTATGTTGTCCTGGAGAGCTTGCAGAGCACTGGGGAAAAGCAGGCAGAGAATTCCCTGCTAGCACCTTCTCTGTGCCTGGGAAACAGAAGTGTTCCCATTGCTTCGCAGAATCGCTTTTGTGCAGAAAACAGTAACACTTGTTCAGAACGAAAGAAAGCACAGAGCCCCAGATTTGCTGTTGTCCTGGAGAGCTTGCAGAGCACTGGGGAAAGGCAGGCAGAGAATTCCCTGCTAGCACCTTCTCTGTGCCTGGGAAGCAGAAGTGTTCCCATTGCTTCGCAGAATCGCTTTTGTGCAGAAAACAGTAACACTTGTTCAGAACGAAAGAAAGCACAGAGCCCCAGATTTGCTGTTGTCCTGGAGAGCTTGCAGAGCACTGGGGAAAGGCAGGCAGAGAATTCCCTGCTAGCACCTTCTCTGTGCCTGGGAAGCAGAAGTGTTCACAATGCTTCGCAGAATCGCTTTTGTGCAGAAAACCGTAACACTTGTTCAGAACGAAAGAAAGCACAGAGCCCCAGATTTGTTGTTGTCCTGGAGAGCTTGCAGAGCACTGGGGAAAGGCAGGCAGAGAATTCCCTGCTAGCACCTTCTCTGTGCCTGGGAAGCAGAAGTGTTCACATTGCTTCGCAGAATCGCTTTTGTGCAGAAAACAGTAACACTTGTTCAGAACGAAAGAAAGCACAGAGCCCCAGATTTTATGTTGTCCTGGAGAGCTTGCAGAGCACTGGGGAAAAGCAGGCAGAGAATTCCCTGCTAGCACCTTCTCTGTGCCTGGGAAACAGAAGTGTTCCCATTGCTTCGCAGAATCGCTTTTGTGCAGAAAACAGTAACACTTGTTCAGAACGAAAGAAAGCACAGAGCCCCAGATTTTATGTTGTCCTGGAGAGCTTGCAGAGCACTGGGGAAAGGCAAGCAGAGAATTCCCTGCTAGCACCTTCTCTGTGCCTGGGAAACAGAAGTGTTCCCATTGCTTCGCAGAATCGCTTTTGTGCAGAAAACAGTAACACTTGTTCAGAACGAAAGAAAGCACAGAGCCCCAGATTTGCTGTTGTCCTGGAGAGCTTGCAGAGCACTGGGGAAAAGCAGGCAGAGAATTCCCTGCTAGGACCTTCTCTGTGCCTGGGAAGCAGAAGTGTTCCCACTGCTTCGCAGAATCGCTTTTGTGCAGAAAACAGTAACACTTGTTCAGAACGAAAGAAAGCACAGAGCCCCAGATTTTATGTTGTCCTGGAGAGCTTGCAGAGCACTGGGGAAAAGCAGGCAGAGAATTCCCTGCTAGCACCTTCTCTGTGCCTGGGAAACAGAAGTGTTCCCATTGCTTCGCAGAATCGCTTTTGTGCAGAAAACAGTAACACTTGTTCAGAACGAAAGAAAGCACAGAGCCCCAGATTTGCTGTTGTCCTGGAGAGCTTGCAGAGCACTGGGGAAAGGCAGGCAGAGAATTCCCTGCTAGCACCTTCTCTGTGCCTGGGAAGCAGAAGTGTTCCCATTGCTTCGCAGAATCGCTTTTGTGCAGAAAACAGTAACACTTGTTCAGAACGAAAGAAAGCACAGAGCCCCAGATTTTATGTTGTCCTGGAGAGCTTGCAGAGCACTGGGGAAAGGCAGGCAGAGAATTCCCTGCTAGCACCTTCTCTGTGCCTGGGAAGCAGAAGTGTTCCCATTGCTTCGCAGAATCGCTTTTGTGCAGAAAACCGTAACACTTGTTCAGAACGAAAGAAAGCACAGAGCCCCAGATTTGTTGTTGTCCTGGAGAGCTTGCAGAGCACTGGGGAAAGGCAGGCAGAGAATTCCCTGCTAGCACCTTCTCTGTGCCTGGGAAGCAGAAGTGTTCACATTGCTTCGCAGAATCGCTTTTGTGCAGAAAACAGTAACACTTGTTCAGAACGAAAGAAAGCACAGAGCCCCAGATTTGCTGTTGTCCTGGAGAGCTTGCAGAGCACTGGAGAAAAACAGGCAGAGAATTCCCTGCTAGCACCTTCTCTGTGCCTGGGAAGCAGAACTGTTCACATTGCTTCGCAGAATCGCTTTTGTGCAGAAAACAGTAACACTTGTTCAGAACGAAAGAAAGCACAGAGCCCCAGATTTTATGTTGTCCTGGAGAGCTAGCAGAGCACTGGGGAAAAGCAATCAGAGAATTCCCTGCTAGCACGTTCTCTGTGCCTGGGAAGCAGAAGTGTTCCCATTGCTTCGCAGAATCGCTTTTGTGCAGAAAACAGTAACACTTGTTCAGAACGAAAGAAAGCACAGAGCCCCAGATTTTATGTTGTCCTGGAGAGCTTGCAGAGCACTGGGGAAAGGCAGGCAGAGAATTCCCTGCTAGCACGTTCTCTGTGCCTGGGAAGCAGAAGTGTTCCCATTGCTTCGCAGAATCGCTTTTGTGCAGAAAACAGTAACACTTGTTCAGAACGAAAGAAAGCACAGAGCCCCAGATTTGCTGTTGTCCTGGAGAGCTTGCAGAGCACTGGGGAAAAGCAGGCAGAGAATTCCCTGCTAGCACCTTCTCTGTGCCTGGGAAGCAGAAGTGTTCACATTGCTTCGCAGAATCGCTTTTGTGCAGAAAACAGTAACACTTGTTCAGAACGAAAGAAAGCACAGAGCCCCAGATTTTATGTTGTCCTGGAGAGCTTGCAGAGCACTGGGGAAAAGCAGGCAGAGAATTCCCTGCTAGCACCTTCTCTGTGCCTGGGAAACAGAAGTGTTCACATTGCTTCGCAGAATCGCTTTTGTGCAGAAAACAGTAACACTTGTTCAGAACGAAAGAAAGCACAGAGCCCCAGATTTTATGTTGTCCTGGAGAGCTTGCAGAGTACTGGGGAAAGGCAGGCAGAGAATTCCCTGCTAGCACCTTCTCTGTGCCTGGGAAACAGAAGTGTTCCCATTGCTTCGCAGAATCGCTTTTGTGCAGAAAACAGTAACACTTGTTCAGAACGAAAGAAAGCACAGAGCCCCAGATTTTATGTTGTCCTGGAGAGCTTGCAGAGCACTGGGGAAAGGCAGGCAGAGAATTCTCTGCTAGCACCTTCTCTGTGCCTGGGAAGCAGAAGTCTTCACATTGCTTTGCAGAATCGCTTTTGTGCAGAAAACAGTAACACTTGTTCAGAACGAAAGAAAGCACAGAGCCCCAGAATTTATGTTGTCCTGGAGAGCTTGCAGAGCACTGGGAAAAGGCACGCAGAGAATTCCCTGCTAGCACCTTCTCTGTGCCTGTTCACATTGCTTCGCAGAATCGCTTTTGTGCAGAAAACAATAACACTTGTTCAGAACGAAAGAAAGCACAGAGCCCCAGATTTTATGTTGTCCTGGAGAGCTTGCAGAGCACTGGGGAAAGGCAGGCAGAGAATTCTCTGCTAGCACCTTCTCTGTGCCTGGGAAGCAGAAGTCTTCACATTGCTTCGCAGAATCGCTTTTGTGCAGAAAACAGTAACACTTGTTCAGAACGAAAGAAAGCACAGAGCCCCAGATTTTATGTTGTCCTGGAGAGCTTGCAGAGCACTGGGAAAAGGCAGGCAGAGAATTCCCTGCTAGCACCTTCTCTGTGCCTGTTCACATTGCTTCGCAGAATCGCTTTTGTGCAGAAAACAATAACACTTGTTCAGAACGAAAGAAAGCACAGAGCCCCAGATTTTATGTTGTCCTGGAGAGCTTGCAGAGCACTGGGGAAAAGCAGGCAGAGATTTCCCTGCTAGCACGTTCTCTGTGCCTGGGAAGCAGAAGTGTTCACATTGCTTCGCAGAATCGCTTTTGTGCAGAAAACAGTAACACTTGTTCAGAACGAAAGAAAGCACAGAGCCCCAGATTTTATGTTGTCCTGGAGAGCTTGCAGAGCACTGGGGAAAGGCAGGCAGAGAATTCCCTGCTAGCACGTTCTCTGTGCCTGGGAAGCAGAAGTGTTCACATTGCTTCGCAGAATCGCTTTTGTGCAGAAAACAGTAACACTTGTTCAGAACGAAAGAAAGCACAGAGCCCCAGATTTTATGTTGTCCTGGAGAGCTTGCAGAGCACTGGGGAAAGGCAGGCAGAGAATTCCCTGCTAGCACCTTCTCTGTGCCTGGGAAACAGAAGTGTTCCCATTGCTTCGCAGAATCGCTTTTGTGCAGAAAACAGTAACACTTGTTCAGAACGAAAGAAAGCACAGAGCCCAAGATTTTATGTTGTCCTGGAGAGCTAGCAGAGCACTGGGGAAAAGCAGGCAGAGATTTCCCTGCTAGGACGTTCTCTGTGCCTGGGAAGCAGAAGTGTTCACATTGCTTCGCAGAATCGCTTTTGTGCAGAAAACAGTAACACTTGTTCAGAACGAAAGAAAGCACAGAGCCCCAGATTTTATGTTGTCCTGGAGAGCTTGCAGAGCACTGGGGAAAAGCAGGCAGAGAATTCCCTGCTAGCACCTTCTCTGTGCCTGGGAAGCAGAAGTCTTCACATTGCTTCGCAGAATCGCTTTTGTGCAGAAAACAGTAACACTTGTTCAGAACGAAAGAAAGCACAGAGCCCCAGATTTGCTGTTGTCCTGGAGAGCTTGCAGAGCACTGGAGAAAAACAGGCAGAGAATTCCCTGCTAGCACCTTCTCTGTGCCTGGGAAGCAGAACTGTTCACATTGCTTCGCAGAATCGCTTTTGTGCAGAAAACAGTAACACTTGTTCAGAACGAAAGAAAGCACAGAGCCCCAGATTTTATGTTGTCCTGGAGAGCTAGCAGAGCACTGGGGAAAAG
Organism: Strix uralensis; assembly: GCF_047716275.1. NCBI lineage: Eukaryota > Metazoa > Chordata > Aves > Strigiformes > Strigidae > Strix > Strix uralensis. The sequence goes on along the minus strand of NW_027436749.1, from coordinate 249,199 downwards.
CAATCAGAGAATTCCCTGCTAGCACGTTCTCTGTGCCTGGGAAGCAGAAGTGTTCCCATTGCTTCGCAGAATCGCTTTTGTGCAGAAAACAGTAACACTTGTTCAGAACGAAAGAAAGCACAGAGCCCCAGATTTTATGTTGTCCTGGAGAGCTTGCAGAGCACTGGGGAAAGGCAGGCAGAGAATTCCCTGCTAGCACGTTCTCTGTGCCTGGGAAGCAGAAGTGTTCCCATTGCTTCGCAGAATCGCTTTTGTGCAGAAAACAGTAACACTTGTTCAGAACGAAAGAAAGCACAGAGCCCCAGATTTTATGTTGTCCTGGAGAGCTTGCAGAGTACTGGGGAAAGGCAGGCAGAGAATTCCCTGCTAGCACCTTCTCTGTGCCTGGGAAACAGAAGTGTTCCCATTGCTTCGCAGAATCGCTTTTGTGCAGAAAACAGTAACACTTGTTCAGAACGAAAGAAAGCACAGAGCCCCAGATTTTATGTTGTCCTGGAGAGCTTGCAGAGCACTGGGGAAAGGCAGGCAGAGAATTCTCTGCTAGCACCTTCTCTGTGCCTGGGAAGCAGAAGTCTTCACATTGCTTTGCAGAATCGCTTTTGTGCAGAAAACAGTAACACTTGTTCAGAACGAAAGAAAGCACAGAGCCCCAGAATTTATGTTGTCCTGGAGAGCTTGCAGAGCACTGGGAAAAGGCACGCAGAGAATTCCCTGCTAGCACCTTCTCTGTGCCTGTTCACATTGCTTCGCAGAATCGCTTTTGTGCAGAAAACAGTAACACTTGTTCAGAAGGAAAGAAAGCACAGAGCCCCAGATTTTATGTTGTCCTGGAGAGCTTGCAGAGCACTGGGGAAAGGCAGGCAGAGGTTTCCCTGCTAGCACGTTCTATGTGCCTGGGAAGCAGAAGTGTTCACATTGCTTCGCAGAATCGCTTTTGTGCAGAAAACAGTAACGCTTGTTCAGAACGAAAGAAAGCACAGAGCCCCAGATTTGCTGTTGTCCTGGAGAGCTTGCAGAGCACTGGGGAAAAGCAGGCAGAGAATTCCCTGCTAGGACCTTCTCTGTGCCTGGGAAGCAGAAGTGTTCCCACTGCTTCGCAGAATCGCTTTTGTGCAGAAAACAGTAACACTTGTTCAGAACGAAAGAAAGCACAGAGCCCCAGATTTTATGTTGTCCTGGAGAGCTTGCAGAGCACTGGGGAAAAGCAGGCAGAGAATTCCCTGCTAGCACCTTCTCTGTGCCTGGGAAACAGAAGTGTTCCCATTGCTTCGCAGAATCGCTTTTGTGCAGAAAACAGTAACACTTGTTCAGAACGAAAGAAAGCACAGAGCCCCAGATTTGCTGTTGTCCTGGAGAGCTTGCAGAGCACTGGGGAAAGGCAGGCAGAGAATTCCCTGCTAGCACCTTCTCTGTGCCTGGGAAGCAGAAGTGTTCCCATTGCTTCGCAGAATCGCTTTTGTGCAGAAAACAGTAACACTTGTTCAGAACGAAAGAAAGCACAGAGCCCCAGATTTTATGTTGTCCTGGAGAGCTTGCAGAGCACTGGGGAAAGGCAGGCAGAGAATTCCCTGCTAGCACCTTCTCTGTGCCTGGGAAGCAGAAGTGTTCCCATTGCTTCGCAGAATCGCTTTTGTGCAGAAAACCGTAACACTTGTTCAGAACGAAAGAAAGCACAGAGCCCCAGATTTGTTGTTGTCCTGGAGAGCTTGCAGAGCACTGGGGAAAGGCAGGCAGAGAATTCCCTGCTAGCACCTTCTCTGTGCCTGGGAAGCAGAAGTGTTCACATTGCTTCGCAGAATCGCTTTTGTGCAGAAAACAGTAACACTTGTTCAGAACGAAAGAAAGCACAGAGCCCCAGATTTGCTGTTGTCCTGGAGAGCTTGCAGAGCACTGGAGAAAAACAGGCAGAGAATTCCCTGCTAGCACCTTCTCTGTGCCTGGGAAGCAGAACTGTTCACATTGCTTCGCAGAATCGCTTTTGTGCAGAAAACAGTAACACTTGTTCAGAACGAAAGAAAGCACAGAGCCCCAGATTTTATGTTGTCCTGGAGAGCTAGCAGAGCACTGGGGAAAAGCAATCAGAGAATTCCCTGCTAGCACGTTCTCTGTGCCTGGGAAGCAGAAGTGTTCCCATTGCTTCGCAGAATCGCTTTTGTGCAGAAAACAGTAACACTTGTTCAGAACGAAAGAAAGCACAGAGCCCCAGATTTTATGTTGTCCTGGAGAGCTTGCAGAGCACTGGGGAAAGGCAGGCAGAGAATTCCCTGCTAGCACCTTCTCTGTGCCTGGGAAGCAGAAGTGTTCCCATTGCTTCGCAGAATCGCTTTTGTGCAGAAAACAGTAACACTTGTTCAGAACGAAAGAAAGCACAGAGCCCCAGATTTGCTGTTGTCCTGGAGAGCTTGCAGAGCACTGGGGAAAAGCAGGCAGAGAATTCCCTGCTAGCACCTTCTCTGTGCCTGGGAAGCAGAAGTGTTCACATTGCTTCGCAGAATCGCTTTTGTGCAGAAAACAGTAACACTTGTTCAGAACGAAAGAAAGCACAGAGCCCCAGATTTTATGTTGTCCTGGAGAGCTTGCAGAGCACTGGGGAAAAGCAGGCAGAGAATTCCCTGCTAGCACCTTCTCTGTGCCTGGGAAACAGAAGTGTTCACATTGCTTCGCAGAATCGCTTTTGTGCAGAAAACAGTAACACTTGTTCAGAACGAAAGAAAGCACAGAGCCCCAGATTTTATGTTGTCCTGGAGAGCTTGCAGAGTACTGGGGAAAGGCAGGCAGAGAATTCCCTGCTAGCACCTTCTCTGTGCCTGGGAAACAGAAGTGTTCCCATTGCTTCGCAGAATCGCTTTTGTGCAGAAAACAGTAACACTTGTTCAGAACGAAAGAAAGCACAGAGCCCCAGATTTTATGTTGTCCTGGAGAGCTTGCAGAGCACTGGGGAAAGGCAGGCAGAGAATTCTCTGCTAGCACCTTCTCTGTGCCTGGGAAGCAGAAGTCTTCACATTGCTTTGCAGAATCGCTTTTGTGCAGAAAACAGTAACACTTGTTCAGAACGAAAGAAAGCACAGAGCCCCAGAATTTATGTTGTCCTGGAGAGCTTGCAGAGCACTGGGAAAAGGCACGCAGAGAATTCCCTGCTAGCACCTTCTCTGTGCCTGTTCACATTGCTTCGCAGAATCGCTTTTGTGCAGAAAACAATAACACTTGTTCAGAACGAAAGAAAGCACAGAGCCCCAGATTTTATGTTGTCCTGGAGAGCTTGCAGAGCACTGGGGAAAGGCAGGCAGAGAATTCTCTGCTAGCACCTTCTCTGTGCCTGGGAAGCAGAAGTCTTCACATTGCTTCGCAGAATCGCTTTTGTGCAGAAAACAGTAACACTTGTTCAGAACGAAAGAAAGCACAGAGCCCCAGATTTTATGTTGTCCTGGAGAGCTTGCAGAGCACTGGGAAAAGGCAGGCAGAGAATTCCCTGCTAGCACCTTCTCTGTGCCTGTTCACATTGCTTCGCAGAATCGCTTTTGTGCAGAAAACAATAACACTTGTTCAGAACGAAAGAAAGCACAGAGCCCCAGATTTTATGTTGTCCTGGAGAGCTTGCAGAGCACTGGGGAAAAGCAGGCAGAGATTTCCCTGCTAGCACGTTCTCTGTGCCTGGGAAGCAGAAGTGTTCACATTGCTTCGCAGAATCGCTTTTGTGCAGAAAACAGTAACACTTGTTCAGAACGAAAGAAAGCACAGAGCCCCAGATTTTATGTTGTCCTGGATAGCTTGCAGAGCACTGGGGAAAGGCAGGCAGAGAATTCCCTGCTAGCACCTTCTCTGTGCCTGGGAAGCAGAAGTGTTCACATTGCTTCGCAGAATCGCTTTTGTGCAGAAAACAGTAACACTTGTTCAGAACGAAAGAAAGCACAGAGCCCCAGATTTGCTGTTGTCCTGGAGAGCTTGCAGAGCACTGGAGAAAAACAGGCAGAGAATTCCCTGCTAGCACCTTCTCTGTGCCTGGGAAGCAGAACTGTTCACATTGCTTCGCAGAATCGCTTTTGTGCAGAAAACAGTAACACTTGTTCAGAACGAAAGAAAGCACAGAGCCCCAGATTTTATGTTGTCCTGGAGAGCTAGCAGAGCACTGGGGAAAAGCAATCAGAGAATTCCCTGCTAGCACGTTCTCTGTGCCTGGGAAGCAGAAGTGTTCCCATTGCTTCGCAGAATCGCTTTTGTGCAGAAAACAGTAACACTTGTTCAGAACGAAAGAAAGCACAGAGCCCCAGATTTTATGTTGTCCTGGAGAGCTTGCAGAGCACTGGGGAAAGGCAGGCAGAGAATTCCCTGCTAGCACGTTCTCTGTGCCTGGGAAGCAGAAGTGTTCCCATTGCTTCGCAGAATCGCTTTTGTGCAGAAAACAGTAACACTTGTTCAGAACGAAAGAAAGCACAGAGCCCCAGATTTTATGTTGTCCTGGAGAGCTTGCAGAGTACTGGGGAAAGGCAGGCAGAGAATTCCCTGCTAGCACCTTCTCTGTGCCTGGGAAACAGAAGTGTTCCCATTGCTTCGCAGAATCGCTTTTGTGCAGAAAACAGTAACACTTGTTCAGAACGAAAGAAAGCACAGAGCCCCAGATTTTATGTTGTCCTGGAGAGCTTGCAGAGCACTGGGGAAAGGCAGGCAGAGAATTCTCTGCTAGCACCTTCTCTGTGCCTGGGAAGCAGAAGTCTTCACATTGCTTTGCAGAATCGCTTTTGTGCAGAAAACAGTAACACTTGTTCAGAACGAAAGAAAGCACAGAGCCCCAGAATTTATGTTGTCCTGGAGAGCTTGCAGAGCACTGGGAAAAGGCACGCAGAGAATTCCCTGCTAGCACCTTCTCTGTGCCTGTTCACATTGCTTCGCAGAATCGCTTTTGTGCAGAAAACAGTAACACTTGTTCAGAAGGAAAGAAAGCACAGAGCCCCAGATTTTATGTTGTCCTGGAGAGCTTGCAGAGCACTGGGGAAAGGCAGGCAGAGGTTTCCCTGCTAGCACGTTCTCTGTGCCTGGGAAGCAGAAGTGTTCACATTGCTTCGCAGAATCGCTTTTGTGCAGAAAACAGTAACGCTTGTTCAGAACGAAAGAAAGCACAGAGCCCCAGATTTTATGTTGTCCTGGAGAGCTTGCAGAGCACTGGGGAAAGGCAGGCAGAGAATTCCCTGCTAGCACCTTCTCTGTGCCTGGGAAACAGAAGTGTTCCCATTGCTTCGCAGAATCGCTTTTGTGCAGAAAACAGTAACACTTGTTCAGAACGAAAGAAAGCACAGAGCCCCAGATTTTATGTTGTCCTGGAGAGCTTGCAGAGCACTGGGGAAAAGCAGGCAGAGAATTCTCTGCTAGCACCTTCTCTGTGCCTGGGAAGCAGAAGTCTTCACATTGCTTCGCAGAATCGCTTTTGTGCAGAAAACAGTAACACTTGTTCAGAACGAAAGAAAGCACAGAGCCCCAGATTTTATGTTGTCCTGGAGAGCTAGCAGAGCACTGGGGAAAAGCAATCAGAGAATTCCCTGCTAGCACGTTCTCTGTGCCTGGGAAGCAGAAGTGTTCCCATTGCTTCGCAGAATCGCTTTTGTGCAGAAAACAGTAACACTTGTTCAGAACGAAAGAAAGCACAGAGCCCCAGATTTTATGTTGTCCTGGAGAGCTTGCAGAGCACTGGGGAAAGGCAGGCAGAGAATTCCCTGCTAGCACGTTCTCTGTGCCTGGGAAGCAGAAGTGTTCCCATTGCTTCGCAGAATCGCTTTTGTGCAGAAAACAGTAACACTTGTTCAGAACGAAAGAAAGCACAGAGCCCCAGATTTTATGTTGTCCTGGAGAGCTTGCAGAGTACTGGGGAAAGGCAGGCAGAGAATTCCCTGCTAGCACCTTCTCTGTGCCTGGGAAACAGAAGTGTTCCCATTGCTTCGCAGAATCGCTTTTGTGCAGAAAACAGTAACACTTGTTCAGAACGAAAGAAAGCACAGAGCCCCAGATTTTATGTTGTCCTGGAGAGCTTGCAGAGCACTGGGGAAAGGCAGGCAGAGAATTCTCTGCTAGCACCTTCTCTGTGCCTGGGAAGCAGAAGTCTTCACATTGCTTTGCAGAATCGCTTTTGTGCAGAAAACAGTAACACTTGTTCAGAACGAAAGAAAGCACAGAGCCCCAGAATTTATGTTGTCCTGGAGAGCTTGCAGAGCACTGGGAAAAGGCACGCAGAGAATTCCCTGCTAGCACCTTCTCTGTGCCTGTTCACATTGCTTCGCAGAATCGCTTTTGTGCAGAAAACAGTAACACTTGTTCAGAAGGAAAGAAAGCACAGAGCCCCAGATTTTATGTTGTCCTGGAGAGCTTGCAGAGCACTGGGGAAAGGCAGGCAGAGGTTTCCCTGCTAGCACGTTCTATGTGCCTGGGAAGCAGAAGTGTTCACATTGCTTCGCAGAATCGCTTTTGTGCAGAAAACAGTAACGCTTGTTCAGAACGAAAGAAAGCACAGAGCCCCAGATTTTATGTTGTCCTGGAGAGCTTGCAGAGCACTGGGGAAAGGCAGGCAGAGAATTCCCTGCTAGCACCTTCTCTGTGCCTGGGAAACAGAAGTGTTCCCATTGCTTCGCAGAATCGCTTTTGTGCAGAAAACAGTAACACTTGTTCAGAACGAAAGAAAGCACAGAGCCCCAGATTTTATGTTGTCCTGGAGAGCTTGCAGAGCACTGGGGAAAAGCAGGCAGAGAATTCTCTGCTAGCACCTTCTCTGTGCCTGGGAAGCAGAAGTCTTCACATTGCTTCGCAGAATCGCTTTTGTGCAGAAAACAGTAACACTTGTTCAGAACGAAAGAAAGCACAGAGCCCCAGATTTTATGTTGTCCTGGAGAGCTTGCAGAGCACTGGGGAAAGGCACGCAGAGAATTCCCTGCTAGCACCTTCTCTGTGCCTGTTCACATTGCTTCGCAGAATCGCTTTTGTGCAGAAAACAATAACACTTGTTCAGAACGAAAGAAAGCACAGAGCCCCAGATTTTATGTTGTCCTGGAGAGCTTGCAGAGCACTGGGGAAAGGCAGGCAGAGAATTCTCTGCTAGCACCTTCTCTGTGCCTGGGAAGCAGAAGTCTTCACATTGCTTCGCAGAATCGCTTTTGTGCAGAAAACAGTAACACTTGTTCAGAACGAAAGAAAGCACAGAGCCCCAGATTTTATGTTGTCCTGGAGAGCTTGCAGAGCACTGGGAAAAGGCAGGCAGAGAATTCCCTGCTAGCACCTTCTCTGTGCCTGTTCACATTGCTTCGCAGAATCGCTTTTGTGCAGAAAACAATAACACTTGTTCAGAACGAAAGAAAGCACAGAGCCCCAGATTTTATGTTGTCCTGGAGAGCTTGCAGAGCACTGGGGAAAAGCAGGCAGAGATTTCCCTGCTAGCACGTTCTCTGTGCCTGGGAAGCAGAAGTGTTCACATTGCTTCGCAGAATCGCTTTTGTGCAGAAAACAGTAACACTTGTTCAGAACGAAAGAAAGCACAGAGCCCCAGATTTTATGTTGTCCTGGAGAGCTTGCAGAGCACTGGGGAAAAGCAGGCAGAGAATTCCCTGCTAGCACCTTCTCTGTGCCTGGGAAACAGAAGTGTTCCCATTGCTTCGCAGAATCGCTTTTGTGCAGAAAACAGTAACACTTGTTCAGAACGAAAGAAAGCACAGAGCCCCAGATTTTATGTTGTCCTGGAGAGCTTGCAGAGCACTGGGGAAAAGCAGGCAGAGAATTCTCTGCTAGCACCTTCTCTGTGCCTGGGAAGCAGAAGTCTTCACATTGCTTCGCAGAATCGCTTTTGTGCAGAAAACAGTAACACTTGTTCAGAACGAAAGAAAGCACAGAGCCCCAGATTTTATGTTGTCCTGGAGAGCTTGCAGAGCACTGGGGAAAGGCACGCAGAGAATTCTCTGCTAGCACCTTCTCTGTGCCTGGGAAGCAGAAGTCTTCACATTGCTTCGCAGAATCGCTTTTGTGCAGAAAACAGTAACACTTGTTCAGAACGAAAGAAAGCACAGAGCCCCAGATTTTATGTTGTCCTGGAGAGCTTGCAGAGCACTGGGAAAAGGCAGGCAGAGAATTCCCTGCTAGCACCTTCTCTGTGCCTGTTCACATTGCTTCGCAGAATCGCTTTTGTGCAGAAAACAATAACACTTGTTCAGAACGAAAGAAAGCACAGAGCCCCAGATTTTATGTTGTCCTGGAGAGCTTGCAGAGCACTGGGGAAAAGCAGGCAGAGATTTCCCTGCTAGCACGTTCTCTGTGCCTGGGAAGCAGAAGTGTTCACATTGCTTCGCAGAATCGCTTTTGTGCAGAAAACAGTAACACTTGTTCAGAACGAAAGAAAGCACAGAGCCCCAGATTTGCTGTTGTCCTGGAGAGCTTGCAGAGCACTGGGGAAAAGCAGGCAGAGAATTCCCTGCTAGCACCTTCTCTGTGCCTGGGAAGCAGAAGTGTTCACATTGCTTCGCAGAATCGCTTTTGTGCAGAAAACAGTAACACTTGTTCAGAACGAAAGAAAGCACAGAGCCCCAGATTTTATGTTGTCCTGGAGAGCTTGCAGAGCACTGGGGAAAAGCAGGCAGAGAATTCCCTGCTAGCACCTTCTCTGTGCCTGGGAAACAGAAGTGTTCCCATTGCTTCGCAGAATCGCTTTTGTGCAGAAAACAGTAACACTTGTTCAGAACGAAAGAAAGCACAGAGCCCCAGATTTTATGTTGTCCTGGAGAGCTTGCAGAGTACTGGGGAAAGGCAGGCAGAGAATTCCCTGCTAGCACCTTCTCTGTGCCTGGGAAACAGAAGTGTTCCCATTGCTTCGCAGAATCGCTTTTGTGCAGAAAACAGTAACACTTGTTCAGAACGAAAGAAAGCACAGAGCCCCAGATTTTATGTTGTCCTGGAGAGCTTGCAGAGCACTGGGAAAAGGCACGCAGAGAATTCCCTGCTAGCACCTTCTCTGTGCCTGTTCACATTGCTTCGCAGAATCGCTTTTGTGCAGAAAACAATAACACTTGTTCAGAAGGAAAGAAAGCACAGAGCCCCAGATTTTATGTTGTCCTGGAGAGCTTGCAGAGCACTGGGGAAAGGCAGGCAGAGGTTTCCCTGCTAGCACGTTCTATGTGCCTGGGAAGCAGAAGTGTTCCCATTGCTTCGCAGAATCGCTTTTGTGCAGAAAACAGTAACACTTGTTCAGAACGAAAGAAAGCACAGAGCCCCAGATTTTATGTTGTCCTGGAGAGCTTGCAGAGCACTGGGGAAAGGCAGGCAGAGAATTCCCTGCTAGCACCTTCTCTGTGCCTGGGAAACAGAAGTGTTCCCATTGCTTCGCAGAATCGCTTTTGTGCAGAAAACAGTAACACTTGTTCAGAACGAAAGAAAGCACAGAGCCCCAGATTTTATGTTGTCCTGGAGAGCTTGCAGAGCACTGGGGAAAGGCACGCAGAGAATTCCCTGCTAGCACCTTCTCTGTGCCTGTTCACATTGCTTCGCAGAATCGCTTTTGTGCAGAAAACAATAACACTTGTTCAGAAGGAAAGAAAGCACAGAGCCCCAGATTTTATGTTGTCCTGGAGAGCTTGCAGAGCACTGGGGAAAGGCAGGCAGAGAATTCTCTGCTAGCACCTTCTCTGTGCCTGGGAAGCAGAAGTCTTCACATTGCTTCGCAGAATCGCTTTTGTGCAGAAAACAGTAACACTTGTTCAGAACGAAAGAAAGCACAGAGCCCCAGATTTTATGTTGTCCTGGAGAGCTTGCAGAGCACTGGGAAAAGCAGGCAGAGATTTCCCTGCTAGCACGTTCTCTGTGCCTGGGAAGCAGAAGTGTTCACATTGCTTCGCAGAATCGCTTTTGTGCAGAAAACAGTAACACTTGTTCAGAACGAAAGAAAGCACAGAGCCCCAGATTTTATGTTGTCCTGGAGAGCTTGCAGAGCACTGGGGAAAGGCAGGCAGAGAATTCCCTGCTAGCACCTTCTCTGTGCCTGGGAAGCAGAAGTGTTCACATTGCTTCGCAGAATCGCTTTTGTGCAGAAAACAGTAACACTTGTTCAGAACGAAAGAAAGCACAGAGCCCCAGATTTTATGTTGTCCTGGAGAGCTTGCAGAGCACTGGGGAAAGGCAGGCAGAGAATTCCCTGCTAGCACCTTCTCTGTGCCTGTTCACATTGCTTCGTAGAATCGCTTTTGTGCAGAAAACAGTAACACTTGTTCAGAACGAAAGAAAGCACAGAGCCCCAGATTTTATGTTGTCCTGGAGAGCTTGCAGAGCACTGGGGAAAAGCAGGCAGAGATTTCCCTGCTAGCACGTTCTCTGTGCCTGGGAAGCAGAAGTGTTCACATTGCTTCGCAGAATCGCTTTTGTGCAGAAAACAGTAACACTTGTTCAGAACGAAAGAAAGCACAGAGCCCCAGATTTGCTGTTGTTCTGGAGAGCTTGCAGAGGACTGGGGAAAGGCAGGCAGAGAATTCCCTGCTAGCACCTTCTCTGTGCCTGGGAAGCAGAAGTGTTCACATTGCTTCGCAGAATCGCTTTTGTGCAGAAAACAGTAACACTTGTTCAGAACGAAAGAAAGCACAGAGCCCCAGATTTGCTGTTGTCCTGGAGAGCTTGCAGAGCACTGGGGAAAGGCAGGCAGAGAATTCCCTGCTAGCACCTTCTCTGTGCCTGGGAAGCAGAAGTGTTCACAATGCTTCGCAGAATCGCTTTTGTGCAGAAAACAGTAACACTTGTTCAGAACGAAAGAAAGCACAGAGCCCCAGATTTTATGTTGTCCTGGAGAGCTTGCAGAGCACTGGGGAAAGGCAGGCAGAGAATTCCCTGCTAGCACCTTCTCTGTGCCTGGGAAGCAGAAGTGTTCCCATTGCTTCGCAGAATCGCTTTTGTGCAGAAAACAGTAACACTTGTTCAGAACGAAAGAAAGCACAGAGCCCCAGATTTGCTGTTGTCCTGGAGAGCTTGCAGAGCACTGGGGAAAAGCAGGCAGAGAATTCCCTGCTAGGACCTTCTCTGTGCCTGGGAAGCAGAAGTGTTCACATTGCTTCGCAGAATCGCTTTTGTGCAGAAAACAGTAACACTTGTTCAGAACGAAAGAAAGCACAGAGCCCCAGATTTTATGTTGTCCTGGAGAGCTTGCAGAGCACTGGGGAAAAGCAGGCAGAGAATTCCCTGCTAGCACCTTCTCTGTGCCTGGGAAACAGAAGTGTTCCCATTGCTTCGCAGAATCGCTTTTGTGCAGAAAACAGTAACACTTGTTCAGAACGAAAGAAAGCACAGAGCCCCAGATTTTATGTTGTCCTGGAGAGCTTGCAGAGCACTGGGGAAAAGCAGGCAGAGAATTCCCTGCTAGCACCTTCTCTGTGCCTGGGAAACAGAAGTGTTCACATTGCTTCGCAGAATCGCTTTTGTGCAGAAAACAGTAACACTTGTTCAGAACGAAAGAAAGCACAGAGCCCCAGATTTGCTGTTGTCCTGGAGAGCTTGCAGAGCACTGGGGAAAGGCAGGCAGAGAATTCCCTGCTAGCACCTTCTCTGTGCCTGGGAAGCAGAAGTGTTCCCATTGCTTCGCAGAATCGCTTTTGTGCAGAAAACAGTAACACTTGTTCAGAACGAAAGAAAGCACAGAGCCCCAGATTTGCTGTTGTCCTGGAGAGCTTGCAGAGCACTGGGGAAAGGCAGGCAGAGAATTCCCTGCTAGCACCTTCTCTGTGCCTGGGAAGCAGAAGTGTTCCCATTGCTTCGCAGAATCGCTTTTGTGCAGAAAACCGTAACACTTGTTCAGAACGAAAGAAAGCACAGAGCCCCAGATTTGTTGTTGTCCTGGAGAGCTTGCAGAGCACTGGGGAAAGGCAGGCAGAGAATTCCCTGCTAGCACCTTCTCTGTGCCTGGGAAGCAGAAGTGTTCCCATTGCTTCGCAGAATCGCTTTTGTGCAGAAAACAGTAACACTTGTTCAGAACGAAAGAAAGCAGAGAGCCCCAGATTTTATGTTGTCCTGGAGAGCTTGCAGAGCACTGGAGAAAAACAGGCAGAGAATTCCCTGCTAGCACGTTCTCTGTGCCTGGGTAGCAGAAGTGTTCCCATTGCTTCGCAGAATCGCTTTTGTGAAGAAAACAGTAACACTTGTTCAGAACGAAAGAAAGCACAGAGCCCCAGATTTGCTGTTGTCCTGGAGATCTTGCAGAGCACTGGGGAAAAGCAGGCAGAGAATTCCCTGCTAGCACCTTCTCTGTGCCTGGGAAGCAGAAGTGTTCACATTGCTTCGCAGAATCGCTTTTGTGCAGAAAACAGTAACACTTGTTCAGAACGAAAGAAAGCACAGAGCCCCAGATTTTATGTTGTCCTGGAGAGCTTGCAGAGCACTGGGGAAAGGCAGGCAGAGAATTCCCTGCTAGCACCTTCTCTGTGCCTGGGAAACAGAAGTGTTCCCATTGCTTCGCAGAATCGCTTTTGTGCAGAAAACAGTAACACTTGTTCAGAACGAAAGAAAGCACAGAGCCCCAGATTTTATGTTGTCCTGGAGAGCTTGCACAGCACTGGGGAAAGGCAGGCAGAGAATTCTCTGCTAGCACCTTCTCTGTGCCTGGGAAGCAGAAGTCTTCACATTGCTTTGCAGAATCGCTTTTGTGCAGAAAACAGTAACACTTGTTCAGAACGAAAGAAAGCACAGAGCCCCAGAATTTATGTTGTCCTGGAGAGCTTGCAGAGCACTGGGAAAAGGCACGCAGAGAATTCCCTGCTAGCACCTTCTCTGTGCGTGTTCACATTGCTTCGCAGAATAGCTTTTGTGCAGAAAACAGTAACACTTGTTCAGAAGGAAAGAAAGCACAGAGCCCCAGATTTTATGTTGTCCTGGAGAGCTTGCAGAGCACTGGGGAAAGGCAGGCAGAGATTTCCCTGCTAGCACGTTCTCTGTGCCTGGGAAGCAGAAGTGTTCACATTGCTTCGCAGAATCGCTTTTGTGCAGAAAACAGTAACACTTGTTCAGAACGAAAGAAAGCACAGAGCCCCAGATTTTATGTTGTCCTGGAGAGCTTGCAGAGCACTGGGGAAAGGCAGGCAGAGAATTCTCTGCTAGCACCTTCTCTGTGCCTGGGAAGCAGAAGTCTTCACATTGCTTCGCAGAATCGCTTTTGTGCAGAAAACAGTAACACATGTTCAGAACGAAAGAAAGCACAGAGCCCCAGATTTTATGTTGTCCTGGAGAGCTTGCAGAGAACTGGGAAAAGGCAAGCAGAGAATTCCCTGCTAACACCTTCTCTGTGCCTGTTCACATTGCTTCGCAGAATCGCTTTTGTGCAGAAAACAATAACACTTGTTCAGAAGGAAAGAAAGCACAGAGCCCCAGATTTTATGTTGTCCTGGAGAGCTTGCAGAGCACTGGGGAAAAGGAGGCAGAGATTTCCCTGCTAGCACGTTCTCTGTGCCTGGGAAGCAGAAGTGTTCAGATTGCTTCGCAGAATCGCTTTTGTGCAGAAAACAGTAACACTTGTTCAGAAAGAAAGAAAGCACAGAGCCCCAGATTTTATGTTGTCCTGGAGAGCTTGCAGAGCACTGGGGAAAGGCAGGCAGAGAATTCCCTGCTAGCACCTTCTATGAGCCTGGGAAGCAGAAGTGTTCACATTGCTTCGCAGAATCGCTTTTGTGCAGAAAACAGTAACACTTGTTCAGAACGAAAGAAAGCACAGAGCCCCAGATTTGCTGTTGTCCTGGAGAGCTTGCAGAGCACTGGGGAAAGGCAGGCAGAGAATTCCCTGCTAGCATGTTCTCTGTGCCTGGGAAGCAGAAGTGTTCCCATTGCTTCGCAGAATCGCTTTTGTGCAGAAAACAGTAACACTTGTTCAGAACGAAAGAAAGCACAGAGCCCCAGATTTTATGTTGTCCTGGAGAGCTTGCAGAGCACTGGGGAAAGGCAGGCAGAGAATTCCCTGCTAGCACCTTCTCTGTGCCTGGGAAGCAGAAGTGTTCCCATTGCTTCGCAGAATCGCTTTTGTGCAGAAAACAGTAACACTTGTTCAGAACGAAAGAAAGCACAGAGCCCCAGATTTTATGTTGTCCTGGAGAGCTTGCAGAGCACTGGGGAAAGGCAGGCAGAGAATTCCCTGCTAGCACCTTCTCTGTGCCTGGGAAACAGAAGTGTTCCCATTGCTTCGCAGAATCGCTTTTGTGCAGAAAACAGTAACACTTGTTCAGAACGAAAGAAAGCACAGAGCCCCAGATTTGCTGTTGTCCTGGAGAGCTAGCAGAGCACTGGGGAAAAGCAGGCAGAGAATTCCCTGCTAGCACCTTCTCTGTGCCTGGGAAGCAGAAGTGTTCCCATTGCTTCGCAGAATCGCTTTTGTGCAGAAAACAGTAACACTTGTTCAGAACGAAAGAAAGCACAGAGCCCCAGATTTTATGTTGTCCTGGAGAGCTTGCAGAGCACTGGGGAAAGGCAGGCAGAGAATTCCCTGCTAGCACCTTCTCTGTGCCTGGGAAGCAGAAGTGTTCCCATTGCTTCGCAGAATCGCTTTTGTGCAGAAAACAGTAACACTTGTTCAGAACGAAAGAAAGCACAGAGCCCCAGATTTGCTGTTGTCCTGGAGAGCTTGCAGAGCACTGGGGAAAAGCAGGCAGAGAATTCCCTGCTAGGACCTTCTCTGTGCCTGGGAAGCAGAAGTGTTCACATTGCTTCGCAGAATCGCTTTTGTGCAGAAAACAGTAACACTTGTTCAGAACGAAAGAAAGCACAGAGCCCCAGATTTTATGTTGTCCTGGAGAGCTTGCAGAGCACTGGGCAAAAGCAGGCAGAGAATTCCCTGCTAGCACCTTCTCTGTGCCTGGGAAACAGAAGTGTTCCCATTGCTTCGCAGAATCGCTTTTGTGCAGAAAACAGTAACACTTGTTCAGAACGAAAGAAAGCACAGAGCCCCAGATTTTATGTTGTCCTGGAGAGCTTGCAGAGCACTGGGGAAAGGCAGGCAGAGAATTCCCTGCTAGCACCTTCTCTGTGCCTGGGAAACAGAAGTGTTCACATTGCTTCGCAGAATCGCTTTTGTGCAGAAAACAGTAACACTTGTTCAGAACGAAAGAAAGCACAGAGCCCCAGATTTGCTGTTGTCCTGGAGAGCTTGCAGAGCACTGGGGAAAGGCAGGCAGAGAATTCCCTGCTAGCACCTTCTCTGTGCCTGGGAAGCAGAAGTGTTCCCATTGCTTCGCAGAATCGCTTTTGTGCAGAAAACAGTAACACTTGTTCAGAACGAAAGAAAGCACAGAGCCCCAGATTTTATGTTGTCCTGGAGAGCTTGCAGAGCACTGGGGAAAGGCAGGCAGAGAATTCCCTGCTAGCACCTTCTCTGTGCCTGGGAAGCAGAAGTGTTCCCATTGCTTCGCAGAATCGCTTTTGTGCAGAAAACCGTAACACTTGTTCAGAACGAAAGAAAGCACAGAGCCCCAGATTTTATGTTGTCCTGGAGAGCTTGCAGAGCACTGGGGAAAAGCAGGCAGAGAATTCCCTGCTAGCACCTTCTCTGTGCCTGGGAAACAGAAGTGTTCCCATTGCTTCGCAGAATCGCTTTTGTGCAGAAAACAGTAACACTTGTTCAGAACGAAAGAAAGCACAGAGCCCCAGATTTTATGTTGTCCTGGAGAGCTTGCAGAGCACTGGGGAAAGGCAGGCAGAGAATTCCCTGCTAGCACCTTCTCTGTGCCTGGGAAGCAGAAGTGTTCACATTGCTTCGCAGAATCGCTTTTGTGCAGAAAACAGTAACACTTGTTCAGAACGAAAGAAAGCACAGAGCCCCAGATTTGCTGTTGTCCTGGAGAGCTTGCAGAGCACTGGGGAAAGGCAGGCAGAGAATTCCCTGCTAGCACCTTCTCTGTGCCTGGGAAGCAGAAGTGTTCCCATTGCTTCGCAGAATCGCTTTTGTGCAGAAAACCGTAACACTTGTTCAGAACGAAAGAAAGCACAGAGCCCCAGATTTGTTGTTGTCCTGGAGAGCTTGCAGAGCACTGGGGAAAGGCAGGCAGAGAATTCCCTGCTAGCACCTTCTCTGTGCCTGGGAAGCAGAAGTGTTCCCATTGCTTCGCAGAATCGCTTTTGTGCAGAAAACAGTAACACTTGTTCAGAACGAAAGAAAGCAGAGAGCCCCAGATTTTATGTTGTCCTGGAGAGCTTGCAGAGCACTGGAGAAAAACAGGCAGAGAATTCCCTGCTAGCACGTTCTCTGTGCCTGGGAAGCAGAAGTGTTCACATTGCTTCGCAGAATCGCTTTTGTGCAGAAAACAGTAACACTTGTTCAGAACGAAAGAAAGCACAGAGCCCCAGATTTTATGTTGTCCTGGAGAGCTTGCAGAGCACTGGGGAAAAGCAGGCAGAGAATTCCCTGCTAGCACCTTCTCTGTGCCTGGGAAACAGAAGTGTTCCCATTGCTTCGCAGAATCGCTTTTGTGCAGAAAACAGTAACACTTGTTCAGAACGAAAGAAAGCACAGAGCCCCAGATTTTATGTTGTCCTGGAGAGCTTGCAGAGCACTGGGGAAAGGCAGGCAGAGAATTCCCTGCTAGCACCTTCTCTGTGCCTGGGAAACAGAAGTGTTCCCATTGCTTCGCAGAATTGCTTTTGTGCAGAAAACAGTAACACTTGTTCAGAACGAAAGAAAGCACAGAGCCCCAGATTTTATGTTGTCCTGGAGAGCTTGCACAGCACTGGGGAAAGGCAGGCAGAGAATTCTCTGCTAGCACCTTCTCTGTGCCTGGGAAGCAGAAGTCTTCACATTGCTTTGCAGAATCGCTTTTGTGCAGAAAACAGTAACACTTGTTCAGAACGAAAGAAAGCACAGAGCCCCAGAATTTATGTTGTCCTGGAGAGCTTGCAGAGCACTGGGAAAAGGCACGCAGAGAATTCCCTGCTAGCACCTTCTCTGTGCGTGTTCACATTGCTTCGCAGAATAGCTTTTGTGCAGAAAACAATAACACTTGTTCAGAAGGAAAGAAAGCACAGAGCCCCAGATTTTATGTTGTCCTGGAGAGCTTGCAGAGCACTGGGGAAAGGCAGGCAGAGATTTCCCTGCTAGCACGTTCTCTGTGCCTGGGAAGCAGAAGTGTTCCCATTGCTTCGCAGAATCGCTTTTGTGCAGAAAACAGTAACACTTGTTCAGAACGAAAGAAAGCACAGAGCCCCAGATTTTATGTTGTCCTGGAGAGCTTGCAGAGCACTGGGGAAAGGCAGGCAGAGAATTCTCTGCTAGCACCTTCTCTGTGCCTGGGAAGCAGAAGTCTTCACATTGCTTCGCAGAATCGCTTTTGTGCAGAAAACAGTAACACTTGTTCAGAACGAAAGAAAGCACAGAGCCCCAGATTTTATGTTGTCCTGGAGAGCTTGCAGAGCACTGGGGAAAGGCACGCAGAGAATTCTCTGCTAGCACCTTCTCTGTGCCTGGGAAGCAGAAGTCTTCACATTGCTTCGCAGAATCGCTTTTGTGCAGAAAACAGTAACACTTGTTCAGAACGAAAGAAAGCACAGAGCCCCAGATTTTATGTTGTCCTGGAGAGCTTGCAGAGCACTGGGAAAAGGCAGGCAGAGAATTCCCTGCTAGCACCTTCTCTGTGCCTGTTCACATTGCTTCGCAGAATCGCTTTTGTGCAGAAAACAATAACACTTGTTCAGAACGAAAGAAAGCACAGAGCCCCAGATTTTATGTTGTCCTGGAGAGCTTGCAGAGCACTGGGGAAAAGCAGGCAGAGATTTCCCTGCTAGCACGTTCTCTGTGCCTGGGAAGCAGAAGTGTTCACATTGCTTCGCAGAATCGCTTTTGTGCAGAAAACAGTAACACTTGTTCAGAACGAAAGAAAGCACAGAGCCCCAGATTTGCTGTTGTCCTGGAGAGCTTGCAGAGCACTGGGGAAAAGCAGGCAGAGAATTCCCTGCTAGCACCTTCTCTGTGCCTGGGAAGCAGAAGTGTTCACATTGCTTCGCAGAATCGCTTTTGTGCAGAAAACAGTAACACTTGTTCAGAACGAAAGAAAGCACAGAGCCCCAGATTTTATGTTGTCCTGGAGAGCTTGCAGAGCACTGGGGAAAAGCAGGCAGAGAATTCCCTGCTAGCACCTTCTCTGTGCCTGGGAAACAGAAGTGTTCCCATTGCTTCGCAGAATCGCTTTTGTGCAGAAAACAGTAACACTTGTTCAGAACGAAAGAAAGCACAGAGCCCCAGATTTTATGTTGTCCTGGAGAGCTTGCAGAGTACTGGGGAAAGGCAGGCAGAGAATTCCCTGCTAGCACCTTCTCTGTGCCTGGGAAACAGAAGTGTTCCCATTGCTTCGCAGAATCGCTTTTGTGCAGAAAACAGTAACACTTGTTCAGAACGAAAGAAAGCACAGAGCCCCAGATTTTATGTTGTCCTGGAGAGCTTGCAGAGCACTGGGGAAAGGCAGGCAGAGAATTCTCTGCTAGCACCTTCTCTGTGCCTGGGAAGCAGAAGTCTTCACATTGCTTTGCAGAATCGCTTTTGTGCAGAAAACAGTAACACTTGTTCAGAACGAAAGAAAGCACAGAGCCCCAGATTTTATGTTGTCCTGGAGAGCTTGCAGAGCACTGGGAAAAGGCACGCAGAGAATTCCCTGCTAGCACCTTCTCTGTGCCTGTTCACATTGCTTCGCAGAATCGCTTTTGTGCAGAAAACAATAACACTTGTTCAGAAGGAAAGAAAGCACAGAGCCCCAGATTTTATGTTGTCCTGGAGAGCTTGCAGAGCACTGGGGAAAGGCAGGCAGAGGTTTCCCTGCTAGCACGTTCTATGTGCCTGGGAAGCAGAAGTGTTCCCATTGCTTCGCAGAATCGCTTTTGTGCAGAAAACAGTAACACTTGTTCAGAACGAAAGAAAGCACAGAGCCCCAGATTTTATGTTGTCCTGGAGAGCTTGCAGAGCACTGGGGAAAGGCAGGCAGAGAATTCCCTGCTAGCACCTTCTCTGTGCCTGGGAAACAGAAGTGTTCCCATTGCTTCGCAGAATCGCTTTTGTGCAGAAAACAGTAACACTTGTTCAGAACGAAAGAAAGCACAGAGCCCCAGATTTTATGTTGTCCTGGAGAGCTTGCAGAGCACTGGGGAAAGGCACGCAGAGAATTCCCTGCTAGCACCTTCTCTGTGCCTGTTCACATTGCTTCGCAGAATCGCTTTTGTGCAGAAAACAATAACACTTGTTCAGAAGGAAAGAAAGCACAGAGCCCCAGATTTTATGTTGTCCTGGAGAGCTTGCAGAGCACTGGGGAAAGGCAGGCAGAGAATTCTCTGCTAGCACCTTCTCTGTGCCTGGGAAGCAGAAGTCTTCACATTGCTTCGCAGAATCGCTTTTGTGCAGAAAACAGTAACACTTGTTCAGAACGAAAGAAAGCACAGAGCCCCAGATTTTATGTTGTCCTGGAGAGCTTGCAGAGCACTGGGAAAAGCAGGCAGAGATTTCCCTGCTAGCACGTTCTCTGTGCCTGGGAAGCAGAAGTGTTCACATTGCTTCGCAGAATCGCTTTTGTGCAGAAAACAGTAACACTTGTTCAGAACGAAAGAAAGCACAGAGCCCCAGATTTTATGTTGTCCTGGAGAGCTTGCAGAGCACTGGGGAAAGGCAGGCAGAGAATTCCCTGCTAGCACCTTCTCTGTGCCTGGGAAGCAGAAGTGTTCCCATTGCTTCGCAGAATCGCTTTTGTGCAGAAAACAGTAACACTTGTTCAGAACGAAAGAAAGCACAGAGCCCCAGATTTTATGTTGTCCTGGAGAGCTTGCAGAGCACTGGGGAAAGGCAGGCAGAGAATTCCCTGCTAGCACCTTCTCTGTGCCTGTTCACATTGCTTCGTAGAATCGCTTTTGTGCAGAAAACAGTAACACTTGTTCAGAACGAAAGAAAGCACAGAGCCCCAGATTTTATGTTGTCCTGGAGAGCTTGCAGAGCACTGGGGAAAAGCAGGCAGAGATTTCCCTGCTAGCACGTTCTCTGTGCCTGGGAAGCAGAAGTGTTCACATTGCTTCGCAGAATCGCTTTTGTGCAGAAAACAGTAACACTTGTTCAGAACGAAAGAAAGCACAGAGCCCCAGATTTGCTGTTGTTCTGGAGAGCTTGCAGAGGACTGGGGAAAGGCAGGCAGAGAATTCCCTGCTAGCACCTTCTCTGTGCCTGGGAAGCAGAAGTGTTCACATTGCTTCGCAGAATCGCTTTTGTGCAGAAAACAGTAACACTTGTTCAGAACGAAAGAAAGCACAGAGCCCCAGATTTGCTGTTGTCCTGGAGAGCTTGCAGAGCACTGGGGAAAGGCAGGCAGAGAATTCCCTGCTAGCACCTTCTCTGTGCCTGGGAAGCAGAAGTGTTCACAATGCTTCGCAGAATCGCTTTTGTGCAGAAAACAGTAACACTTGTTCAGAACGAAAGAAAGCACAGAGCCCCAGATTTTATGTTGTCCTGGAGAGCTTGCAGAGCACTGGGGAAAGGCAGGCAGAGAATTCCCTGCTAGCACCTTCTCTGTGCCTGGGAAGCAGAAGTGTTCCCATTGCTTCGCAGAATCGCTTTTGTGCAGAAAACAGTAACACTTGTTCAGAACGAAAGAAAGCACAGAGCCCCAGATTTGCTGTTGTCCTGGAGAGCTTGCAGAGCACTGGGGAAAAGCAGGCAGAGAATTCCCTGCTAGGACCTTCTCTGTGCCTGGGAAGCAGAAGTGTTCACATTGCTTCGCAGAATCGCTTTTGTGCAGAAAACAGTAACACTTGTTCAGAACGAAAGAAAGCACAGAGCCCCAGATTTTATGTTGTCCTGGAGAGCTTGCAGAGCACTGGGGAAAAGCAGGCAGAGAATTCCCTGCTAGCACCTTCTCTGTGCCTGGGAAACAGAAGTGTTCCCATTGCTTCGCAGAATCGCTTTTGTGCAGAAAACAGTAACACTTGTTCAGAACGAAAGAAAGCACAGAGCCCCAGATTTTATGTTGTCCTGGAGAGCTTGCAGAGCACTGGGGAAAAGCAGGCAGAGAATTCCCTGCTAGCACCTTCTCTGTGCCTGGGAAACAGAAGTGTTCACATTGCTTCGCAGAATCGCTTTTGTGCAGAAAACAGTAACACTTGTTCAGAACGAAAGAAAGCACAGAGCCCCAGATTTGCTGTTGTCCTGGAGAGCTTGCAGAGCACTGGGGAAAGGCAGGCAGAGAATTCCCTGCTAGCACCTTCTCTGTGCCTGGGAAGCAGAAGTGTTCCCATTGCTTCGCAGAATCGCTTTTGTGCAGAAAACAGTAACACTTGTTCAGAACGAAAGAAAGCACAGAGCCCCAGATTTGCTGTTGTCCTGGAGAGCTTGCAGAGCACTGGGGAAAGGCAGGCAGAGAATTCCCTGCTAGCACCTTCTCTGTGCCTGGGAAGCAGAAGTGTTCCCATTGCTTCGCAGAATCGCTTTTGTGCAGAAAACCGTAACACTTGTTCAGAACGAAAGAAAGCACAGAGCCCCAGATTTGTTGTTGTCCTGGAGAGCTTGCAGAGCACTGGGGAAAGGCAGGCAGAGAATTCCCTGCTAGCACCTTCTCTGTGCCTGGGAAGCAGAAGTGTTCCCATTGCTTCGCAGAATCGCTTTTGTGCAGAAAACAGTAACACTTGTTCAGAACGAAAGAAAGCAGAGAGCCCCAGATTTTATGTTGTCCTGGAGAGCTTGCAGAGCACTGGAGAAAAACAGGCAGAGAATTCCCTGCTAGCACGTTCTCTGTGCCTGGGTAGCAGAAGTGTTCCCATTGCTTCGCAGAATCGCTTTTGTGAAGAAAACAGTAACACTTGTTCAGAACGAAAGAAAGCACAGAGCCCCAGATTTGCTGTTGTCCTGGAGATCTTGCAGAGCACTGGGGAAAAGCAGGCAGAGAATTCCCTGCTAGCACCTTCTCTGTGCCTGGGAAGCAGAAGTGTTCACATTGCTTCGCAGAATCGCTTTTGTGCAGAAAACAGTAACACTTGTTCAGAACGAAAGAAAGCACAGAGCCCCAGATTTTATGTTGTCCTGGAGAGCTTGCAGAGCACTGGGGAAAGGCAGGCAGAGAATTCCCTGCTAGCACCTTCTCTGTGCCTGGGAAACAGAAGTGTTCCCATTGCTTCGCAGAATCGCTTTTGTGCAGAAAACAGTAACACTTGTTCAGAACGAAAGAAAGCACAGAGCCCCAGATTTTATGTTGTCCTGGAGAGCTTGCACAGCACTGGGGAAAGGCAGGCAGAGAATTCTCTGCTAGCACCTTCTCTGTGCCTGGGAAGCAGAAGTCTTCACATTGCTTTGCAGAATCGCTTTTGTGCAGAAAACAGTAACACTTGTTCAGAACGAAAGAAAGCACAGAGCCCCAGAATTTATGTTGTCCTGGAGAGCTTGCAGAGCACTGGGAAAAGGCACGCAGAGAATTCCCTGCTAGCACCTTCTCTGTGCGTGTTCACATTGCTTCGCAGAATAGCTTTTGTGCAGAAAACAGTAACACTTGTTCAGAAGGAAAGAAAGCACAGAGCCCCAGATTTTATGTTGTCCTGGAGAGCTTGCAGAGCACTGGGGAAAGGCAGGCAGAGATTTCCCTGCTAGCACGTTCTCTGTGCCTGGGAAGCAGAAGTGTTCACATTGCTTCGCAGAATCGCTTTTGTGCAGAAAACAGTAACACTTGTTCAGAACGAAAGAAAGCACAGAGCCCCAGATTTTATGTTGTCCTGGAGAGCTTGCAGAGCACTGGGGAAAGGCAGGCAGAGAATTCTCTGCTAGCACCTTCTCTGTGCCTGGGAAGCAGAAGTCTTCACATTGCTTCGCAGAATCGCTTTTGTGCAGAAAACAGTAACACATGTTCAGAACGAAAGAAAGCACAGAGCCCCAGATTTTATGTTGTCCTGGAGAGCTTGCAGAGAACTGGGAAAAGGCAAGCAGAGAATTCCCTGCTAACACCTTCTCTGTGCCTGTTCACATTGCTTCGCAGAATCGCTTTTGTGCAGAAAACAATAACACTTGTTCAGAAGGAAAGAAAGCACAGAGCCCCAGATTTTATGTTGTCCTGGAGAGCTTGCAGAGCACTGGGGAAAAGGAGGCAGAGATTTCCCTGCTAGCACGTTCTCTGTGCCTGGGAAGCAGAAGTGTTCAGATTGCTTCGCAGAATCGCTTTTGTGCAGAAAACAGTAACACTTGTTCAGAAAGAAAGAAAGCACAGAGCCCCAGATTTTATGTTGTCCTGGAGAGCTTGCAGAGCACTGGGGAAAGGCAGGCAGAGAATTCCCTGCTAGCACCTTCTATGAGCCTGGGAAGCAGAAGTGTTCACATTGCTTCGCAGAATCGCTTTTGTGCAGAAAACAGTAACACTTGTTCAGAACGAAAGAAAGCACAGAGCCCCAGATTTGCTGTTGTCCTGGAGAGCTTGCAGAGCACTGGGGAAAGGCAGGCAGAGAATTCCCTGCTAGCATGTTCTCTGTGCCTGGGAAGCAGAAGTGTTCCCATTGCTTCGCAGAATCGCTTTTGTGCAGAAAACAGTAACACTTGTTCAGAACGAAAGAAAGCACAGAGCCCCAGATTTTATGTTGTCCTGGAGAGCTTGCAGAGCACTGGGGAAAGGCAGGCAGAGAATTCCCTGCTAGCACCTTCTCTGTGCCTGGGAAGCAGAAGTGTTCCCATTGCTTCGCAGAATCGCTTTTGTGCAGAAAACAGTAACACTTGTTCAGAACGAAAGAAAGCACAGAGCCCCAGATTTTATGTTGTCCTGGAGAGCTTGCAGAGCACTGGGGAAAGGCAGGCAGAGAATTCCCTGCTAGCACCTTCTCTGTGCCTGGGAAACAGAAGTGTTCCCATTGCTTCGCAGAATCGCTTTTGTGCAGAAAACAGTAACACTTGTTCAGAACGAAAGAAAGCACAGAGCCCCAGATTTGCTGTTGTCCTGGAGAGCTAGCAGAGCACTGGGGAAAAGCAGGCAGAGAATTCCCTGCTAGCACCTTCTCTGTGCCTGGGAAGCAGAAGTGTTCCCATTGCTTCGCAGAATCGCTTTTGTGCAGAAAACAGTAACACTTGTTCAGAACGAAAGAAAGCACAGAGCCCCAGATTTTATGTTGTCCTGGAGAGCTTGCAGAGCACTGGGGAAAGGCAGGCAGAGAATTCCCTGCTAGCACCTTCTCTGTGCCTGG
The DNA here is from genome assembly GCF_047716275.1 of Strix uralensis. Lineage (NCBI taxonomy): Eukaryota > Metazoa > Chordata > Aves > Strigiformes > Strigidae > Strix > Strix uralensis. Next base: position 225,061 of record NW_027436749.1, on the reverse strand, counting down.
GAAGCAGAAGTGTTCCCATTGCTTCGCAGAATCGCTTTTGTGCAGAAAACAGTAACACTTGTTCAGAACGAAAGAAAGCACAGAGCCCCAGATTTGCTGTTGTCCTGGAGAGCTTGCAGAGCACTGGGGAAAAGCAGGCAGAGAATTCCCTGCTAGGACCTTCTCTGTGCCTGGGAAGCAGAAGTGTTCACATTGCTTCGCAGAATCGCTTTTGTGCAGAAAACAGTAACACTTGTTCAGAACGAAAGAAAGCACAGAGCCCCAGATTTTATGTTGTCCTGGAGAGCTTGCAGAGCACTGGGGAAAAGCAGGCAGAGAATTCCCTGCTAGCACCTTCTCTGTGCCTGGGAAACAGAAGTGTTCCCATTGCTTCGCAGAATCGCTTTTGTGCAGAAAACAGTAACACTTGTTCAGAACGAAAGAAAGCACAGAGCCCCAGATTTTATGTTGTCCTGGAGAGCTTGCAGAGCACTGGGGAAAGGCAGGCAGAGAATTCCCTGCTAGCACCTTCTCTGTGCCTGGGAAACAGAAGTGTTCACATTGCTTCGCAGAATCGCTTTTGTGCAGAAAACAGTAACACTTGTTCAGAACGAAAGAAAGCACAGAGCCCCAGATTTGCTGTTGTCCTGGAGAGCTTGCAGAGCACTGGGGAAAGGCAGGCAGAGAATTCCCTGCTAGCACCTTCTCTGTGCCTGGGAAGCAGAAGTGTTCCCATTGCTTCGCAGAATCGCTTTTGTGCAGAAAACAGTAACACTTGTTCAGAACGAAAGAAAGCACAGAGCCCCAGATTTTATGTTGTCCTGGAGAGCTTGCAGAGCACTGGGGAAAGGCAGGCAGAGAATTCCCTGCTAGCACCTTCTCTGTGCCTGGGAAGCAGAAGTGTTCCCATTGCTTCGCAGAATCGCTTTTGTGCAGAAAACCGTAACACTTGTTCAGAACGAAAGAAAGCACAGAGCCCCAGATTTTATGTTGTCCTGGAGAGCTTGCAGAGCACTGGGGAAAAGCAGGCAGAGAATTCCCTGCTAGCACCTTCTCTGTGCCTGGGAAACAGAAGTGTTCCCATTGCTTCGCAGAATCGCTTTTGTGCAGAAAACAGTAACACTTGTTCAGAACGAAAGAAAGCACAGAGCCCCAGATTTTATGTTGTCCTGGAGAGCTTGCAGAGCACTGGGGAAAGGCAGGCAGAGAATTCCCTGCTAGCACCTTCTCTGTGCCTGGGAAGCAGAAGTGTTCACATTGCTTCGCAGAATCGCTTTTGTGCAGAAAACAGTAACACTTGTTCAGAACGAAAGAAAGCACAGAGCCCCAGATTTGCTGTTGTCCTGGAGAGCTTGCAGAGCACTGGGGAAAGGCAGGCAGAGAATTCCCTGCTAGCACCTTCTCTGTGCCTGGGAAGCAGAAGTGTTCCCATTGCTTCGCAGAATCGCTTTTGTGCAGAAAACCGTAACACTTGTTCAGAACGAAAGAAAGCACAGAGCCCCAGATTTGTTGTTGTCCTGGAGAGCTTGCAGAGCACTGGGGAAAGGCAGGCAGAGAATTCCCTGCTAGCACCTTCTCTGTGCCTGGGAAGCAGAAGTGTTCCCATTGCTTCGCAGAATCGCTTTTGTGCAGAAAACAGTAACACTTGTTCAGAACGAAAGAAAGCAGAGAGCCCCAGATTTTATGTTGTCCTGGAGAGCTTGCAGAGCACTGGAGAAAAACAGGCAGAGAATTCCCTGCTAGCACGTTCTCTGTGCCTGGGTAGCAGAAGTGTTCCCATTGCTTCGCAGAATCGCTTTTGTGCAGAAAACAGTAACACTTGTTCAGAACGAAAGAAAGCACAGAGCCCCAGATTTGCTGTTGTCCTGGAGAGCTTGCAGAGCACTGGGGAAAAGCAGGCAGAGAATTCCCTGCTAGCACCTTCTCTGTGCCTGGGAAGCAGAAGTGTTCACATTGCTTCGCAGAATCGCTTTTGTGCAGAAAACAGTAACACTTGTTCAGAACGAAAGAAAGCACAGAGCCCCAGATTTTATGTTGTCCTGGAGAGCTTGCAGAGCACTGGGGAAAAGCAGGCAGAGAATTCCCTGCTAGCACCTTCTCTGTGCCTGGGAAACAGAAGTGTTCCCATTGCTTCGCAGAATCGCTTTTGTGCAGAAAACAGTAACACTTGTTCAGAACGAAAGAAAGCACAGAGCCCCAGATTTTATGTTGTCCTGGAGAGCTTGCAGAGCACTGGGGAAAGGCAGGCAGAGAATTCCCTGCTAGCACCTTCTCTGTGCCTGGGAAACAGAAGTGTTCCCATTGCTTCGCAGAATTGCTTTTGTGCAGAAAACAGTAACACTTGTTCAGAACGAAAGAAAGCACAGAGCCCCAGATTTTATGTTGTCCTGGAGAGCTTGCACAGCACTGGGGAAAGGCAGGCAGAGAATTCTCTGCTAGCACCTTCTCTGTGCCTGGGAAGCAGAAGTCTTCACATTGCTTTGCAGAATCGCTTTTGTGCAGAAAACAGTAACACTTGTTCAGAACGAAAGAAAGCACAGAGCCCCAGAATTTATGTTGTCCTGGAGAGCTTGCAGAGCACTGGGAAAAGGCACGCAGAGAATTCCCTGCTAGCACCTTCTCTGTGCGTGTTCACATTGCTTCGCAGAATAGCTTTTGTGCAGAAAACAATAACACTTGTTCAGAAGGAAAGAAAGCACAGAGCCCCAGATTTTATGTTGTCCTGGAGAGCTTGCAGAGCACTGGGGAAAGGCAGGCAGAGATTTCCCTGCTAGCACGTTCTCTGTGCCTGGGAAGCAGAAGTGTTCCCATTGCTTCGCAGAATCGCTTTTGTGCAGAAAACAGTAACACTTGTTCAGAACGAAAGAAAGCACAGAGCCCCAGATTTTATGTTGTCCTGGAGAGCTTGCAGAGCACTGGGGAAAGGCAGGCAGAGAATTCTCTGCTAGCACCTTCTCTGTGCCTGGGAAGCAGAAGTCTTCACATTGCTTCGCAGAATCGCTTTTGTGCAGAAAACAGTAACACTTGTTCAGAACGAAAGAAAGCACAGAGCCCCAGATTTTATGTTGTCCTGGAGAGCTTGCAGAGCACTGGGAAAAGGCACGCAGAGAATTCCCTGCTAACACCTTCTCTGTGCCTGTTCACATTGCTTCGCAGAATCGCTTTTGTGCAGAAAACAATAACACTTGTTCAGAAGGAAAGAAAGCACAGAGCCCCAGATTTTATGTTGTCCTGGAGAGCTTGCAGAGCACTGGGGAAAAGGAGGCAGAGATTTCCCTGCTAGCACGTTCTCTGTGCCTGGGAAGCAGAAGTGTTCACATTGCTTCGCAGAATCGCTTTTGTGCAGAAAACAGTAACACTTGTTCAGAAAGAAAGAAAGCACAGAGCCCCAGATTTTATGTTGTCCTGGAGAGCTTGCAGAGCACTGGGGAAAGGCAGGCAGAGAATTCCCTGCTAGCACCTTCTCTGTGCCTGGGAAGCAGAAGTGTTCACATTGCTTCGCAGAATCGCTTTTGTGCAGAAAACAGTAACACTTGTTCAGAACGAAAGAAAGCACAGAGCCCCAGATTTGCTGTTGTCCTGGAGAGCTTGCAGAGCACTGGGGAAAGGCAGGCAGAGAATTCCCTGCTAGCACGTTCTCTGTGCCTGGGAAGCAGAAGTGTTCCCATTGCTTCGCAGAATCGCTTTTGTGCAGAAAACAGTAACACTTGTTCAGAACGAAAGAAAGCACAGAGCCCCAGATTTTATGTTGTCCTGGAGAGCTTGCAGAGCACTGGGGAAAGGCAGGCAGAGAATTCCCTGCTAGCACCTTCTCTGTGCCTGGGAAGCAGAAGTGTTCCCATTGCTTCGCAGAATCGCTTTTGTGCAGAAAACAGTAACACTTGTTCAGAACGAAAGAAAGCACAGAGCCCCAGATTTTATGTTGTCCTGGAGAGCTTGCAGAGCACTGGGGAAAAGCAGGCAGAGAATTCCCTGCTAGCACCTTCTCTGTGCCTGGGAAGCAGAAGTGTTCACATTGCTTCGCAGAATCGCTTTTGTGCAGAAAACAGTAACACTTGTTCAGAACGATAGAAAGCGCAGAGCCCCAGATTTTATGTTGTCCTGGAGAGCTTGCAGAGCACTGGGGAAAGGCACGCAGAGAATTCCCTGCTAGCACCTTCTCTGTGCCTGTTCACATTGCTTCGCAGAATCGCTTTTGTGCAGAAAACAGTAACACTTGTTCAGAAGGAAAGAAAGCACAGAGCCCCAGATTTTATGTTGTCCTGGAGATCTTGCAGAGCACTGGGGAAAAGCAGGCAGAGATTTCCCTGCTAGCACGTTCTCTGTGCCTGGGAAGCAGAAGTGTTCAGATTGCTTCGCAGAATCGCTTTTGTGCAGAAAACAGTAACACTTGTTCAGAACGAAAGAAAGCACAGAGCCCCAGATTTTATGTTGTCCTGGAGAGCTTGCAGAGCACTGGGGAAAGGCAGGCAGAGAATTCCCTGCTAGCACCTTCTCTGTGCCTGGGAAGCAGAAGTCTTCACATTGCTTCGCAGAATCGCTTTTGTGCAGAAAACAGTAACACTTGTTCAGAACGAAAGAAAGCACAGAGCCCCAGATTTTATGTTGTCCTGGAGAGCTTGCAGAGCACTGGGGAAAGGCAGGCAGAGAATTCCCTGCTAGCACCTTCTCTGTGCCTGTTCACATTGCTTCGCATAATCGCTTTTGTGCAGAAAATCGTAACACTTGTTCAGAACGAAAAGAAAGTACAGAGCCCCAGATTTTATGTTGTCCTGGAGAGCTTGCAGAGCACTGGGGAAAGGCAGGCAGAGAATTCCCTGCTAGCACGTTCTCTGTGCCTGGGAAACAGAAGTGTTCCCATTGCTTCGCAGAATCGCTTTTGTGCAGAAAACAGTAACACTTGTTCAGAACGAAAGAAAGCACAGAGCCCCAGATTTTATGTTGTCCTGGAGAGCTTGCACAGCACTGGGGAAAGGCAGGCAGAGAATTCCCTGCTAGCACCTTCTCTGTGCCTGGGAAACAGAAGTGTTCCCATTGCTTCGCAGAATCGCTTTTGTGCAGAAAACAGTAACACTTGTTCAGAACGAAAGAAAGCACAGAGCCCCAGATTTTATGTTGTCCTGGAGAGCTAGCAGAGCACTGGGGAAAAGCAGGCAGAGAATTCCCTGCTAGCACCTTCTCTGTGCCTGGGAAGCAGAAGTGTTCACATTGCTTCGCAGAATCGCTTTTGTGCAGAAAACAGTAACACTTGTTCAGAACGAAAAGAAAGCACAGAGCCCCAGATTTTATGTTGTCCTGGAGAGCTTGCAGAGCACTGGGGAAAGGCAGGCAGAGAATTCCCTGCTAGCACCTTCTCTGTGCCTGGGAAGCAGAAGTGTTCCCATTGCTTCGCAGAATCGCTTTTGTGCAGAAAACAGTAACACTTGTTCAGAACGAAAGAAAGCACAGAGCCCCAGATTTGCTGTTGTCCTGGAGAGCTTGCAGAGCACTGGGGAAAAGCAGGCAGAGAATTCCCTGCTAGGACCTTCTCTGTGCCTGGGAAGCAGAAGTGTTCACATTGCTTCGCAGAATCGCTTTTGTGCAGAAAACAGTAACACTTGTTCAGAACGAAAGAAAGCACAGAGCCCCAGATTTTATGTTGTCCTGGAGAGCTTGCAGAGCACTGGGGAAAAGCAGGCAGAGAATTCCCTGCTAGCACCTTCTCTGTGCCTGGGAAACAGAAGTGTTCCCATTGCTTCGCAGAATCGCTTTTGTGCAGAAAACAGTAACACTTGTTCAGAACGAAAGAAAGCACAGAGCCCCAGATTTTATGTTGTCCTGGAGAGCTTGCAGAGCACTGGGGAAAGGCAGGCAGAGAATTCCCTGCTAGCACCTTCTCTGTGCCTGGGAAACAGAAGTGTTCACATTGCTTCGCAGAATCGCTTTTGTGCAGAAAACAGTAACACTTGTTCAGAAGGAAAGAAAGCACAGAGCCCCAGATTTTATGTTGTCCTGGAGAGCTTGCAGAGCACTGGGGAAAGGCAGGCAGAGAATTCCCTGCTAGCACCTTCTCTGTGCCTGGGAAGCAGAAGTGTTCCCATTGCTTCGCAGAATCGCTTTTGTGCAGAAAACAGTAACACTTGTTCAGAACGAAAGAAAGCACAGAGCCCCAGATTTGCTGTTGTCCTGGAGAGCTTGCAGAGCACTGGGGAAAGGCAGGCAGAGAATTCCCTGCTAGCACCTTCTCTGTGCCTGGGAAGCAGAAGTGTTCCCATTGCTTCGCAGAATCGCTTTTGTGCAGAAAACCGTAACACTTGTTCAGAACGAAAGAAAGCACAGAGCCCCAGATTTGTTGTTGTCCTGGAGAGCTTGCAGAGCACTGGGGAAAGGCAGGCAGAGAATTCCCTGCTAGCACCTTCTCTGTGCCTGGGAAGCAGAAGTGTTCCCATTGCTTCGCAGAATCGCTTTTGTGCAGAAAACAGTAACACTTGTTCAGAACGAAAGAAAGCAGAGAGCCTCAGATTTTATGTTGTCCTGGAGAGCTTGCAGAGCACTGGAGAAAAACAGGCAGAGAATTCCCTGCTAGCACGTTCTCTGTGCCTGGGTAGCAGAAGTGTTCCCATTGCTTCGCAGAATCGCTTTTGTGCAGAAAACAGTAACACTTGTTCAGAACGAAAGAAAGCACAGAGCCCCAGATTTTATGTTGTCCTGGAGAGCTTGCAGAGCACTGGGGAAAGGCAGGCAGAGAATTCCCTGCTAGCACCTTCTCTGTGCCTGTTCACATTGCTTCGCATAATCGCTTTTGTGCAGAAAATCGTAACACTTGTTCAGAACGAAAAGAAAGTACAGAGCCCCAGATTTTATGTTGTCCTGGAGAGCTTGCAGAGCACTGGGGAAAGGCAGGCAGAGAATTCCCTGCTAGCACGTTCTCTGTGCCTGGGAAACAGAAGTGTTCCCATTGCTTCGCAGAATCGCTTTTGTGCAGAAAACAGTAACACTTGTTCAGAACGAAAGAAAGCACAGAGCCCCAGATTTTATGTTGTCCTGGAGAGCTTGCACAGCACTGGGGAAAGGCAGGCAGAGAATTCCCTGCTAGCACCTTCTCTGTGCCTGGGAAACAGAAGAGTTCCCATTGCTTCGCAGAATCGCTTTTGTGCAGAAAACAGTAACACTTGTTCAGAACGAAAGAAAGCACAGAGCCCCAGATTTGCTGTTGTCCTGGAGAGCTTGCAGAGCACTGGGGAAAAGCAGGCAGAGAATTCCCTGCTAGGACCTTCTCTGTGCCTGGGAAGCAGAAGTGTTCCCATTGCTTCGCAGAATCGCTTTTGTGCAGAAAACAGTAACACTTGTTCAGAACGAAAGAAAGCACAGAGCCCCAGATTTTATGTTGTCCTGGAGAGCTTGCAGAGCACTGGGGAAAGGCAGGCAGAGAATTCCCTGCTAGCACCTTCTCTGTGCCTGGGAAACAGAAGTGTTCACATTGCTTCGCAGAATCGCTTTTGTGCAGAAAACAGTAACACTTGTTCAGAACGAAAGAAAGCACAGAGCCCCAGATTTGCTGTTGTCCTGGAGAGCTTGCAGAGCACTGGGGAAAGGCAGGCAGAGAATTCCCTGCTAGCACCTTCTCTGTGCCTGGGAAGCAGAAGTGTTCCCATTGCTTCGCAGAATCGCTTTTGTGCAGAAAACAGTAACACTTGTTCAGAACGAAAGAAAGCACAGAGCCCCAGATTTGCTGTTGTCCTGGAGAGCTTGCAGAGCACTGGGGAAAGGCAGGCAGAGAATTCCCTGCTAGCACCTTCTCTGTGCCTGGGAAACAGAAGTGTTCCCATTGCTTCGCAGAATCGCTTTTGTGCAGAAAACCGTAACACTTGTTCAGAACGAAAGAAAGCACAGAGCCCCAGATTTGTTGTTGTCCTGGAGAGCTTGCAGAGCACTGGGGAAAGGCAGGCAGAGAATTCCCTGCTAGCACCTTCTCTGTGCCTGGGAAGCAGAAGTGTTCCCATTGCTTCGCAGAATCGCTTTTGTGCAGAAAACAGTAACACTTGTTCAGAACGAAAGAAAGCAGAGAGCCCCAGATTTTATGTTGTCCTGGAGAGCTTGCAGAGCACTGGAGAAAAACAGGCAGAGAATTCCCTGCTAGCACGTTCTCTGTGCCTGGGTAGCAGAAGTGTTCCCATTGCTTCGCAGAATCGCTTTTGTGCAGAAAACAGTAACACTTGTTCAGAACGAAAGAAAGCACAGAGCCCCAGATTTGCTGTTGTCCTGGAGAGCTTGCAGAGCACTGGGGAAAAGCAGGCAGAGAATTCCCTGCTAGCACCTTCTCTGTGCCTGGGAAGCAGAAGTGTTCACATTGCTTCGCAGAATCGCTTTTGTGCAGAAAACAGTAACACTTGTTCAGAACGAAAGAAAGCACAGAGCCCCAGATTTTATGTTGTCCTGGAGAGCTTGCAGAGCACTGGGGAAAAGCAGGCAGAGAATTCCCTGCTAGCACCTTCTCTGTGCCTGGGAAACAGAAGTGTTCCCATTGCTTCGCAGAATCGCTTTTGTGCAGAAAACAGTAACACTTGTTCAGAACGAAAGAAAGCACAGAGCCCCAGATTTTATGTTGTCCTGGAGAGCTTGCAGAGCACTGGGGAAAGGCAGGCAGAGAATTCCCTGCTAGCACCTTCTCTGTGCCTGGGAAACAGAAGTGTTCCCATTGCTTCGCAGAATCGCTTTTGTGCAGAAAACAGTAACACTTGTTCAGAACGAAAGAAAGCACAGAGCCCCAGATTTTATGTTGTCCTGGAGAGCTTGCAGAGCACTGGGGAAAGGCAGGCAGAGAATTCTCTGCTAGCACCTTCTCTGTGCCTGGGAAGCAGAAGTCTTCACATTGCTTTGCAGAATCGCTTTTGTGCAGAAAACAGTAACACTTGTTCAGAACGAAAGAAAGCACAGAGCCCCAGAATTTATGTTGTCCTGGAGAGCTTGCAGAGCACTGGGAAAAGGCACGCAGAGAATTCCCTGCTAGCACCTTCTCTGTGCGTGTTCACACTGCTTCGCAGAATAGCTTTTGTGCAGAAAACAATAACACTTGTTCAGAAGGAAAGAAAGCACAGAGCCCCAGATTTTATGTTGTCCTGGAGAGCTTGCAGAGCACTGGGGAAAGGCAGGCAGAGATTTCCCTGCTAGCACCTTCTCTGTGCCTGGGAAGCAGAAGTGTTCACATTGCTTCGCAGAATCGCTTTTGTGCAGAAAACAGTAACACTTGTTCAGAACGAAAGAAAGCACAGAGCCCCAGATTTTATGTTGTCCTGGAGAGCTTGCAGAGCACTGGGGAAAGGCAGGCAGAGAATTCTCTGCTAGCACCTTCTCTGTGCCTGGGAAGCAGAAGTCTTCACATTGCTTCGCAGAATCGCTTTTGTGCAGAAAACAGTAACACTTGTTCAGAACGAAAGAAAGCACAGAGCCCCAGATTTTATGTTGTCCTGGAGAGCTTGCAGAGCACTGGGGAAAAGGCACGCAGAGAATTCCCTGCTAACACCTTCTCTGTGCCTGTTCACATTGCTTCGCAGAATCGCTTTTGTGCAGAAAACAATAACACTTGTTCAGAAGGAAAGAAAGCACAGAGCCCCAGATTTTATGTTGTCCTGGAGAGCTTGCAGAGCACTGGGGAAAAGGAGGCAGAGATTTCCCTGCTAGCACGTTCTCTGTGCCTGGGAAGCAGAAGTGTTCACATTGCTTCGCAGAATCGCTTTTGTGCAGAAAACAGTAACACTTGTTCAGAACGAAAGAAAGCACAGAGCCCCAGATTTTATGTTGTCCTGGAGAGCTTGCAGAGCACTGGGGAAAAGCAGGCAGAGATTTCCCTGCTAGCACGTTCTCTGTGCCTGGGAAGCAGAAGTGTTCACATTGCTTCGCAGAATCGCTTTTGTGCAGAAAACAGTAACACTTGTTCAGAACGAAAGAAAGCACAGAGCCCCAGATTTTATGTTGTCCTGGAGAGCTTGCACAGCACTGGGGAAAGGCAGGCAGAGAATTCCCTGCTAGCACCTTCTCTGTGCCTGGGAAGCAGAAGTGTTCCCATTGCTTCGCAGAATCGCTTTTGTGCAGAAAACAGTAACACTTGTTCAGAACGAAAGAAAGCACAGAGCCCCAGATTTGCTGTTGTCCTGGAGAGCTTGCAGAGCACTGGGGAAAAGCAGGCAGAGAATTCCCTGCTAGGACCTTCTCTGTGCCTGGGAAGCAGAAGTGTTCACATTGCTTCGCAGAATCGCTTTTGTGCAGAAAACAGTAACACTTGTTCAGAACGAAAGAAAGCACAGAGCCCCAGATTTTATGTTGTCCTGGAGAGCTTGCAGAGCACTGGGGAAAGGCAGGCAGAGAATTCCCTGCTAGCACGTTCTCTGTGCCTGGGAAGCAGAAGTGTTCACAATGCTTCGCAGAATCGCTTTTGTGCAGAAAACAGTAACACTTGTTCAGAACGAAAGAAAGCACAGAGCCCCAGATTTGCTGTTGTCCTGGAGAGCTTGCAGAGCACTGGGGAAAGGCAGGCAGAGAATTCCCTGCTAGCACCTTCTCTGTGCCTGGGAAGCAGAAGTGTTCACATTGCTTCGCAGAATCGCTTTTGTGCAGAAAACCGTAACACTTGTTCAGAACGAAAGAAAGCACAGAGCCCCAGATTTTATGTTGTCCTGGAGAGCTTGCAGAGCACTGGGAAAAGGCAGGCAGAGAATTCCCTGCTAGCACCTTCTCTGTGCCTGGGAAGCAGAAGTGTTCACATTGCTTCGCAGAATCGCTTTTGTGCAGAAAACAGTAACACTTGTTCAGAACGAAAGAAAGCACAGAGCCCCAGATTTTATGTTGTCCTGGAGAGCTTGCAGAGCACTGGGGAAAAGCAGGCAGAGAATTCCCTGCTAGCACCTTCTCTGTGCCTGGGAAACAGAAGTGTTCACATTGCTTCGCAGAATCGCTTTTGTGCAGAAAACATTAACACTTGTTCAGAACGAAAGAAAGCACAGAGCCCCAGATTTTATGTTGTCCTGGAGAGCTTGCAGAGCACTGGGGAAAGGCAGGCAGAGAATTCCCTGCTAGCACGTTCTCTGTGCCTGGGAAGCAGAAGTGTTCACAATGCTTCGCAGAATCGCTTTTGTGCAGAAAACAGTAACACTTGTTCAGAACGAAAGAAAGCACAGAGCCCCAGATTTGCTGTTGTCCTGGAGAGCTTGCAGAGCACTGGGGAAAGGCAGGCAGAGAATTCCCTGCTAGCACCTTCTCTGTGCCTGGGAAACAGAAGTGTTCCCATTGCTTTGTAGAATCGCTTTTGTGCAGAAAACAGTAACACTTGTTCAGAACGAAAGAAAGCACAGAGCCCCAGATTTTATGTTGTCCTGGAGAGCTTGCACAGCACTGGGGAAAGGCAGGCAGAGAATTCTCTGCTAGCACCTTCTCTGTGCCTGGGAAGCAGAAGTCTTCACATTGCTTTGCAGAATCGCTTTTGTGCAGAAAACAGTAACACTTGTTCAGAACGAAAGAAAGCACAGAGCCCCAGAATTTATGTTGTCCTGGAAAGCTTGCAGAGCACTGGGAAAAGGCACGCAGAGAATTCCCTGCTAGCACCTTCTCTGTGCGTGTTCACATTGCTTCGCAGAATAGCTTTTGTGCAGAAAACAATAACACTTGTTCAGAAGGAAAGAAAGCACAGAGCCCCAGATTTTATGTTGTCCTGGAGAGCTTGCAGAGCACTGGGGAAAAGGAGGCAGAGATTTCCCTGCTAGCACGTTCTCTGTGCCTGGGAAGCAGAAGTGTTCACATTGCTTCGCAGAATCGCTTTTGTGCAGAAAACAGTAACACTTGTTCAGAACGAAAGAAAGCACAGAGCCCCAGATTTTATGTTGTCCTGGAGAGCTTGCAGAGCACTGGGGAAAGGCAGGCAGAGAATTCCCTGCTAGCACCTTCTCTGTGCCTGTTCACATTGCTTCGTAGAATCGCTTTTGTGCAGAAAACAGTAACACTTGTTCAGAACGAAAGAAAGCACAGAGCCCCAGATTTTATGTTGTCCTGGAGAGCTTGCAGAGCACTGGGGAAAAGCAGGCAGAGATTTCCCTGCTAGCACGTTCTCTGTGCCTGGGAAGCAGAAGTGTTCACATTGCTTCGCAGAATCGCTTTTGTGCAGAAAACAGTAACACTTGTTCAGAACGAAAGAAAGCACAGAGCCCCAGATTTTATGTTGTCCTGGAGAGCTTGCAGAGCACTGGGGAAAGGCAGGCAGAGAATTCCCTGCTAGCACCTTCTCTGTGCCTGGGAAGCAGAAGTCTTCACATTGCTTCGCAGAATCGCTTTTGTGCAGAAAACAGTAACACTTGTTCAGAACGAAAGAAAGCACAGAGCCCCAGATTTGCTGTTGTCCTGGAGAGCTTGCAGAGCACTGGGGAAAAGCAGGCAGAGAATTCCCTGCTAGGACCTTCTCTGTGCCTGGGAAGCAGAAGTGTTCACATTGCTTCGCAGAATCGCTTTTTTGCAGAAAACAGTAACACTTGTTCAGAACGAAAGAAAGCACAGAGCCCCAGATTTTATGTTGTCCTGGAGAGCTTGCAGAGCACTGGGGAAAGGCAGGCAGAGAATTCCCTGCTAGCACGTTCTCTGTGCCTGGGAAGCAGAAGTGTTCACAATGCTTCGCAGAATCGCTTTTGTGCAGAAAACAGTAACACTTGTTCAGAACGAAAGAAAGCACAGAGCCCCAGATTTGCTGTTGTCCTGGAGAGCTTGCAGAGCACTGGGGAAAGGCAGGCAGAGAATTCCCTGCTAGCACCTTCTCTGTGCCTGGGAAGCAGAAGTGTTCACATTGCTTCGCAGAATCGCTTTTGTGCAGAAAACCGTAACACTTGTTCAGAACGAAAGAAAGCACAGAGCCCCAGATTTTATGTTGTCCTGGAGAGCTTGCAGAGCACTGGGAAAAGGCAGGCAGAGAATTCCCTGCTAGCACCTTCTCTGTGCCTGGGAAGCAGAAGTGTTCCCATTGCTTCGCAGAATCGCTTTTGTGCAGAAAACAGTAACACTTGTTCAGAACGAAAGAAAGCACAGAGCCCCAGATTTTATGTTGTCCTGGAGAGCTTGCACAGCACTGGGGAAAAGCAGGCAGAGAATTCCCTGCTAGCACCTTCTCTGTGCCTGGGAAGCAGAAGTGTTCCCATTGCTTCGCAGAATCGCTTTTGTGCAGAAAACAGTAACACTTGATCAGAACGAAAGAAAGCACAGAGCCCCAGATTTTATGTTGTCCTGGAGAGCTTGCAGAGTACTGGGGAAAGGCAGGCAGAGAATTCCCTGCTAGCACCTTCTCTGTGCCTGGGAAACAGAAGTGTTCACATTGCTTCGCAGAATCGCTTTTGTGCAGAAAACAGTAACACTTGTTCAGAACGAAAGAAAGAACAGAGCCCCAGATTTTATGTTGTCCTGGAGAGCTTGCAGAGCACTGGGGAAAGGCAGGCAGAGAATTCTCTGCTAGCACCTTCTCTGTGCCTGGGAAGCAGAAGTCTTCACATTGCTTCGCAGAATCGCTTTTGTGCAGAAAACAGTAACACTTGTTCAGAACGAAAGAAAGCACAGAGCCCCAGATTTTATGTTGTCCTGGAGAGCTTGCAGAGCACTGGGGAAAGGCAGGCAGAGAATTCCCTGCTAGCACCTTCTCTGTGCCTGTTCACATTGCTTCGCAGAATCGCTTTTGTGCAGAAAACAATAACACTTGTTCAGAAGGAAAGAAAGCACAGAGCCCCAGATTTTATGTTGTCCTGGAGAGCTTGCAGAGCACTGGGGAAAAGCAGGCGGAGATTTCCCTGCTAGCACGTTCTCTGTGCCTGTTCACATTGCTTCGTAGAATCGCTTTTGTGCAGAAAACAGTAACACTTGTTCAGAACGAAAGAAAGCACAGAGCCCCAGATTTTATGTTGTCCTGGAGAGCTTGCACAGCACTGGGGAAAGGCAGGCAGAGAATTCCCTGCTAGCACGTTCTCTGTGCCTGGGAAGCAGAAGTGTTCACATTGCTTCGCAGAATCGCTTTTGTGCAGAAAACAGTAACACTTGTTCAGAACGAAAGAAAGCACAGAGCCCCAGATTTTATGTTGTCCTGGAGAGCTTGCACAGCACTGGGGAAAGGCAGGCAGAGAATTCCCTGCTAGCACGTTCTCTGTGCCTGGGAAGCAGAAGTGTTCACATTGCTTGGCAGAATCGCTTTTGTGCAGAAAACAGTAACACTTGTTCAGAACGAAAGAAAGCACAGAGCCCCAGATTTTATGTTGTCCTGGAGAGCTTGCAGAGCACTGGGGAAAAGCAGGCAGAGAATTCCCTGCTAGCACCTTCTCTGTGCCTGGGAAACAGAAGTGTTCCCATTGCTTCGCAGAATCGCTTTTGTGCAGAAAACAGTAACACTTGTTCAGAACGAAAGAAAGCACAGAGCCCCAGATTTTATGTTGTCCTGGAGAGCTTGCAGAGCACTGGGGAAAGGCAGGCAGAGAATTCCCTGCTAGCACCTTCTCTGTGCCTGTTCACATTGCTTCGTAGAATCGCTTTTGTGCAGAAAACAGTAACACTTGTTCAGAAGGAAAGAAAGCACAGAGCCCCAGATTTTATGTTGTCCTGGAGAGCTTGCAGAGCACTGGGGAAAAGCAGGCAGAGATTTCCCTGCTAGCACGTTCTCTGTGCCTGGGAAGCAGAAGTGTTCACATTGCTTCGCAGAATCGCTTTTGTGCAGAAAACAGTAACACTTGTTCAGAACGAAAGAAAGCACAGAGCCCCAGATTTTATGTTGTCCTGGAGAGCTTGCAGAGCACTGGGGAAAGGCAGGCAGAGAATTCCCTGCTAGCACCTTCTCTGTGCCTGGGAAGCAGAAGTCTTCACATTGCTTCGCAGAATCGCTTTTGTGCAGAAAACAGTAACACTTGTTCAGAACGAAAGAAAGCACAGAGCCCCAGATTTGCTGTTGTCCTGGAGAGCTTGCAGAGCACTGGGGAAAAGCAGGCAGAGAATTCCCTGCTAGGACCTTCTCTGTGCCTGGGAAGCAGAAGTGTTCACATTGCTTCGCAGAATCGCTTTTTTGCAGAAAACAGTAACACTTGTTCAGAACGAAAGAAAGCACAGAGCCCCAGATTTTATGTTGTCCTGGAGAGCTTGCAGAGCACTGGGGAAAGGCAGGCAGAGAATTCCCTGCTAGCACCTTCTCTGTGCCTGGGAAGCAGAAGTGTTCACAATGCTTCGCAGAATCGCTTTTGTGCAGAAAACAGTAACACTTGTTCAGAACGAAAGAAAGCACAGAGCCCCAGATTTGCTGTTGTCCTGGAGAGCTTGCAGAGCACTGGGGAAAGGCAGGCAGAGAATTCCCTGCTAGCACCTTCTCTGTGCCTGGGAAGCAGAAGTGTTCACATTGCTTCGCAGAATCGCTTTTGTGCAGAAAACCGTAACACTTGTTCAGAACGAAAGAAAGCACAGAGCCCCAGATTTTATGTTGTCCTGGAGAGCTTGCAGAGCACTGGGAAAAGGCAGGCAGAGAATTCCCTGCTAGCACCTTCTCTGTGCCTGGGAAGCAGAAGTGTTCACATTGCTTCGCAGAATCGCTTTTGTGCAGAAAACAGTAACACTTGTTCAGAACGAAAGAAAGCACAGAGCCCCAGATTTTATGTTGTCCTGGAGAGCTTGCACAGCACTGGGGAAAAGCAGGCAGAGAATTCCCTGCTAGCACCTTCTCTGTGCCTGGGAAACAGAAGTGTTCCCATTGCTTCGCAGAATCGCTTTTGTGCAGAAAACAGTAACACTTGATCAGAACGAAAGAAAGCACAGAGCCCCAGATTTTATGTTGTCCTGGAGAGCTTGCAGAGTACTGGGGAAAGGCAGGCAGAGAATTCCCTGCTAGCACCTTCTCTGTGCCTGGGAAACAGAAGTGTTCACATTGCTTCGCAGAATCGCTTTTGTGCAGAAAACAGTAACACTTGTTCAGAACGAAAGAAAGAACAGAGCCCCAGATTTTATGTTGTCCTGGAGAGCTTGCAGAGCACTGGGGAAAGGCAGGCAGAGAATTCTCTGCTAGCACCTTCTCTGTGCCTGGGAAGCAGAAGTCTTCACATTGCTTCGCAGAATCGCTTTTGTGCAGAAAACAGTAACACTTGTTCAGAACGAAAGAAAGCACAGAGCCCCAGATTTTATGTTGTCCTGGAGAGCTTGCAGAGCACTGGGGAAAGGCAGGCAGAGAATTCCCTGCTAGCACCTTCTCTGTGCCTGTTCACATTGCTTCGCAGAATCGCTTTTGTGCAGAAAACAGTAACACTTGTTCAGAACGAAAGAAAGCACAGAGCCCCAGATTTTATGTTGTCCTGGAGAGCTTGCAGAGCACTGGGGAAAAGCAGGCAGAGATTTCCCTGCTAGCACGTTCTCTGTGCCTGTTCACATTGCTTCGTAGAATCGCTTTTGTGCAGAAAACAGTAACACTTGTTCAGAACGAAAGAAAGCACAGAGCCCCAGATTTTATGTTGTCCTGGAGAGCTTGCACAGCACTGGGGAAAGGCAGGCAGAGAATTCCCTGCTAGCACGTTCTCTGTGCCTGGGAAGCAGAAGTGTTCACATTGCTTCGCAGAATCGCTTTTGTGCAGAAAACAGTAACACTTGTTCAGAACGAAAGAAAGCACAGAGCTCCAGATTTTATGTTGTCCTGGAGAGCTTGCACAGCACTGGGGAAAGGCAGGCAGAGAATTCCCTGCTAGCACGTTCTCTGTGCCTGGGAAGCAGAAGTGTTCACATTGCTTGGCAGAATCGCTTTTGTGCAGAAAACAGTAACACTTGTTCAGAACGAAAGAAAGCACAGAGCCCCAGATTTTATGTTGTCCTGGAGAGCTTGCAGAGTACTGGGGAAAGGCAGGCAGAGAATTCCCTGCTAGCACCTTCTCTGTGCCTGGGAAACAGAAGTGTTCCCATTGCTTCGCAGAATCGCTTTTGTGCAGAAAACAGTAACACTTGTTCAGAACGAAAGAAAGCACAGAGCCCCAGATTTTATGTTGTCCTGGAGAGCTTGCAGAGCACTGGGGAAAGGCAGGCAGAGAATTCTCTGCTAGCACCTTCTCTGTGCCTGGGAAGCAGAAGTCTTCACATTGCTTTGCAGAATCGCTTTTGTGCAGAAAACAGTAACACTTGTTCAGAACGAAAGAAAGCACAGAGCCCCAGAATTTATGTTGTCCTGGAGAGCTTGCAGAGCACTGGGAAAAGGCACGCAGAGAATTCCCTGCTAGCACCTTCTCTGTGCCTGTTCACATTGCTTCGCAGAATCGCTTTTGTGCAGAAAACAATAACACTTGTTCAGAAGGAAAGAAAGCACAGAGCCCCAGATTTTATGTTGTCCTGGAGAGCTTGCAGAGCACTGGGGAAAGGCAGGCAGAGGTTTCCCTGCTAGCACGTTCTATGTGCCTGGGAAGCAGAAGTGTTCACATTGCTTCGCAGAATCGCTTTTGTGCAGAAAACAGTAACACTTGTTCAGAACGAAAGAAAGCACAGAGCCCCAGATTTGCTGTTGTCCTGGAGAGCTTGCAGAGCACTGGGGAAAGGCAGGCAGAGAATTCCCTGCTAGCACCTTCTCTGTGCCTGGGAAACAGAAGTGTTCCCATTGCTTCGCAGAATCGCTTTTGTGCAGAAAACAGTAACACTTGTTCAGAACGAAAGAAAGCACAGAGCCCCAGATTTTATGTTGTCCTGGAGAGCTTGCAGAGCACTGGGGAAAAGCAGGCAGAGAATTCTCTGCTAGCACCTTCTCTGTGCCTGGGAAGCAGAAGTCTTCACATTGCTTCGCAGAATCGCTTTTGTGCAGAAAACAGTAACACTTGTTCAGAACGAAAGAAAGCACAGAGCCCCAGATTTTATGTTGTCCTGGAGAGCTTGCAGAGCACTGGGGAAAGGCACGCAGAGAATTCCCTGCTAGCACCTTCTCTGTGCCTGTTCACATTGCTTCGCAGAATCGCTTTTGTGCAGAAAACAATAACACTTGTTCAGAAGGAAAGAAAGCACAGAGCCCCAGATTTTATGTTGTCCTGGAGAGCTTGCAGAGCACTGGGGAAAGGCAGGCAGAGAATTCTCTGCTAGCACCTTCTCTGTGCCTGGGAAGCAGAAGTCTTCACATTGCTTCGCAGAATCGCTTTTGTGCAGAAAACAGTAACACTTGTTCAGAACGAAAGAAAGCACAGAGCCCCAGATTTTATGTTGTCCTGGAGAGCTTGCAGAGCACTGGGAAAAGGCACGCAGAGAATTCCCTGCTAGCACCTTCTCTGTGCCTGTTCACATTGCTTCGCAGAATCGCTTTTGTGCAGAAAACAGTAACACTTGTTCAGAACGAAAGAAAGCACAGAGCCCCAGATTTTATGTTGTCCTGGAGAGCTTGCACAGCACTGGGGAAAGGCAGGCAGAGAATTCCCTGCTAGCACCTTCTCTGTGCCTGGGAAGCAGAAGTGTTCCCATTGCTTCGCAGAATCGCTTTTGTGCAGAAAACAGTAACACTTGTTCAGAACGAAAGAAAGCACAGAGCCCCAGATTTGCTGTTGTCCTGGAGAGCTTGCAGAGCACTGGGGAAAAGCAGGCAGAGAATTCCCTGCTAGGACCTTCTCTGTGCCTGGGAAGCAGAAGTGTTCACATTGCTTCGCAGAATCGCTTTTGTGCAGAAAACAGTAACACTTGTTCAGAACGAAAGAAAGCACAGAGCCCCAGATTTTATGTTGTCCTGGAGAGCTTGCAGAGCACTGGGGAAAGGCAGGCAGAGAATTCCCTGCTAGCACGTTCTCTGTGCCTGGGAAGCAGAAGTGTTCACAATGCTTCGCAGAATCGCTTTTGTGCAGAAAACAGTAACACTTGTTCAGAACGAAAGAAAGCACAGAGCCCCAGATTTGCTGTTGTCCTGGAGAGCTTGCAGAGCACTGGGGAAAGGCAGGCAGAGAATTCCCTGCTAGCACCTTCTCTGTGCCTGGGAAGCAGAAGTGTTCACATTGCTTCGCAGAATCGCTTTTGTGCAGAAAACCGTAACACTTGTTCAGAACGAAAGAAAGCACAGAGCCCCAGATTTTATGTTGTCCTGGAGAGCTTGCAGAGCACTGGGAAAAGGCAGGCAGAGAATTCCCTGCTAGCACCTTCTCTGTGCCTGGGAAGCAGAAGTGTTCACATTGCTTCGCAGAATCGCTTTTGTGCAGAAAACAGTAACACTTGTTCAGAACGAAAGAAAGCACAGAGCCCCAGATTTTATGTTGTCCTGGAGAGCTTGCAGAGCACTGGGGAAAAGCAGGCAGAGAATTCCCTGCTAGCACCTTCTCTGTGCCTGGGAAACAGAAGTGTTCCCATTGCTTCGCAGAATCGCTTTTGTGCAGAAAACAGTAACACTTGTTCAGAACGAAAGAAAGCACAGAGCCCCAGATTTGCTGTTGTCCTGGAGAGCTTGCAGAGCACTGGGGAAAAGCAGGCAGAGAATTCCCTGCTAGCACCTTCTCTGTGCCTGGGAAGCAGAAGTGTTCACATTGCTTCGCAGAATCGCTTTTGTGCAGAAAACAGTAACACTTGTTCAGAACGAAAGAAAGCACAGAGCCCCAGATTTTATGTTGTCCTGGAGAGCTTGCAGAGCACTGGGGAAAAGCAGGCAGAGAATTCCCTGCTAGCACCTTCTCTGTGCCTGGGAAACAGAAGTGTTCACATTGCTTCGCAGAATCGCTTTTGTGCAGAAAACAGTAACACTTGTTCAGAACGAAAGAAAGCACAGAGCCCCAGATTTTATGTTGTCCTGGAGAGCTTGCAGAGCACTGGGGAAAGGCAGGCAGAGAATTCCCTGCTAGCACCTTCTCTGTGCCTGGGAAACAGAAGTGTTCCCATTGCTTTGTAGAATCGCTTTTGTGCAGAAAACAGTAACACTTGTTCAGAACGAAAGAAAGCACAGAGCCCCAGATTTTATGTTGTCCTGGAGAGCTTGCACAGCACTGGGGAAAGGCAGGCAGAGAATTCCCTGCTAGCACGTTCTCTGTGCCTGGGAAGCAGAAGTGTTCACAATGCTTCGCAGAATCGCTTTTGTGCAGAAAACAGTAACACTTGTTCAGAACGAAAGAAAGCACAGAGCCCCAGATTTGCTGTTGTCCTGGAGAGCTTGCAGAGCACTGGGGAAAGGCAGGCAGAGAATTCCCTGCTAGCACCTTCTCTGTGCCTGGGAAGCAGAAGTGTTCACATTGCTTCGCAGAATCGCTTTTGTGCAGAAAACCGTAACACTTGTTCAGAACGAAAGAAAGCACAGAGCCCCAGATTTTATGTTGTCCTGGAGAGCTTGCAGAGCACTGGGAAAAGGCAGGCAGAGAATTCCCTGCTAGCACCTTCTCTGTGCCTGGGAAGCAGAAGTGTTCCCATTGCTTCGCAGAATCGCTTTTGTGCAGAAAACAGTAACACTTGTTCAGAACGAAAGAAAGCACAGAGCCCCAGATTTTATGTTGTCCTGGAGAGCTTGCACAGCACTGGGGAAAAGCAGGCAGAGAATTCCCTGCTAGCACCTTCTCTGTGCCTGGGAAGCAGAAGTGTTCCCATTGCTTCGCAGAATCGCTTTTGTGCAGAAAACAGTAACACTTGATCAGAACGAAAGAAAGCACAGAGCCCCAGATTTTATGTTGTCCTGGAGAGCTTGCAGAGTACTGGGGAAAGGCAGGCAGAGAATTCCCTGCTAGCACCTTCTCTGTGCCTGGGAAACAGAAGTGTTCACATTGCTTCGCAGAATCGCTTTTGTGCAGAAAACAGTAACACTTGTTCAGAACGAAAGAAAGAACAGAGCCCCAGATTTTATGTTGTCCTGGAGAGCTTGCAGAGCACTGGGGAAAGGCAGGCAGAGAATTCTCTGCTAGCACCTTCTCTGTGCCTGGGAAGCAGAAGTCTTCACATTGCTTCGCAGAATCGCTTTTGTGCAGAAAACAGTAACACTTGTTCAGAACGAAAGAAAGCACAGAGCCCCAGATTTTATGTTGTCCTGGAGAGCTTGCAGAGCACTGGGGAAAGGCAGGCAGAGAATTCCCTGCTAGCACCTTCTCTGTGCCTGTTCACATTGCTTCGCAGAATCGCTTTTGTGCAGAAAACAATAACACTTGTTCAGAAGGAAAGAAAGCACAGAGCCCCAGATTTTATGTTGTCCTGGAGAGCTTGCAGAGCACTGGGGAAAAGCAGGCGGAGATTTCCCTGCTAGCACGTTCTCTGTGCCTGTTCACATTGCTTCGTAGAATCGCTTTTGTGCAGAAAACAGTAACACTTGTTCAGAACGAAAGAAAGCACAGAGCCCCAGATTTTATGTTGTCCTGGAGAGCTTGCACAGCACTGGGGAAAGGCAGGCAGAGAATTCCCTGCTAGCACGTTCTCTGTGCCTGGGAAGCAGAAGTGTTCACATTGCTTCGCAGAATCGCTTTTGTGCAGAAAACAGTAACACTTGTTCAGAACGAAAGAAAGCACAGAGCCCCAGATTTTATGTTGTCCTGGAGAGCTTGCACAGCACTGGGGAAAGGCAGGCAGAGAATTCCCTGCTAGCACGTTCTCTGTGCCTGGGAAGCAGAAGTGTTCACATTGCTTGGCAGAATCGCTTTTGTGCAGAAAACAGTAACACTTGTTCAGAACGAAAGAAAGCACAGAGCCCCAGATTTTATGTTGTCCTGGAGAGCTTGCAGAGCACTGGGGAAAAGCAGGCAGAGAATTCCCTGCTAGCACCTTCTCTGTGCCTGGGAAACAGAAGTGTTCCCATTGCTTCGCAGAATCGCTTTTGTGCAGAAAACAGTAACACTTGTTCAGAACGAAAGAAAGCACAGAGCCCCAGATTTTATGTTGTCCTGGAGAGCTTGCAGAGCACTGGGGAAAGGCAGGCAGAGAATTCCCTGCTAGCACCTTCTCTGTGCCTGTTCACATTGCTTCGTAGAATCGCTTTTGTGCAGAAAACAGTAACACTTGTTCAGAAGGAAAGAAAGCACAGAGCCCCAGATTTTATGTTGTCCTGGAGAGCTTGCAGAGCACTGGGGAAAAGCAGGCAGAGATTTCCCTGCTAGCACGTTCTCTGTGCCTGGGAAGCAGAAGTGTTCACATTGCTTCGCAGAATCGCTTTTGTGCAGAAAACAGTAACACTTGTTCAGAACGAAAGAAAGCACAGAGCCCCAGATTTTATGTTGTCCTGGAGAGCTTGCAGAGCACTGGGGAAAGGCAGGCAGAGAATTCCCTGCTAGCACCTTCTCTGTGCCTGGGAAGCAGAAGTCTTCACATTGCTTCGCAGAATCGCTTTTGTGCAGAAAACAGTAACACTTGTTCAGAACGAAAGAAAGCACAGAGCCCCAGATTTGCTGTTGTCCTGGAGAGCTTGCAGAGCACTGGGGAAAAGCAGGCAGAGAATTCCCTGCTAGGACCTTCTCTGTGCCTGGGAAGCAGAAGTGTTCACATTGCTTCGCAGAATCGCTTTTTTGCAGAAAACAGTAACACTTGTTCAGAACGAAAGAAAGCACAGAGCCCCAGATTTTATGTTGTCCTGGAGAGCTTGCAGAGCACTGGGGAAAGGCAGGCAGAGAATTCCCTGCTAGCACCTTCTCTGTGCCTGGGAAGCAGAAGTGTTCACAATGCTTCGCAGAATCGCTTTTGTGCAGAAAACAGTAACACTTGTTCAGAACGAAAGAAAGCACAGAGCCCCAGATTTGCTGTTGTCCTGGAGAGCTTGCAGAGCACTGGGGAAAGGCAGGCAGAGAATTCCCTGCTAGCACCTTCTCTGTGCCTGGGAAGCAGAAGTGTTCACATTGCTTCGCAGAATCGCTTTTGTGCAGAAAACCGTAACACTTGTTCAGAACGAAAGAAAGCACAGAGCCCCAGATTTTATGTTGTCCTGGAGAGCTTGCAGAGCACTGGGAAAAGGCAGGCAGAGAATTCCCTGCTAGCACCTTCTCTGTGCCTGGGAAGCAGAAGTGTTCACATTGCTTCGCAGAATCGCTTTTGTGCAGAAAACAGTAACACTTGTTCAGAACGAAAGAAAGCACAGAGCCCCAGATTTTATGTTGTCCTGGAGAGCTTGCACAGCACTGGGGAAAAGCAGGCAGAGAATTCCCTGCTAGCACCTTCTCTGTGCCTGGGAAACAGAAGTGTTCCCATTGCTTCGCAGAATCGCTTTTGTGCAGAAAACAGTAACACTTGATCAGAACGAAAGAAAGCACAGAGCCCCAGATTTTATGTTGTCCTGGAGAGCTTGCAGAGTACTGGGGAAAGGCAGGCAGAGAATTCCCTGCTAGCACCTTCTCTGTGCCTGGGAAACAGAAGTGTTCACATTGCTTCGCAGAATCGCTTTTGTGCAGAAAACAGTAACACTTGTTCAGAACGAAAGAAAGCACAGAGCCCCAGATTTTATGTTGTCCTGGAGAGCTTGCAGAGCACTGGGGAAAAGCAGGCAGAGATTTCCCTGCTAGCACGTTCTCTGTGCCTGTTCACATTGCTTCGTAGAATCGCTTTTGTGCAGAAAACAGTAACACTTGTTCAGAACGAAAGAAAGCACAGAGCCCCAGATTTTATGTTGTCCTGGAGAGCTTGCACAGCACTGGGGAAAGGCAGGCAGAGAATTCCCTGCTAGCACGTTCTCTGTGCCTGGGAAGCAGAAGTGTTCACATTGCTTCGCAGAATCGCTTTTGTGCAGAAAACAGTAACACTTGTTCAGAACGAAAGAAAGCACAGAGCTCCAGATTTTATGTTGTCCTGGAGAGCTTGCACAGCACTGGGGAAAGGCAGGCAGAGAATTCCCTGCTAGCACGTTCTCTGTGCCTGGGAAGCAGAAGTGTTCACATTGCTTGGCAGAATCGCTTTTGTGCAGAAAACAGTAACACTTGTTCAGAACGAAAGAAAGCACAGAGCCCCAGATTTTATGTTGTCCTGGAGAGCTTGCAGAGTACTGGGGAAAGGCAGGCAGAGAATTCCCTGCTAGCACCTTCTCTGTGCCTGGGAAACAGAAGTGTTCCCATTGCTTCGCAGAATCGCTTTTGTGCAGAAAACAGTAACACTTGTTCAGAACGAAAGAAAGCACAGAGCCCCAGATTTTATGTTGTCCTGGAGAGCTTGCAGAGCACTGGGGAAAGGCAGGCAGAGAATTCTCTGCTAGCACCTTCTCTGTGCCTGGGAAGCAGAAGTCTTCACATTGCTTTGCAGAATCGCTTTTGTGCAGAAAACAGTAACACTTGTTCAGAACGAAAGAAAGCACAGAGCCCCAGAATTTATGTTGTCCTGGAGAGCTTGCAGAGCACTGGGAAAAGGCACGCAGAGAATTCCCTGCTAGCACCTTCTCTGTGCCTGTTCACATTGCTTCGCAGAATCGCTTTTGTGCAGAAAACAATAACACTTGTTCAGAAGGAAAGAAAGCACAGAGCCCCAGATTTTATGTTGTCCTGGAGAGCTTGCAGAGCACTGGGGAAAGGCAGGCAGAGGTTTCCCTGCTAGCACGTTCTATGTGCCTGGGAAGCAGAAGTGTTCACATTGCTTCGCAGAATCGCTTTTGTGCAGAAAACAGTAACACTTGTTCAGAACGAAAGAAAGCACAGAGCCCCAGATTTGCTGTTGTCCTGGAGAGCTTGCAGAGCACTGGGGAAAGGCAGGCAGAGAATTCCCTGCTAGCACCTTCTCTGTGCCTGGGAAACAGAAGTGTTCCCATTGCTTCGCAGAATCGCTTTTGTGCAGAAAACAGTAACACTTGTTCAGAACGAAAGAAAGCACAGAGCCCCAGATTTTATGTTGTCCTGGAGAGCTTGCAGAGCACTGGGGAAAAGCAGGCAGAGAATTCTCTGCTAGCACCTTCTCTGTGCCTGGGAAGCAGAAGTCTTCACATTGCTTCGCAGAATCGCTTTTGTGCAGAAAACAGTAACACTTGTTCAGAACGAAAGAAAGCACAGAGCCCCAGATTTTATGTTGTCCTGGAGAGCTTGCAGAGCACTGGGGAAAGGCACGCAGAGAATTCCCTGCTAGCACCTTCTCTGTGCCTGTTCACATTGCTTCGCAGAATCGCTTTTGTGCAGAAAACAATAACACTTGTTCAGAAGGAAAGAAAGCACAGAGCCCCAGATTTTATGTTGTCCTGGAGAGCTTGCAGAGCACTGGGGAAAGGCAGGCAGAGAATTCTCTGCTAGCACCTTCTCTGTGCCTGGGAAGCAGAAGTCTTCACATTGCTTCGCAGAATCGCTTTTGTGCAGAAAACAGTAACACTTGTTCAGAACGAAAGAAAGCACAGAGCCCCAGATTTTATGTTGTCCTGGAGAGCTTGCAGAGCACTGGGAAAAGGCACGCAGAGAATTCCCTGCTAGCACCTTCTCTGTGCCTGTTCACATTGCTTCGCAGAATCGCTTTTGTGCAGAAAACAGTAACACTTGTTCAGAACGAAAGAAAGCACAGAGCCCCAGATTTTATGTTGTCCTGGAGAGCTTGCACAGCACTGGGGAAAGGCAGGCAGAGAATTCCCTGCTAGCACCTTCTCTGTGCCTGGGAAGCAGAAGTGTTCCCATTGCTTCGCAGAATCGCTTTTGTGCAGAAAACAGTAACACTTGTTCAGAACGAAAGAAAGCACAGAGCCCCAGATTTGCTGTTGTCCTGGAGAGCTTGCAGAGCACTGGGGAAAGGCAGGCAGAGAATTCCCTGCTAGCACCTTCTCTGTGCCTGGGAAGCAGAAGTGTTCACATTGCTTCGCAGAATCGCTTTTGTGCAGAAAACCGTAACACTTGTTCAGAACGAAAGAAAGCACAGAGCCCCAGATTTTATGTTGTCCTGGAGAGCTTGCAGAGCACTGGGAAAAGGCAGGCAGAGAATTCCCTGCTAGCACCTTCTCTGTGCCTGGGAAGCAGAAGTGTTCACATTGCTTCGCAGAATCGCTTTTGTGCAGAAAACAGTAACACTTGTTCAGAACGAAAGAAAGCACAGAGCCCCAGATTTTATGTTGTCCTGGAGAGCTTGCAGAGCACTGGGGAAAAGCAGGCAGAGAATTCCCTGCTAGCACCTTCTCTGTGCCTGGGAAACAGAAGTGTTCCCATTGCTTCGCAGAATCGCTTTTGTGCAGAAAACAGTAACACTTGTTCAGAACGAAAGAAAGCACAGAGCCCCAGATTTGCTGTTGTCCTGGAGAGCTTGCAGAGCACTGGGGAAAAGCAGGCAGAGAATTCCCTGCTAGCACCTTCTCTGTGCCTGGGAAGCAGAAGTGTTCACATTGCTTCGCAGAATCGCTTTTGTGCAGAAAACAGTAACACTTGTTCAGAACGAAAGAAAGCACAGAGCCCCAGATTTTATGTTGTCCTGGAGAGCTTGCAGAGCACTGGGGAAAAGCAGGCAGAGAATTCCCTGCTAGCACCTTCTCTGTGCCTGGGAAACAGAAGTGTTCACATTGCTTCGCAGAATCGCTTTTGTGCAGAAAACAGTAACACTTGTTCAGAACGAAAGAAAGCACAGAGCCCCAGATTTTATGTTGTCCTGGAGAGCTTGCAGAGCACTGGGGAAAGGCAGGCAGAGAATTCCCTGCTAGCACCTTCTCTGTGCCTGGGAAACAGAAGTGTTCCCATTGCTTTGTAGAATCGCTTTTGTGCAGAAAACAGTAACACTTGTTCAGAACGAAAGAAAGCACAGAGCCCCAGATTTTATGTTGTCCTGGAGAGCTTGCACAGCACTGGGGAAAGGCAGGCAGAGAATTCTCTGCTAGCACCTTCTCTGTGCCTGGGAAGCAGAAGTCTTCACATTGCTTTGCAGAATCGCTTTTGTGCAGAAAACAGTAACACTTGTTCAGAACGAAAGAAAGCACAGAGCCCCAGAATTTATGTTGTCCTGGAAAGCTTGCAGAGCACTGGGAAAAGGCACGCAGAGAATTCCCTGCTAGCACCTTCTCTGTGCGTGTTCACATTGCTTCGCAGAATAGCTTTTGTGCAGAAAACAATAACACTTGTTCAGAAGGAAAGAAAGCACAGAGCCCCAGATTTTATGTTGTCCTGGAGAGCTTGCAGAGCACTGGGGAAAAGGAGGCAGAGATTTCCCTGCTAGCACGTTCTCTGTGCCTGGGAAGCAGAAGTGTTCACATTGCTTCGCAGAATCGCTTTTGTGCAGAAAACAGTAACACTTGTTCAGAACGAAAGAAAGCACAGAGCCCCAGATTTTATGTTGTCCTGGAGAGCTTGCAGAGCACTGGGGAAAGGCAGGCAGAGAATTCCCTGCTAGCACCTTCTCTGTGCCTGTTCACATTGCTTCGTAGAATCGCTTTTGTGCAGAAAACAGTAACACTTGTTCAGAAGGAAAGAAAGCACAGAGCCCCAGATTTTATGTTGTCCTGGAGAGCTTGCAGAGCACTGGGGAAAAGCAGGCAGAGATTTCCCTGCTAGCACGTTCTCTGTGCCTGGGAAGCAGAAGTGTTCACATTGCTTCGCAGAATCGCTTTTGTGCAGAAAACAGTAACACTTGTTCAGAACGAAAGAAAGCACAGAGCCCCAGATTTTATGTTGTCCTGGAGAGCTTGCAGAGCACTGGGGAAAGGCAGGCAGAGAATTCCCTGCTAGCACCTTCTCTGTGCCTGGGAAGCAGAAGTCTTCACATTGCTTCGCAGAATCGCTTTTGTGCAGAAAACAGTAACACTTGTTCAGAACGAAAGAAAGCACAGAGCCCCAGATTTGCTGTTGTCCTGGAGAGCTTGCAGAGCACTGGGGAAAAGCAGGCAGAGAATTCCCTGCTAGGACCTTCTCTGTGCCTGGGAAGCAGAAGTGTTCACATTGCTTCGCAGAATCGCTTTTTTGCAGAAAACAGTAACACTTGTTCAGAACGAAAGAAAGCACAGAGCCCCAGATTTTATGTTGTCCTGGAGAGCTTGCAGAGCACTGGGGAAAGGCAGGCAGAGAATTCCCTGCTAGCACGTTCTCTGTGCCTGGGAAGCAGAAGTGTTCACAATGCTTCGCAGAATCGCTTTTGTGCAGAAAACAGTAACACTTGTTCAGAACGAAAGAAAGCACAGAGCCCCAGATTTGCTGTTGTCCTGGAGAGCTTGCAGAGCACTGGGGAAAGGCAGGCAGAGAATTCCCTGCTAGCACCTTCTCTGTGCCTGGGAAGCAGAAGTGTTCACATTGCTTCGCAGAATCGCTTTTGTGCAGAAAACCGTAACACTTGTTCAGAACGAAAGAAAGCACAGAGCCCCAGATTTTATGTTGTCCTGGAGAGCTTGCAGAGCACTGGGAAAAGGCAGGCAGAGAATTCCCTGCTAGCACCTTCTCTGTGCCTGGGAAGCAGAAGTGTTCACATTGCTTCGCAGAATCGCTTTTGTGCAGAAAACAGTAACACTTGTTCAGAACGAAAGAAAGCACAGAGCCCCAGATTTTATGTTGTCCTGGAGAGCTTGCACAGCACTGGGGAAAAGCAGGCAGAGAATTCCCTGCTAGCACCTTCTCTGTGCCTGGGAAGCAGAAGTCTTCACATTGCTTCGCAGAATCGCTTTTGTGCAGAAAACAGTAACACTTGTTCAGAACGAAAGAAAGCACAGAGCCCCAGATTTGCTGTTGTCCTGGAGAGCTTGCAGAGCACTGGGGAAAAGCAGGCAGAGAATTCCCTGCTAGGACCTTCTCTGTGCCTGGGAAGCAGAAGTGTTCACATTGCTTCGCAGAATCGCTTTTTTGCAGAAAACAGTAACACTTGTTCAGAACGAAAGAAAGCACAGAGCCCCAGATTTTATGTTGTCCTGGAGAGCTTGCAGAGCACTGGGGAAAGGCAGGCAGAGAATTCCCTGCTAGCACGTTCTCTGTGCCTGGGAAGCAGAAGTGTTCACAATGCTTCGCAGAATCGCTTTTGTGCAGAAAACAGTAACACTTGTTCAGAACGAAAGAAAGCACAGAGCCCCAGATTTGCTGTTGTCCTGGAGAGCTTGCAGAGCACTGGGGAAAGGCAGGCAGAGAATTCCCTGCTAGCACCTTCTCTGTGCCTGGGAAGCAGAAGTGTTCACATTGCTTCGCAGAATCGCTTTTGTGCAGAAAACCGTAACACTTGTTCAGAACGAAAGAAAGCACAGAGCCCCAGATTTTATGTTGTCCTGGAGAGCTTGCAGAGCACTGGGAAAAGGCAGGCAGAGAATTCCCTGCTAGCACGTTCTCTGTGCCTGGGAAGCAGAAGTGTTCACATTGCTTCGCAGAATCGCTTTTGTGCAGAAAACAGTAACACTTGTTCAGAACGAAAGAAAGCACAGAGCCCCAGATTTTATGTTGTCCTGGAGAGCTTGCACAGCACTGGGGAAAAGCAGGCAGAGAATTCCCTGCTAGCACCTTCTCTGTGCCTGGGAAACAGAAGTGTTCACATTGCTTCGCAGAATCGCTTTTGTGCAGAAAACAGTAACACTTGTTCAGAACGAAAGAAAGCACAGAGCCCCAGATTTGCTGTTGTCCTGGAGAGCTTGCAGAGCACTGGGGAAAAGCAGGCAGAGAATTCCCTGCTAGCACGTTCTCTGTGCCTGGGAAGCAGAAGTGTTCACATTGCTTCGCAGAATCGCTTTTGTGCAGAAAACAGTAACACTTGTTCAGAACGAAAGAAAGCACAGAGCCCCAGAATTTATGTTGTCCTGGAGAGCTTGCAGAGCACTGGGAAAAGGCACGCAGAGAATTCCCTGCTAGCACCTTCTCTGTGCCTGTTCACATTGCTTCGCAGAATCGCTTTTGTGCAGAAAACAATAACACTTGTTCAGAAGGAAAGAAAGCACAGAGCCCCAGATTTTATGTTGTCCTGGAGAGCTTGCAGAGCACTGGGGAAAGGCAGGCAGAGGTTTCCCTGCTAGCACGTTCTATGTGCCTGGGAAGTAGAAGTGTTCCCATTGCTTCGCAGAATCGCTTTTGTGCAGAAAACAGTAACACTTGTTCAGAACGAAAGAAAGCACAGAGCCCCAGATTTTATGTTGTCCTGGAGAGCTTGCAGAGCACTGGGGAAAGGCAGGCAGAGAATTCCCTGCTAGCACCTTCTCTGTGCCTGGGAAACAGAAGTGTTCCCATTGCTTCGCAGAATCGCTTTTGTGCAGAAAACAGTAACACTTGTTCAGAACGAAAGAAAGCACAGAGCCCCAGATTTTATGTTGTCCTGGAGAGCTTGCAGAGCACTGGGGAAAGGCACGCAGAGAATTCCCTGCTAGCACCTTCTCTGTGCCTGTTCACATTGCTTCGCAGAATCGCTTTTGTGCAGAAAACAATAACACTTGTTCAGAAGGAAAGAAAGCACAGAGCCCCAGATTTTATGTTGTCCTGGAGAGCTTGCACAGCACTGGGGAAAGGCAGGCAGAGAATTCCCTGCTAGCACGTTCTCTGTGCCTGGGAAGCAGAAGTGTTCACATTGCTTCGCAGAATCGCTTTTGTGCAGAAAACAGTAACACTTGTTCAGAACGAAAGAAAGCACAGAGCCCCAGATTTTATGTTGTCCTGGAGAGCTTGCACAGCACTGGGGAAAGGCAGGCAGAGAATTCCCTGCTAGCACGTTCTCTGTGCCTGGGAAGCAGAAGTGTTCACATTGCTTGGCAGAATCGCTTTTGTGCAGAAAACAGTAACACTTGTTCAGAACGAAAGAAAGCACAGAGCCCCAGATTTTATGTTGTCCTGGAGAGCTTGCAGAGCACTGGGGAAAAGCAGGCAGAGAATTCCCTGCTAGCACCTTCTCTGTGCCTGGGAAACAGAAGTGTTCCCATTGCTTCGCAGAATCGCTTTTGTGCAGAAAACAGTAACACTTGTTCAGAACGAAAGAAAGCACAGAGCCCCAGATTTTATGTTGTCCTGGAGAGCTTGCAGAGTACTGGGGAAAGGCAGGCAGAGAATTCCCTGCTAGCACCTTCTCTGTGCCTGGGAAACAGAAGTGTTCCCATTGCTTCGCAGAATCGCTTTTGTGCAGAAAACAGTAACACTTGTTCAGAACGAAAGAAAGCACAGAGCCCCAGATTTTATGTTGTCCTGGAGAGCTTGCAGAGCACTGGGGAAAGGCAGGCAGAGAATTCTCTGCTAGCACCTTCTCTGTGCCTGGGAAGCAGAAGTCTTCACATTGCTTTGCAGAATCGCTTTTGTGCAGAAAACAGTAACACTTGTTCAGAACGAAAGAAAGCACAGAGCCCCAGAATTTATGTTGTCCTGGAGAGCTTGCAGAGCACTGGGAAAAGGCACGCAGAGAATTCCCTGCTAGCACCTTCTCTGTGCCTGTTCACATTGCTTCGCAGAATCGCTTTTGTGCAGAAAACAATAACACTTGTTCAGAAGGAAAGAAAGCACAGAGCCCCAGATTTTATGTTGTCCTGGAGAGCTTGCAGAGCACTGGGGAAAGGCAGGCAGAGGTTTCCCTGCTAGCACGTTCTATGTGCCTGGGAAGCAGAAGTGTTCACATTGCTTCGCAGAATCGCTTTTGTGCAGAAAACAG
The DNA here is from genome assembly GCF_047716275.1 of Strix uralensis. Lineage (NCBI taxonomy): Eukaryota > Metazoa > Chordata > Aves > Strigiformes > Strigidae > Strix > Strix uralensis. Next base: position 193,714 of record NW_027436749.1, on the reverse strand, counting down.
TAACACTTGTTCAGAACGAAAGAAAGCACAGAGCCCCAGATTTGCTGTTGTCCTGGAGAGCTTGCAGAGCACTGGGGAAAGGCAGGCAGAGAATTCCCTGCTAGCACCTTCTCTGTGCCTGGGAAGCAGAAGTGTTCCCATTGCTTCGCAGAATCGCTTTTGTGCAGAAAACAGTAACACTTGTTCAGAACGAAAGAAAGCACAGAGCCCCAGATTTTATGTTGTCCTGGAGAGCTTGCAGAGCACTGGGGAAAGGCACGCAGAGAATTCCCTGCTAGCACCTTCTCTGTGCCTGTTCACATTGCTTCGCAGAATCGCTTTTGTGCAGAAAACAATAACACTTGTTCAGAAGGAAAGAAAGCACAGAGCCCCAGATTTTATGTTGTCCTGGAGAGCTTGCAGAGCACTGGGGAAAGGCACGCAGAGAATTCTCTGCTAGCACCTTCTCTGTGCCTGGGAAGCAGAAGTCTTCACATTGCTTCGCAGAATCGCTTTTGTGCAGAAAACAGTAACACTTGTTCAGAACGAAAGAAAGCACAGAGCCCCAGATTTTATGTTGTCCTGGAGAGCTTGCAGAGCACTGGGAAAAGGCACGCAGAGAATTCCCTGCTAGCACCTTCTCTGTGCCTGTTCACATTGCTTCGCAGAATCGCTTTTGTGCAGAAAACAATAACACTTGTTCAGAACGAAAGAAAGCACAGAGCCCCAGATTTTATGTTGTCCTGGAGAGCTTGCAGAGCACTGGGGAAAGGCAGGCAGAGAATTCCCTGCTAGCACCTTCTCTGTGCCTGGGAAACAGAAGTGTTCCCATTGCTTCGCAGAATCGCTTTTGTGCAGAAAACAGTAACACTTGTTCAGAACGAAAGAAAGCACAGAGCCCCAGATTTTATGTTGTCCTGGAGAGCTTGCACAGCACTGGGGAAAGGCACGTAGAGAATTCTCTGCTAGCACCTTCTCTGTGCCTGGGAAGCAGAAGTCTTCACATTGCTTCGCAGAATCGCTTTTGTGCAGAAAACAGTAACACTTGTTCAGACGAAAGAAAGCACAGAGCCCCAGATTTTATGTTGTCCTGGAGAGCTTGCACAGCACTGGGGAAAAGCAGGCAGAGAATTCCCTGCTAGCACCTTCTCTGTGCCTGGGAAGCAGAAGTCTTCACATTGCTTCGCAGAATCGCTTTTGTGCAGAAAACAGTAACACTTGTTCAGAACGAAAGAAAGCACAGAGCCCCAGATTTGCTGTTGTCCTGGAGAGCTTGCAGAGCACTGGGGAAAAGCAGGCAGAGAATTCCCTGCTAGCACGTTCTCTGTGCCTGGGAAGCAGAAGTGTTCACATTGCTTCGCAGAATCGCTTTTGTGCAGAAAACAGTAACACTTGTTCAGAACGAAAGAAAGCACAGAGCCCCAGAATTTATGTTGTCCTGGAGAGCTTGCAGAGCACTGGGGAAAGGCAGGCAGAGAATTCCCTGCTAGCACCTTCTCTGTGCCTGTTCACATTGCTTCGCAGAATCGCTTTTGTGCAGAAAACAATAACACTTGTTCAGAAGGAAAGAAAGCACAGAGCCCCAGATTTTATGTTGTCCTGGAGAGCTTGCAGAGCACTGGGGAAAGGCAGGCAGAGGTTTCCCTGCTAGCACGTTCTATGTGCCTGGGAAGTAGAAGTGTTCCCATTGCTTCGCAGAATCGCTTTTGTGCAGAAAACAGTAACACTTGTTCAGAACGAAAGAAAGCACAGAGCCCCAGATTTTATGTTGTCCTGGAGAGCTTGCAGAGCACTGGGGAAAGGCAGGCAGAGAATTCCCTGCTAGCACCTTCTCTGTGCCTGGGAAACAGAAGTGTTCCCATTGCTTCGCAGAATCGCTTTTGTGCAGAAAACAGTAACACTTGTTCAGAACGAAAGAAAGCACAGAGCCCCAGATTTTATGTTGTCCTGGAGAGCTTGCAGAGCACTGGGGAAAGGCACGCAGAGAATTCCCTGCTAGCACCTTCTCTGTGCCTGTTCACATTGCTTCGCAGAATCGCTTTTGTGCAGAAAACAATAACACTTGTTCAGAAGGAAAGAAAGCACAGAGCCCCAGATTTTATGTTGTCCTGGAGAGCTTGCAGAGCACTGGGGAAAAGCAGGCAGAGATTTCCCTGCTAGCACGTTCTCTGTGCCTGTTCACATTGCTTCGTAGAATCGCTTTTGTGCAGAAAACGGTAACACTTGTTCAGAACGAAAGAAAGCACAGAGCCCCAGATTTTATGTTGTCCTGGAGAGCTTGCACAGCACTGGGGAAAGGCAGGCAGAGAATTCCCTGCTAGCACGTTCTCTGTGCCTGGGAAGCAGAAGTGTTCACATTGCTTCGCAGAATCGCTTTTGTGCAGAAAACAGTAACACTTGTTCAGAACGAAAGAAAGCACAGAGCCCCAGATTTTATGTTGTCCTGGAGAGCTTGCACAGCACTGGGGAAAGGCAGGCAGAGAATTCCCTGCTAGCACCTTCTCTGTGCCTGGGAAGCAGAAGTGTTCACATTGCTTGGCAGAATCGCTTTTGTGCAGAAAACAGTAACACTTGTTCAGAACGAAAGAAAGCACAGAGCCCCAGATTTTATGTTGTCCTGGAGAGCTTGCAGAGCACTGGGGAAAAGCAGGCAGAGAATTCCCTGCTAGCACCTTCTCTGTGCCTGGGAAACAGAAGTGTTCCCATTGCTTCGCAGAATCGCTTTTGTGCAGAAAACAGTAACACTTGTTCAGAACGAAAGAAAGCACAGAGCCCCAGATTTTATGTTGTCCTGGAGAGCTTGCAGAGTACTGGGGAAAGGCAGGCAGAGAATTCCCTGCTAGCACCTTCTCTGTGCCTGGGAAACAGAAGTGTTCCCATTGCTTCGCAGAATCGCTTTTGTGCAGAAAACAGTAACACTTGTTCAGAACGAAAGAAAGCACAGAGCCCCAGATTTTATGTTGTCCTGGAGAGCTTGCAGAGCACTGGGGAAAGGCAGGCAGAGAATTCTCTGCTAGCACCTTCTCTGTGCCTGGGAAGCAGAAGTCTTCACATTGCTTTGCAGAATCGCTTTTGTGCAGAAAACAGTAACACTTGTTCAGAACGAAAGAAAGCACAGAGCCCCAGAATTTATGTTGTCCTGGAGAGCTTGCAGAGCACTGGGAAAAGGCACGCAGAGAATTCCCTGCTAGCACCTTCTCTGTGCCTGTTCACATTGCTTCGCAGAATCGCTTTTGTGCAGAAAACAATAACACTTGTTCAGAAGGAAAGAAAGCACAGAGCCCCAGATTTTATGTTGTCCTGGAGAGCTTGCAGAGCACTGGGGAAAGGCAGGCAGAGGTTTCCCTGCTAGCACGTTCTATGTGCCTGGGAAGCAGAAGTGTTCACATTGCTTCGCAGAATCGCTTTTGTGCAGAAAACAGTAACACTTGTTCAGAACGAAAGAAAGCACAGAGCCCCAGATTTGCTGTTGTCCTGGAGAGCTTGCAGAGCACTGGGGAAAGGCAGGCAGAGAATTCCCTGCTAGCACCTTCTCTGTGCCTGGGAAGCAGAAGTGTTCCCATTGCTTCGCAGAATCGCTTTTGTGCAGAAAACAGTAACACTTGTTCAGAACGAAAGAAAGCACAGAGCCCCAGATTTTATGTTGTCCTGGAGAGCTTGCAGAGCACTGGGGAAAGGCACGCAGAGAATTCCCTGCTAGCACCTTCTCTGTGCCTGTTCACATTGCTTCGCAGAATCGCTTTTGTGCAGAAAACAATAACACTTGTTCAGAAGGAAAGAAAGCACAGAGCCCCAGATTTTATGTTGTCCTGGAGAGCTTGCAGAGCACTGGGGAAAGGCACGCAGAGAATTCTCTGCTAGCACCTTCTCTGTGCCTGGGAAGCAGAAGTCTTCACATTGCTTCGCAGAATCGCTTTTGTGCAGAAAACAGTAACACTTGTTCAGAACGAAAGAAAGCACAGAGCCCCAGATTTTATGTTGTCCTGGAGAGCTTGCAGAGCACTGGGAAAAGGCACGCAGAGAATTCCCTGCTAGCACCTTCTCTGTGCCTGTTCACATTGCTTCGCAGAATCGCTTTTGTGCAGAAAACAATAACACTTGTTCAGAAGGAAAGAAAGCACAGAGCCCCAGATTTTATGTTGTCCTGGAGAGCTTGCAGAGCACTGGGGAAAAGCAGGCAGAGATTTCCCTGCTAGCACGTTCTCTGTGCCTGGGAAGCAGAAGTGTTCACATTGCTTCGCAGAATCGCTTTTGTGCAGAAAACAGTAACACTTGTTCAGAACGAAAGAAAGCACAGAGCCCCAGATTTTATGTTGTCCTGGAGAGCTTGCAGAGTACTGGGGAAAGGCAGGCAGAGAATTCCCTGCTAGCACCTTCTCTGTGCCTGGGAAACAGAAGTGTTCCCATTGCTTCGCAGAATCGCTTTTGTGCAGAAAACAGTAACACTTGTTCAGAACGAAAGAAAGCACAGAGCCCCAGATTTTATGTTGTCCTGGAGAGCTTGCAGAGCACTGGGGAAAGGCACGTAGAGAATTCTCTGCTAGCACCTTCTCTGTGCCTGGGAAGCAGAAGTCTTCACATTGCTTCGCAGAATCGCTTTTGTGCAGAAAACAGTAACACTTGTTCAGAACGAAAGAAAGCACAGAGCCCCAGATTTTATGTTGTCCTGGAGAGCTTGCAGAGCACTGGGAAAAGGCACGCAGAGAATTCCCTGCTAGCACCTTCTCTGTGCCTGTTCACATTGCTTCGCAGAATCGCTTTTGTGCAGAAAACAGTAACACTTGTTCAGACGAAAGAAAGCACAGAGCCCCAGATTTTATGTTGTCCTGGAGAGCTTGCACAGCACTGGGGAAAGGCAGGCAGAGAATTCCCTGCTAGCACCTTCTCTGTGCCTGGGAAGCAGAAGTCTTCACATTGCTTCGCAGAATCGCTTTTGTGCAGAAAACAGTAACACTTGTTCAGAACGAAAGAAAGCACAGAGCCCCAGATTTGCTGTTGTCCTGGAGAGCTTGCAGAGCACTGGGGAAAAGCAGGCAGAGAATTCCCTGCTAGCACGTTCTCTGTGCCTGGGAAGCAGAAGTGTTCACATTGCTTCGCAGAATCGCTTTTGTGCAGAAAACAGTAACACTTGTTCAGAACGAAAGAAAGCACAGAGCCCCAGAATTTATGTTGTCCTGGAGAGCTTGCAGAGCACTGGGAAAAGGCACGCAGAGAATTCCCTGCTAGCACCTTCTCTGTGCCTGTTCACATTGCTTCGCAGAATCGCTTTTGTGCAGAAAACAATAACACTTGTTCAGAAGGAAAGAAAGCACAGAGCCCCAGATTTTATGTTGTCCTGGAGAGCTTGCAGAGCACTGGGGAAAGGCAGGCAGAGGTTTCCCTGCTAGCACGTTCTATGTGCCTGGGAAGTAGAAGTGTTCCCATTGCTTCGCAGAATCGCTTTTGTGCAGAAAACAGTAACACTTGTTCAGAACGAAAGAAAGCACAGAGCCCCAGATTTTATGTTGTCCTGGAGAGCTTGCAGAGCACTGGGGAAAGGCAGGCAGAGAATTCCCTGCTAGCACCTTCTCTGTGCCTGGGAAACAGAAGTGTTCCCATTGCTTCGCAGAATCGCTTTTGTGCAGAAAACAGTAACACTTGTTCAGAACGAAAGAAAGCACAGAGCCCCAGATTTTATGTTGTCCTGGAGAGCTTGCAGAGCACTGGGGAAAAGCAGGCAGAGAATTCTCTGCTAGCACCTTCTCTGTGCCTGGGAAGCAGAAGTCTTCACATTGCTTCGCAGAATCGCTTTTGTGCAGAAAACAGTAACACTTGTTCAGAACGAAAGAAAGCACAGAGCCCCAGATTTTATGTTGTCCTGGAGAGCTTGCAGAGCACTGGGGAAAGGCACGCAGAGAATTCCCTGCTAGCACCTTCTCTGTGCCTGTTCACATTGCTTCGCAGAATCGCTTTTGTGCAGAAAACAATAACACTTGTTCAGAAGGAAAGAAAGCACAGAGCCCCAGATTTTATGTTGTCCTGGAGAGCTTGCAGAGCACTGGGGAAAGGCAGGCAGAGAATTCTCTGCTAGCACCTTCTCTGTGCCTGGGAAGCAGAAGTGTTCACATTGCTTCGCAGAATCGCTTTTGTGCAGAAAACAGTAACACTTGTTCAGAACGAAAGAAAGCACAGAGCCCCAGATTTTATGTTGTCCTGGAGAGCTTGCAGAGCACTGGGAAAAGGCACGCAGAGAATTCCCTGCTAGCACCTTCTCTGTGCCTGTTCACCTTGCTTCGCAGAATCGCTTTTGTGCAGAAAACAGTAACACTTGTTCAGAACGAAAGAAAGCACAGAGCCCCAGATTTTATGTTGTCCTGGAGAGCTTGCAGAGCACTGGGGAAAAGCAGGCAGAGATTTCCCTGCTAGCACGTTCTCTGTGCCTGGGAAGCAGAAGTGTTCACATTGCTTCGCAGAATCGCTTTTGTGCAGAAAACAGTAACACTTGTTCAGAACGAAAGAAAGCACAGAGCCCCAGATTTTATGTTGTCCTGGAGAGCTTGCACAGCACTGGGGAAAGGCAGGCAGAGAATTCCCTGCTAGCACCTTCTCTGTGCCTGGGAAGCAGAAGTGTTCACATTGCTTCGCAGAATCGCTTTTTTGCAGAAAACAGTAACACTTGTTCAGAACGAAAGAAAGCACAGAGCCCCAGATTTTATGTTGTCCTGGAGAGCTTGCAGAGCACTGGGGAAAGGCAGGCAGAGAATTCCCTGCTAGCACCTTCTCTGTGCCTGGGAAGCAGAAGTCTTCACATTGCTTCGCAGAATCGCTTTTCTGCAGAAAACAGTAACACTTGTTCAGAACGAAAGAAAGCACAGAGCCCCAGATTTTATGTTGTCCTGGAGAGCTTGCAGAGCACTGGGGAAAGGCAGGCAGAGAATTCCCTGCTAGCACCTTCTCTGTGCCTGGGAAGCAGAAGTGTTCACATGCTTCGCAGAATCGCTTTTGTGCAGAAAACCGTAACACTTGTTCAGAACGAAAGAAAGCACAGAGCCCCAGATTTTATGTTGTCCTGGAGAGCTTGCAGAGCACTGGGAAAAGGCAGGCAGAGAATTCCCTGCTAGCACCTTCTCTGTGCCTGGGAAGCAGAAGTGTTCACATTGCTTCGCAGAATCGCTTTTGTGCAGAAAACAGTAACACTTGTTCAGAACGAAAGAAAGCACAGAGCCCCAGATTTGCTGTTGTCCTGGAGAGCTTGCAGAGCACTGGGGAAAGGCAGGCAGAGAATTCCCTGCTAGCACCTTCTCTGTGCCTGGGAAGCAGAAGTGTTCACATTGCTTCGCAGAATCACTTTTGTGCAGAAAACAGTAACACTTGTTCAGAACGAAAGAAAGCACAGAGCCCCAGATTTTATGTTGTCCTGGAGAGCTTGCAGAGCACTGGGGAAAAGCAGGCAGAGAATTCCCTGCTAGCACCTTCTCTGTGCCTGGGAAACAGAAGTGTTCCCATTGCTTCGCAGAATCGCTTTTGTGCAGAAAACAGTAACACTTGTTCAGAACGAAAGAAAGCACAGAGCCCCAGATTTTATGTTGTCCTGGAGAGCTTGCAGAGTACTGGGGAAAGGCAGGCAGAGAATTCCCTGCTAGCACCTTCTCTGTGCCTGGGAAGCAGAAGTGTTCACATTGCTTCGCAGAATCGCTTTTGTGCAGAAAACAGTAACACTTGTTCAGAACGAAAGAAAGCACAGAGCCCCAGATTTTATGTTGTCCTGGAGAGCTTGCAGAGCACTGGGGAAAGGCAGGCAGAGAATTCTCTGCTAGCACCTTCTCTGTGCCTGGGAAGCAGAAGTCTTCACATTGCTTCGCAGAATCGCATTTGTGCAGAAAACAGTAACACTTGTTCAGAACGAAAGAAAGCACAGAGCCCCAGATTTTATGTTGTCCTGGAGAGCTTGCAGAGCACTGGGAAAAGGCACGCAGAGAATTCCCTGCTAGCACCTTCTCTGTGCCTGTTCACATTGCTTCGCAGAATCGCTTTTGTGCAGAAAACAGTAACACTTGTTCAGAACGAAAGAAAGCACAGAGCCCCAGATTTTATGTTGTCCTGGAGAGCTTGCAGAGTACTGGGGAAAGGCAGGCAGAGAATTCCCTGCTAGCACCTTCTCTGTGCCTGGGAAGCAGAAGTGTTCACATTGCTTCGCAGAATCGCTTTTGTGCAGAAAACAGTAACACTTGTTCAGAACGAAAGAAAGCACAGAGCCCCAGATTTTATCTTGTCCTGGAGAGCTTGCAGAGCACTGGGGAAAGGCAGGCAGAGAATTCCCTGCTAGCACCTTCTCTGTGCCTGTTCACATTGCTTCGTAGAATCGCTTTTGTGCAGAAAACAGTAACACTTGTTCAGACGAAAGAAAGCACAGAGCCCCAGATTTTATGTTGTCCTGGAGAGCTTGCAGAGCAGTGGGGAAAGGCAGGCAGAGAATTCCCTGCTAGCACGTTCTCTGTGCCTGGGAAGCAGAAGTGTTCACATTGCTTCGCAGAATCGCTTTTGTGCAGAAAACCGTAACACTTGTTCAGAACGAAAGAAAGCATAGAGCCCCAGATTTTATGTTGTCCTGGAGAGCTTGCAGAGCACTGGGGAAAGGCAGGCAGAGAATTCCCTGCTAGCACCTTCTCTGTGCCTGGGAAGCAGAAGTCTTCACATTGCTTCGCAGAATCGCTTTTGTGCAGAAAACAGTAACACTTGTTCAGAACGAAAGAAAGCACAGAGCCCCAGATTTGCTGTTGTCCTGGAGAGCTTGCAGAGCACTGGGGAAAAGCAGGCAGAGAATTCCCTGCTAGAACCTTCTCTGTGCCTGGGAAGCAGAAGTGTTCACATTGCTTCGCAGAATCGCTTTTTTGCAGAAAACAGTAACACTTGTTCAGAACGAAAGAAAGCACAGAGCCCCAGATTTTATGTTGTCCTGGAGAGCTTGCAGAGCACTGGGGAAAAGCAGGCAGAGAATTCCCTGCTAGCACCTTCTCTGTGCCTGTTCACATTGCTTCGCATAATCGCTTTTGTGCAGAAAACCGTAACACTTGTTCAGAACGAAAAGAAAGTACAGAGCCCCAGATTTTATGTTGTCCTGGAGAGCTTGCAGAGCACTGGGGAAAGGCAGGCAGAGAATTCCCTGCTAGCACGTTCTCTGTGCCTGGGAAACAGAAGTGTTCCCATTGCTTCGCAGAATCGCTTTTGTGCAGAAAACAGTAACACTTGTTCAGAACGAAAGAAAGCACAGAGCCCCAGATTTTATGTTGTCCTGGAGAGCTAGCAGAGCACTGGGGAAAAGCAGGCAGAGATTTCCCTGCTAGGACGTTCTCTGTGCCTGGGAAGCAGAAGTGTTCCCATTGCTTCGCAGAATCGCTTTTGTGCAGAAAACAATAACACTTGTTCAGAACGAAAGAAAGCACAGAGCCCCAGATTTTATGTTGTCCTGGAGAGCTTGCAGAGCACTGGGGAAAAGCAGGCAGAGAATTCCCTGCTAGCACCTTCTCTGTGCCTGGGAAACAGAAGTGTTCCCATTGCTTCGCAGAATCGCTTTTGTGCAGAAAACAGTAACACTTGTTCAGAACGAAAGAAAGCACAGAGCCCCAGATTTGCTGTTGTCCTGGAGAGCTTGCAGAGCACTGGGGAAAGGCAGGCAGAGAATTCCCTACTAGCACCTTCTCTGTGCCTGGGAAGCAGAAGTGTTCCCATTGCTTCGCAGAATCGCTTTTGTGCAGAAAACAGTAACACTTGTTCAGAACGAAAGAAAGCACAGAGCCCCAGATTTGCTGTTGTCCTGGAGAGCTTGCAGAGCACTGGGGAAAGGCAGGCAGAGAATTCCCTGCTAGCACCTTCTCTGTGCCTGGGAAGCAGAAGTGTTCCCATTGCTTCGCAGAATCGCTTTTGTGCAGAAAACCGTAACACTTGTTCAGAACGAAAGAAAGCACAGAGCCCCAGATTTGTTGTTGTCCTGGAGAGCTTGCAGAGCACTGGGGAAAGGCAGGCAGAGAATTCCCTGCTAGCACCTTCTCTGTGCCTGGGAAGCAGAAGTGTTCACATTGCTTCGCAGAATCGCTTTTGTGCAGAAAACAGTAACACTTGTTCAGAACGAAAGAAAGCACAGAGCCCCAGATTTGCTGTTGTCCTGGAGAGCTTGCAGAGCACTGGAGAAAAACAGGCAGAGAATTCCCTGCTAGCACCTTCTCTGTGCCTGGGAAGCAGAAGTGTTCACATTGCTTCGCAGAATCGCTTTTGTGCAGAAAACAGTAACACTTGTTCAGAACGAAAGAAAGCACAGAGCCCCAGATTTTATGTTGTCCTGGAGAGCTAGCAGAGCACTGGGGAAAAGCAATCAGAGAATTCCCTGCTAGCACGTTCTCTGTGCCTTGGAAGCAGAAGTGTTCCCATTGCTTCGTAGAATCGCTTTTGTGCAGAAAACAGTAACACTTGTTCAGAACGAAAGAAAGCACAGAGCCCCAGATTTTATGTTGTCCTGGAGAGCTTGCAGAGCACTGGGGAAAGGCAGGCAGAGAATTCCCTGCTAGCACCTTCTCTGTGCCTGGGAAGCAGAAGTCTTCACATTGCTTCGCAGAATCGCTTTTGTGCAGAAAACAGTAACACTTGTTCAGAACGAAAGAAAGCACAGAGCCCCAGATTTGCTGTTGTCCTGGAGAGCTTGCAGAGCACTGGGGAAAAGCAGGCAGAGAATTCCCTGCTAGAACCTTCTCTGTGCCTGGGAAGCAGAAGTGTTCACATTGCTTCGCAGAATCGCTTTTGTGCAGAAAACAGTAACACTTGTTCAGAACGAAAGAAAGCACAGAGCCCCAGATTTTATGTTGTCCTGGAGAGCTTGCAGAGCACTGGGGAAAAGCAGGCAGAGAATTCCCTGCTAGCACCTTCTCTGTGCCTGTTCACATTGCTTCGCATAATCGCTTTTGTGCAGAAAACCGTAACACTTGTTCAGAACGAAAAGAAAGTACAGAGCCCCAGATTTTATGTTGTCCTGGAGAGCTTGCAGAGCACTGGGGAAAGGCAGGCAGAGAATTCCCTGCTAGCACGTTCTCTGTGCCTGGGAAACAGAAGTGTTCCCATTGCTTCGCAGAATCGCTTTTGTGCAGAAAACAGTAACACTTGTTCAGAACGAAAGAAAGCACAGAGCCCCAGATTTTATGTTGTCCTGGAGAGCTAGCAGAGCACTGGGGAAAAGCAGGCAGAGATTTCCCTGCTAGGACGTTCTCTGTGCCTGGGAAGCAGAAGTGTTCCCATTGCTTCGCAGAATCGCTTTTGTGCAGAAAACAATAACACTTGTTCAGAACGAAAGAAAGCACAGAGCCCCAGATTTTATGTTGTCCTGGAGAGCTTGCAGAGCACTGGGGAAAAGCAGGCAGAGAATTCCCTGCTAGCACCTTCTCTGTGCCTGGGAAACAGAAGTGTTCCCATTGCTTCGCAGAATCGCTTTTGTGCAGAAAACAGTAACACTTGTTCAGAACGAAAGAAAGCACAGAGCCCCAGATTTGCTGTTGTCCTGGAGAGCTTGCAGAGCACTGGGGAAAGGCAGGCAGAGAATTCCCTGCTAGCACCTTCTCTGTGCCTGGGAAGCAGAAGTGTTCCCATTGCTTCGCAGAATCGCTTTTGTGCAGAAAACAGTAACACTTGTTCAGAACGAAAGAAAGCACAGAGCCCCAGATTTGCTGTTGTCCTGGAGAGCTTGCAGAGCACTGGGGAAAGGCAGGCAGAGAATTCCCTGCTAGCACCTTCTCTGTGCCTGGGAAGCAGAAGTGTTCCCATTGCTTCGCAGAATCGCTTTTGTGCAGAAAACCGTAACACTTGTTCAGAACGAAAGAAAGCACAGAGCCCCAGATTTGTTGTTGTCCTGGAGAGCTTGCAGAGCACTGGGGAAAGGCAGGCAGAGAATTCCCTGCTAGCACCTTCTCTGTGCCTGGGAAGCAGAAGTGTTCACATTGCTTCGCAGAATCGCTTTTGTGCAGAAAACAGTAACACTTGTTCAGAACGAAAGAAAGCACAGAGCCCCAGATTTGCTGTTGTCCTGGAGAGCTTGCAGAGCACTGGGGAAAAGCAGGCAGAGATTTCCCTGCTAGCACGTTCTCTGTGCCTGGGAAGCAGAAGTGTTCACATTGCTTCGCAGAATCGCTTTTGTGCAGAAAACAGTAACACTTGTTCAGAACGAAAGAAAGCACAGAGCCCCAGATTTTATGTTGTCCTGGAGAGCTTGCACAGCACTGGGGAAAGGCAGGCAGAGAATTCCCTGCTAGCACCTTCTCTGTGCCTGGGAAGCAGAAGTGTTCACATTGCTTCGCAGAATCGCTTTTTTGCAGAAAACAGTAACACTTGTTCAGAACGAAAGAAAGCACAGAGCCCCAGATTTTATGTTGTCCTGGAGAGCTTGCAGAGCACTGGGGAAAGGCAGGCAGAGAATTCCCTGCTAGGACCTTCTCTGTGCCTGGGAAGCAGAAGTCTTCACATTGCTTCGCAGAATCGCTTTTCTGCAGAAAACAGTAACACTTGTTCAGAACGAAAGAAAGCACAGAGCCCCAGATTTTATGTTGTCCTGGAGAGCTTGCAGAGCACTGGGGAAAGGCAGGCAGAGAATTCCCTGCTAGCACGTTCTCTGTGCCTGGGAAACAGAAGTGTTCCCATTGCTTCGCAGAATCGCTTTTGTGCAGAAAACAGTAACACTTGTTCAGAACGAAAGAAAGCACAGAGCCCCAGATTTTATGTTGTCCTGGAGAGCTAGCAGAGCACTGGGGAAAAGCAGGCAGAGATTTCCCTGCTAGGACGTTCTCTGTGCCTGGGAAGCAGAAGTGTTCCCATTGCTTCGCAGAATCGCTTTTGTGCAGAAAACAATAACACTTGTTCAGAACGAAAGAAAGCACAGAGCCCCAGATTTTATGTTGTCCTGGAGAGCTTGCAGAGCACTGGGGAAAAGCAGGCAGAGAATTCCCTGCTAGCACCTTCTCTGTGCCTGGGAAACAGAAGTGTTCCCATTGCTTCGCAGAATCGCTTTTGTGCAGAAAACAGTAACACTTGTTCAGAACGAAAGAAAGCACAGAGCCCCAGATTTGCTGTTGTCCTGGAGAGCTTGCAGAGCACTGGGGAAAGGCAGGCAGAGAATTCCCTGCTAGCACCTTCTCTGTGCCTGGGAAGCAGAAGTGTTCCCATTGCTTCGCAGAATCGCTTTTGTGCAGAAAACAGTAACACTTGTTCAGAACGAAAGAAAGCACAGAGCCCCAGATTTGCTGTTGTCCTGGAGAGCTTGCAGAGCACTGGGGAAAGGCAGGCAGAGAATTCCCTGCTAGCACCTTCTCTGTGCCTGGGAAGCAGAAGTGTTCCCATTGCTTCGCAGAATCGCTTTTGTGCAGAAAACCGTAACACTTGTTCAGAACGAAAGAAAGCACAGAGCCCCAGATTTGTTGTTGTCCTGGAGAGCTTGCAGAGCACTGGGGAAAGGCAGGCAGAGAATTCCCTGCTAGCACCTTCTCTGTGCCTGGGAAGCAGAAGTGTTCACATTGCTTCGCAGAATCGCTTTTGTGCAGAAAACAGTAACACTTGTTCAGAACGAAAGAAAGCACAGAGCCCCAGATTTGCTGTTGTCCTGGAGAGCTTGCAGAGCACTGGGGAAAAGCAGGCAGAGATTTCCCTGCTAGCACGTTCTCTGTGCCTGGGAAGCAGAAGTGTTCACATTGCTTCGCAGAATCGCTTTTGTGCAGAAAACAGTAACACTTGTTCAGAACGAAAGAAAGCACAGAGCCCCAGATTTTATGTTGTCCTGGAGAGCTTGCACAGCACTGGGGAAAGGCAGGCAGAGAATTCCCTGCTAGCACCTTCTCTGTGCCTGGGAAGCAGAAGTGTTCACATTGCTTCGCAGAATCGCTTTTTTGCAGAAAACAGTAACACTTGTTCAGAACGAAAGAAAGCACAGAGCCCCAGATTTTATGTTGTCCTGGAGAGCTTGCAGAGCACTGGGGAAAGGCAGGCAGAGAATTCCCTGCTAGGACCTTCTCTGTGCCTGGGAAGCAGAAGTCTTCACATTGCTTCGCAGAATCGCTTTTCTGCAGAAAACAGTAACACTTGTTCAGAACGAAAGAAAGCACAGAGCCCCAGATTTTATGTTGTCCTGGAGAGCTTGCAGAGCACTGGGGAAAGGCAGGCAGAGAATTCCCTGCTAGCACCTTCTCTGTGCCTGGGAAGCAGAAGTGTTCACATGCTTCGCAGAATCGCTTTTGTGCAGAAAACCGTAACACTTGTTCAGAACGAAAGAAAGCACAGAGCCCCAGATTTTATGTTGTCCTGGAGAGCTTGCAGAGCACTGGGAAAAGGCAGGCAGAGAATTCCCTGCTAGCACCTTCTCTGTGCCTGGGAAGCAGAAGTGTTCACATTGCTTCGCAGAATCGCTTTTGTGCAGAAAACAGTAACACTTGTTCAGAACGAAAGAAAGCACAGAGCCCCAGATTTGCTGTTGTCCTGGAGAGCTTGCAGAGCACTGGGGAAAGGCAGGCAGAGAATTCCCTGCTAGCACCTTCTCTGTGCCTGGGAAGCAGAAGTGTTCACATTGCTTCGCAGAATCACTTTTGTGCAGAAAACAGTAACACTTGTTCAGAACGAAAGAAAGCACAGAGCCCCAGATTTTATGTTGTCCTGGAGAGCTTGCAGAGCACTGGGGAAAAGCAGGCAGAGAATTCCCTGCTAGCACCTTCTCTGTGCCTGGGAAACAGAAGTGTTCCCATTGCTTCGCAGAATCGCTTTTGTGCAGAAAACAGTAACACTTGTTCAGAACGAAAGAAAGCACAGAGCCCCAGATTTTATGTTGTCCTGGAGAGCTTGCAGAGTACTGGGGAAAGGCAGGCAGAGAATTCCCTGCTAGCACCTTCTCTGTGCCTGGGAAACAGAAGTGTTCACATTGCTTCGCAGAATCGCTTTTGTGCAGAAAACAGTAACACTTGTTCAGAACGAAAGAAAGCACAGAGCCCCAGATTTTATGTTGTCCTGGAGAGCTTGCAGAGCACTGGGGAAAGGCAGGCAGAGAATTCTCTGCTAGCACCTTCTCTGTGCCTGGGAAGCAGAAGTCTTCACATTGCTTCGCAGAATCGCTTTTGTGCAGAAAACAGTAACACTTGTTCAGAACGAAAGAAAGCACAGAGCCCCAGATTTTATGTTGTCCTGGAGAGCTTGCAGAGCACTGGGAAAAGGCACGCAGAGAATTCCCTGCTAGCACCTTCTCTGTGCCTGTTCACATTGCTTCGCAGAATCGCTTTTGTGCAGAAAACAATAACACTTGTTCAGAAGGAAAGAAAGCACAGAGCCCCAGATTTTATGTTGTCCTGGAGAGCTTGCAGAGCACTGGGGAAAAGCAGGCAGAGATTTCCCTGCTAGCACGTTCTCTGTGCCTGGGAAGCAGAAGTGTTCACATTGCTTCGCAGAATCGCTTTTGTGCAGAAAACAGTAACACTTGTTCAGAACGAAAGAAAGCACAGAGCCCCAGATTTTATGTTGTCCTGGAGAGCTTGCAGAGCACTGGGGAAAGGCAGGCAGAGAATTCCCTGCTAGCACCTTCTCTGTGCCTGTTCACATTGCTTCGTAGAATCGCTTTTGTGCAGAAAACCGTAACACTTGTTCAGAACGAAAAGAAAGTACAGAGCCCCAGATTTTATGTTGTCCTGGAGAGCTTGCAGAGCACTGGGGAAAGGCAGGCAGAGAATTCCCTGCTAGCACGTTCTCTGTGCCTGGGAAACAGAAGTGTTCCCATTGCTTCGCAGAATCGCTTTTGTGCAGAAAACAGTAACACTTGTTCAGAACGAAAGAAAGCACAGAGCCCCAGATTTTATGTTGTCCTGGAGAGCTAGCAGAGCACTGGGGAAAAGCAGGCAGAGATTTCCCTGCTAGGACGTTCTCTGTGCCTGGGAAGCAGAAGTGTTCCCATTGCTTCGCAGAATCGCTTTTGTGCAGAAAACAATAACACTTGTTCAGAACGAAAGAAAGCACAGAGCCCCAGATTTTATGTTGTCCTGGAGAGCTTGCAGAGCACTGGGGAAAAGCAGGCAGAGAATTCCCTGCTAGCACCTTCTCTGTGCCTGGGAAACAGAAGTGTTCCCATTGCTTCGCAGAATCGCTTTTGTGCAGAAAACAGTAACACTTGTTCAGAACGAAAGAAAGCACAGAGCCCCAGATTTGCTGTTGTCCTGGAGAGCTTGCAGAGCACTGGGGAAAGGCAGGCAGAGAATTCCCTGCTAGCACCTTCTCTGTGCCTGGGAAGCAGAAGTGTTCCCATTGCTTCGCAGAATCGCTTTTGTGCAGAAAACAGTAACACTTGTTCAGAACGAAAGAAAGCACAGAGCCCCAGATTTGCTGTTGTCCTGGAGAGCTTGCAGAGCACTGGGGAAAGGCAGGCAGAGAATTCCCTGCTAGCACCTTCTCTGTGCCTGGGAAGCAGAAGTGTTCCCATTGCTTCGCAGAATCGCTTTTGTGCAGAAAACCGTAACACTTGTTCAGAACGAAAGAAAGCACAGAGCCCCAGATTTGTTGTTGTCCTGGAGAGCTTGCAGAGCACTGGGGAAAGGCAGGCAGAGAATTCCCTGCTAGCACCTTCTCTGTGCCTGGGAAGCAGAAGTGTTCACATTGCTTCGCAGAATCGCTTTTGTGCAGAAAACAGTAACACTTGTTCAGAACGAAAGAAAGCACAGAGCCCCAGATTTGCTGTTGTCCTGGAGAGCTTGCAGAGCACTGGAGAAAAACAGGCAGAGAATTCCCTGCTAGCACCTTCTCTGTGCCTGGGAAGCAGAAGTGTTCACATTGCTTCGCAGAATCGCTTTTGTGCAGAAAACAGTAACACTTGTTCAGAACGAAAGAAAGCACAGAGCCCCAGATTTTATGTTGTCCTGGAGAGCTAGCAGAGCACTGGGGAAAAGCAATCAGAGAATTCCCTGCTAGCACGTTCTCTGTGCCTTGGAAGCAGAAGTGTTCCCATTGCTTCGTAGAATCGCTTTTGTGCAGAAAACAGTAACACTTGTTCAGAACGAAAGAAAGCACAGAGCCCCAGATTTTATGTTGTCCTGGAGAGCTTGCAGAGCACTGGGGAAAGGCAGGCAGAGAATTCCCTGCTAGCACCTTCTCTGTGCCTGGGAAGCAGAAGTCTTCACATTGCTTCGCAGAATCGCTTTTGTGCAGAAAACAGTAACACTTGTTCAGAACGAAAGAAAGCACAGAGCCCCAGATTTGCTGTTGTCCTGGAGAGCTTGCAGAGCACTGGGGAAAAGCAGGCAGAGAATTCCCTGCTAGAACCTTCTCTGTGCCTGGGAAGCAGAAGTGTTCACATTGCTTCGCAGAATCGCTTTTTTGCAGAAAACAGTAACACTTGTTCAGAACGAAAGAAAGCACAGAGCCCCAGATTTTATGTTGTCCTGGAGAGCTTGCAGAGCACTGGGGAAAAGCAGGCAGAGAATTCCCTGCTAGCACCTTCTCTGTGCCTGTTCACATTGCTTCGCATAATCGCTTTTGTGCAGAAAACCGTAACACTTGTTCAGAACGAAAAGAAAGTACAGAGCCCCAGATTTTATGTTGTCCTGGAGAGCTTGCAGAGCACTGGGGAAAGGCAGGCAGAGAATTCCCTGCTAGCACGTTCTCTGTGCCTGGGAAACAGAAGTGTTCCCATTGCTTCGCAGAATCGCTTTTGTGCAGAAAACAGTAACACTTGTTCAGAACGAAAGAAAGCACAGAGCCCCAGATTTTATGTTGTCCTGGAGAGCTAGCAGAGCACTGGGGAAAAGCAGGCAGAGATTTCCCTGCTAGGACGTTCTCTGTGCCTGGGAAGCAGAAGTGTTCCCATTGCTTCGCAGAATCGCTTTTGTGCAGAAAACAATAACACTTGTTCAGAACGAAAGAAAGCACAGAGCCCCAGATTTTATGTTGTCCTGGAGAGCTTGCAGAGCACTGGGGAAAAGCAGGCAGAGAATTCCCTGCTAGCACCTTCTCTGTGCCTGGGAAACAGAAGTGTTCCCATTGCTTCGCAGAATCGCTTTTGTGCAGAAAACAGTAACACTTGTTCAGAACGAAAGAAAGCACAGAGCCCCAGATTTGCTGTTGTCCTGGAGAGCTTGCAGAGCACTGGGGAAAGGCAGGCAGAGAATTCCCTGCTAGCACCTTCTCTGTGCCTGGGAAGCAGAAGTGTTCCCATTGCTTCGCAGAATCGCTTTTGTGCAGAAAACAGTAACACTTGTTCAGAACGAAAGAAAGCACAGAGCCCCAGATTTGCTGTTGTCCTGGAGAGCTTGCAGAGCACTGGGGAAAGGCAGGCAGAGAATTCCCTGCTAGCACCTTCTCTGTGCCTGGGAAGCAGAAGTGTTCCCATTGCTTCGCAGAATCGCTTTTGTGCAGAAAACCGTAACACTTGTTCAGAACGAAAGAAAGCACAGAGCCCCAGATTTGTTGTTGTCCTGGAGAGCTTGCAGAGCACTGGGGAAAGGCAGGCAGAGAATTCCCTGCTAGCACCTTCTCTGTGCCTGGGAAGCAGAAGTGTTCACATTGCTTCGCAGAATCGCTTTTGTGCAGAAAACAGTAACACTTGTTCAGAACGAAAGAAAGCACAGAGCCCCAGATTTGCTGTTGTCCTGGAGAGCTTGCAGAGCACTGGAGAAAAACAGGCAGAGAATTCCCTGCTAGCACCTTCTCTGTGCCTGGGAAGCAGAAGTGTTCACATTGCTTCGCAGAATCGCTTTTGTGCAGAAAACAGTAACACTTGTTCAGAACGAAAGAAAGCACAGAGCCCCAGATTTTATGTTGTCCTGGAGAGCTAGCAGAGCACTGGGGAAAAGCAATCAGAGAATTCCCTGCTAGCACGTTCTCTGTGCCTTGGAAGCAGAAGTGTTCCCATTGCTTCGTAGAATCGCTTTTGTGCAGAAAACAGTAACACTTGTTCAGAACGAAAGAAAGCACAGAGCCCCAGATTTTATGTTGTCCTGGAGAGCTTGCAGAGCACTGGGGAAAGGCAGGCAGAGAATTCCCTGCTAGCACGTTCTCTGTGCCTGGGAAGCAGAAGTGTTCCCATTGCTTCGCAGAATCGCTTTTTTGCAGAAAACAATAACACTTGTTCAGAACGAAAGAAAGCACAGAGCCCCAGATTTGCTGTTGTCCTGGAGAGCTTGCAGAGCACTGGGGAAAAGCAGGCAGAGAATTCCCTGCTAGCACCTTCTCTGTGCCTGGGAAGCAGAAGTGTTCACATTGCTTCGCAGAATCGCTTTTGTGCAGAAAACAGTAACACTTGTTCAGAACGAAAGAAAGCACAGAGCCCCAGATTTTATGTTGTCCTGGAGAGCTTGC
Source organism: Strix uralensis (assembly GCF_047716275.1). Taxonomy (NCBI): domain Eukaryota; kingdom Metazoa; phylum Chordata; class Aves; order Strigiformes; family Strigidae; genus Strix; species Strix uralensis. The sequence continues at coordinate 174,409 of NW_027436749.1, read as the reverse complement.
AGAGCACTGGGGAAAAGCAGGCAGAGAATTCCCTGCTAGCACCTTCTCTGTGCCTGGGAAACAGAAGTGTTCCCATTGCTTCGCAGAATCGCTTTTGTGCAGAAAACAGTAACACTTGTTCAGAACGAAAGAAAGCACAGAGCCCCAGATTTTATGTTGTCCTGGAGAGCTTGCAGAGTACTGGGGAAAGGCAGGCAGAGAATTCCCTGCTAGCACCTTCTCTGTGCCTGGGAAACAGAAGTGTTCCCATTGCTTCGCAGAATCGCTTTTGTGCAGAAAACAGTAACACTTGTTCAGAAGGAAAGAAAGCACAGAGCCCCAGATTTTATGTTGTCCTGGAGAGCTTGCAGAGCACTGGGGAAAGGCAGGCAGAGAATTCTCTGCTAGCACCTTCTCTGTGCCTGGGAAGCAGAAGTCTTCACATTGCTTCGCAGAATCGCTTTTGTGCAGAAAACAGTAACACTTGTTCAGAACGAAAGAAAGCACAGAGCCCCAGATTTTATGTTGTCCTGGAGAGCTTGCAGAGCACTGGGAAAAGGCACGCAGAGAATTCCCTGCTAGCACCTTCTCTGTGCCTGTTCACATTGCTTCGCAGAATCGCTTTTGTGCAGAAAACAATAACACTTGTTCAGAACGAAAGAAAGCACAGAGCCCCAGATTTTATGTTGTCCTGGAGAGCTTGCAGAGCACTGGGGAAAAGCAGGCAGAGAATTCCCTGCTAGCACGTTCTCTGTGCCTGGGAAGCAGAAGTGTTCACATTGCTTCGCAGAATCGCTTTTGTGCAGAAAACAGTAACACTTGTTCAGAACGAAAGAAAGCACAGAGCCCCAGATTTTATGTTGTCCTGGAGAGCTTGCAGAGCACTGGGGAAAGGCACGCAGAGAATTCCCTGCTAGCACCTTCTCTGTGCCTGTTCACATTGCTTCGTAGAATCGCTTTTGTGCAGAAAACAGTAACACTTGTTCAGAACGAAAGAAAGCACAGAGCCCCAGATTTTATGTTGTCCTGGAGAGCTTGCAGAGCACTGGGGAAAAGCAGGCAGAGATTTCCCTGCTAGCACGTTCTCTGTGCCTGGGAAGCAGAAGTGTTCACATTGCTTCGCAGAATCGCTTTTGTGCAGAAAACAGTAACACTTGTTCAGAACGAAAGAAAGCACAGAGCCCCAGATTTTATGTTGTCCTGGAGAGCTTGCAGAGCACTGGGGAAAGGCAGGCAGAGAATTCCCTGCTAGCACCTTCTCTGTGCCTGGGAAGCAGAAGTGTTCACATTGCTTCGCAGAATCGCTTTTGTGCAGAAAACAGTAACACTTGTTCAGAACGAAAGAAAGCACAGAGCCCCAGATTTTATGTTGTCCTGGAGAGCTTGCAGAGCACTGGGGAAAGGCAGGCAGAGAATTCCCTGCTAGCACGTTCTCTGTGCCTGGGAAGCAGAAGTGTTCACATTGCTTCGCAGAATCGCTTTTGTGCAGAAAACAGTAACACTTGTTCAGAACGAAAGAAAGCACAGAGCCCCAGATTTGCTGTTGTCCTGGAGAGCTTGCAGAGCACTGGGGAAAGGCAGGCAGAGAATTCCCTGCTAGCACCTTCTCTGTGCCTGGGAAGCAGAAGTGTTCACAATGCTTCGCAGAATCGCTTTTGTGCAGAAAACCGTAACACTTGTTCAGAACGAAAGAAAGCACAGAGCCCCAGATTTTATGTTGTCCTGGAGAGCTTGCAGAGCACTGGGAAAAGGCAGGCAGAGAATTCCCTGCTAGCACCTTCTCTGTGCCTGGGAAGCAGAAGTGTTCACATTGCTTCGCAGAATCGCTTTTGTGCAGAAAACAGTAACACTTGTTCAGAATGAAAGAAAGCACAGAGCCCCAGATTTGCTGTTGTCCTGGAGAGCTTGCAGAGCACTGGGGAAAGGCAGGCAGAGAATTCCCTGCTAGCACCTTCTCTGTGCCTGGGAAGCAGAAGTGTTCACATTGCTTCGCAGAATCACTTTTGTGCAGAAAACAGTAACACTTGTTCAGAACGAAAGAAAGCACAGAGCCCCAGATTTTATGTTGTCCTGGAGAGCTTGCAGAGCACTGGGGAAAAGCAGGCAGAGAATTCCCTGCTAGCACCTTCTCTGTGCCTGGGAAACAGAAGTGTTCCCATTGCTTCGCAGAATCGCTTTTGTGCAGAAAACAGTAACACTTGTTCAGAACGAAAGAAAGCACAGAGCCCCAGATTTTATGTTGTCCTGGAGAGCTTGCAGAGTACTGGGGAAAGGCAGGCAGAGAATTCCCTGCTAGCACCTTCTCTGTGCCTGGGAAACAGAAGTGTTCACATTGCTTCGCAGAATCGCTTTTGTGCAGAAAACAGTAACACTTGTTCAGAACGAAAGAAAGCACAGAGCCCCAGATTTTATGTTGTCCTGGAGAGCTTGCAGAGCACTGGGGAAAGGCAGGCAGAGAATTCTCTGCTAGCACCTTCTCTGTGCCTGGGAAGCAGAAGTCTTCACATTGCTTCGCAGAATCGCTTTTGTGCAGAAAACAGTAACACTTGTTCAGAACGAAAGAAAGCACAGAGCCCCAGATTTTATGTTGTCCTGGAGAGCTTGCAGAGCACTGGGAAAAGGCACGCAGAGAATTCCCTGCTAGCACCTTCTCTGTGCCTGTTCACATTGCTTCGCAGAATCGCTTTTGTGCAGAAAACAGTAACACTTGTTCAGACGAAAGAAAGCACAGAGCCCCAGATTTTATGTTGTCCTGGAGAGCTTGCAGAGCACTGGGGAAAAGCAGGCAGAGAATTCTCTGCTAGCACCTTCTCTGTGCCTGGGAAGCAGAAGTCTTCACATTGCTTCGCAGAATCGCTTTTGTGCAGAAAACAGTAACACTTGTTCAGAACGAAAGAAAGCACAGAGCCCCAGATTTGCTGTTGTCCTGGAGAGCTTGCAGAGCACTGGGGAAAGGCAGGCAGAGAATTCCCTGCTAGCACCTTCTCTGTGCCTGTTCACATTGCTTCGCAGAATCGCTTTTGTGCAGAAAACAATAACACTTGTTCAGAAGGAAAGAAAGCACAGAGCCCCAGATTTTATGTTGTCCTGGAGAGCTTGCAGAGCACTGGGGAAAGGCAGGCAGAGAATTCTCTGCTAGCACCTTCTCTGTGCCTGGGAAGCAGAAGTGTTCACATTGCTTCGCAGAATCGCTTTTGTGCAGAAAACAGTAACACTTGTTCAGAACGAAAGAAAGCACAGAGCCCCAGATTTTATGTTGTCCTGGAGAGCTTGCAGAGCACTGGGGAAAGGCAGGCAGAGAATTCTCTGCTAGCACCTTCTCTGTGCCTGGGAAGCAGAAGTCTTCACATTGCTTCGCAGAATCGCTTTTGTGCAGAAAACAGTAACACTTGTTCAGAACGAAAGAAAGCACAGAGCCCCAGATTTTATGTTGTCCTGGAGAGCTTGCAGAGCACTAGGAAAAGGCACGCAGAGAATTCCCTGCTAGCACCTTCTCTGTGCCTGTTCACATTGCTTCGCAGAATCGCTTTTGTGCAGAAAACAGTAACACTTGTTCAGACGAAAGAAAGCACAGAGCCCCAGATTTTATGTTGTCCTGGAGAGCTTGCAGAGCACTGGGGAAAGGCAGGCAGAGAATTCCCTGCTAGCACGTTCTCTGTGCCTGGGAAGCAGAAGTGTTCACATTGCTTCGCAGAATCGCTTTTGTGCAGAAAACCGTAACACTTGTTCAGAACGAAAGAAAGCATAGAGCCCCAGATTTTATGTTGTCCTGGAGAGCTTGCACAGCACTGGGGAAAGGCAGGCAGAGAATTCCCTGCTAGCACCTTCTCTGTGCCTGGGAAGCAGAAGTCTTCACATTGCTTCGCAGAATCGCTTTTGTGCAGAAAACAGTAACACTTGTTCAGAACGAAAGAAAGCACAGAGCCCCAGATTTGCTGTTGTCCTGGAGAGCTTGCAGAGCACTGGGGAAAAGCAGGCAGAGAATTCCCTGCTAGAACCTTCTCTGTGCCTGGGAAGCAGAAGTGTTCACATTGCTTCGCAGAATCGCTTTTTTGCAGAAAACAGTAACACTTGTTCAGAACGAAAGAAAGCACAGAGCCCCAGATTTTATGTTGTCCTGGAGAGCTTGCAGAGCACTGGGGAAAAGCAGGCAGAGAATTCCCTGCTAGCACGTTCTCTGTGCCTGGGAAGCAGAAGTGTTCACATTGCTTCGCAGAATCGCTTTTTTGCAGAAAACAGTAACACTTGTTCAGAACGAAAGAAAGCACAGAGCCCCAGAATTTATGTTGTCCTGGAGAGCTTGCAGAGCACTGGGAAAAGGCACGCAGAGAATTCCCTGCTAGCACCTTCTCTGTGCCTGTTCACATTGCTTCGCAGAATCGCTTTTGTGCAGAAAACAATAACACTTGTTCAGAAGGAAAGAAAGCACAGAGCCCCAGATTTTATGTTGTCCTGGAGAGCTTGCAGAGCACTGGGGAAAGGCAGGCAGAGGTTTCCCTGCTAGCACGTTCTATGTGCCTGGGAAGCAGAAGTGTTCCCATTGCTTCGCAGAATCGCTTTTGTGCAGAAAACAGTAACACTTGTTCAGAACGAAAGAAAGCACAGAGCCCCAGATTTTATGTTGTCCTGGAGAGCTTGCAGAGCACTGGGGAAAAGCAGGCAGAGAATTCTCTGCTAGCACCTTCTCTGTGCCTGGGAAGCAGAAGTCTTCACATTGCTTCGCAGAATCGCTTTTGTGCAGAAAACAGTAACACTTGTTCAGAACGAAAGAAAGCACAGAGCCCCAGATTTGCTGTTGTCCTGGAGAGCTTGCAGAGCACTGGGGAAAGGCAGGCAGAGAATTCCCTGCTAGCACCTTCTCTGTGCCTGTTCACATTGCTTCGCAGAATCGCTTTTGTGCAGAAAACAATAACACTTGTTCAGAAGGAAAGAAAGCACAGAGCCCCAGATTTTATGTTGTCCTGGAGAGCTTGCAGAGCACTGGGGAAAGGCAGGCAGAGAATTCTCTGCTAGCACCTTCTCTGTGCCTGGGAAGCAGAAGTGTTCCCATTGCTTCGCAGAATCGCTTTTGTGCAGAAAACAGTAACACTTGTTCAGAACGAAAGAAAGCACAGAGCCCCAGATTTTATGTTGTCCTGGAGAGCTTGCAGAGCACTGGGGAAAGGCAGGCAGAGAATTCCCTGCTAGCACCTTCTCTGTGCCTGTTCACATTGCTTCGTAGAATCGCTTTTGTGCAGAAAAAAGTAACACTTGTTCAGAACGAAAGAAAGCACAGAGCCCCAGATTTTATGTTGTCCTGGAGAGCTTGCAGAGCACTGGGGAAAAGCAGGCAGAGATTTCCCTGCTAGCACGTTCTCTGTGCCTGGGAAGCAGAAGTGTTCACATTGCTTCGCAGAATCGCTTTTGTGCAGAAAACAGTAACACTTGTTCAGAACGAAAGAAAGCACAGAGCCCCAGATTTTATGTTGTCCTGGAGAGCTTGCAGAGCACTGGGGAAAGGCAGGCAGAGAATTCCCTGCTAGCACCTTCTCTGTGCCTGGGAAGCAGAAGTGTTCACATTGCTTCGCAGAATCGCTTTTGTGCAGAAAACAGTAACACTTGTTCAGAACGAAAGAAAGCACAGAGCCCCAGATTTGCTGTTGTCCTGGAGAGCTTGCAGAGCACTGGGGAAAGGCAGGCAGAGAATTCCCTGCTAGCACCTTCTCTGTGCCTGGGAAGCAGAAGTGTTCACAATGCTTCGCAGAATCGCTTTTGTGCAGAAAACCGTAACGCTTGTTCAGAACGAAAGAAAGCACAGAGCCCCAGATTTTATGTTGTCCTGGAGAGCTTGCAGAGCACTGGGAAAAGGCAGGCAGAGAATTCCCTGCTAGCACCTTCTCTGTGCCTGGGAAGCAGAAGTGTTCACATTGCTTCGCAGAATCGCTTTTGTGCAGAAAACAGTAACACTTGTTCAGAACGAAAGAAAGCACAGAGCCCCAGATTTGCTGTTGTCCTGGAGAGCTTGCAGAGCACTGGGGAAAGGCAGGCAGAGAATTCCCTGCTAGCACCTTCTCTGTGCCTGGGAAGCAGAAGTGTTCCCATTGCTTCGCAGAATCGCTTTTGTGCAGAAAACAGTAACACTTGTTCAGAACGAAAGAAAGCACAAAGCCCCAGATTTTATGTTGTCCTGGAGAGCTTGCAGAGCACTGGGGAAAGGCAGGCAGAGAATTCTCTGCTAGCACCTTCTCTGTGCCTGGGAAGCAGAAGTGTTCACATTGCTTCGCAGAATCGCTTTTGTGCAGAAAACAGTAACACTTGTTCAGAACGAAAGAAAGCACAGAGCCCCAGATTTTATGTTGTCCTGGAGAGCTTGCAGAGCACTGGGGAAAGGCAGGCAGAGAATTCCCTGCTAGCACCTTCTCTGTGCCTGTTCACATTGCTTCGTAGAATCGCTTTTGTGCAGAAAACAGTAACACTTGTTCAGACGAAAGAAAGCACAGAGCCCCAGATTTTATGTTGTCCTGGAGAGCTTGCAGAGCACTGGGGAAAGGCAGGCAGAGAATTCCCTGCTAGCACGTTCTCTGTGCCTGGGAAGCAGAAGTGTTCACATTGCTTCGCAGAATCGCTTTTGTGCAGAAAACCGTAACACTTGTTCAGAACGAAAGAAAGCATAGAGCCCCAGATTTTATGTTGTCCTGGAGAGCTTGCACAGCACTGTGGAAAGGCAGGCAGAGAATTCCCTGCTAGCACCTTCTCTGTGCCTGGGAAGCAGAAGTCTTCACATTGCTTCGCAGAATCGCTTTTGTGCAGAAAACAGTAACACTTGTTCAGAACGAAAGAAAGCACAGAGCCCCAGATTTGCTGTTGTCCTGGAGAGCTTGCAGAGCACTGGGGAAAAGCAGGCAGAGAATTCCCTGCTAGAACCTTCTCTGTGCCTGGGAAGCAGAAGTGTTCACATTGCTTCGCAGAATCGCTTTTTTGCAGAAAACAGTAACACTTGTTCAGAACGAAAGAAAGCACAGAGCCCCAGATTTTATGTTGTCCTGGAGAGCTTGCAGAGCACTGGGGAAAAGCAGGCAGAGAATTCCCTGCTAGCACGTTCTCCGTGCCTGGGAAGCAGAAGTGTTCCCATTGCTTCGCAGAATCGCTTTTGTGCAGAAAACAGTAACACTTGTTCAGAACGAAAGAAAGCACAGAGCCCCAGATTTTATGTTGTCCTGGAGAGCTTGCAGAGCACTGGGGAAAAGCAGGCAGAGAATTCCCTGCTAGCACGTTCTCTGTGCCTGGGAAGCAGAAGTGTTCACATTGCTTCGCAGAATCGCTTTTTTGCAGAAAACAGTAACACTTGTTCAGAACGAAAGAAAGCACAGAGCCCCAGATTTGCTGTTGTCCTGGAGAGCTTGCAGAGCACTGGGGAAAGGCAGGCAGAGAATTCCCTGCTAGCACCTTCTCTGTGCCTGGGAAGCAGAAGTGTTCACAATGCTTCGCAGAATCGCTTTTGTGCAGAAAACCGTAACACTTGTTCAGAACGAAAGAAAGCACAGAGCCCCAGATTTTATGTTGTCCTGGAGAGCTTGCAGAGTACTGGGGAAAGGCAGGCAGAGAATTCCCTGCTAGCACCTTCTCTGTGCCTGGGAAACAGAAGTGTTCACAATGCTTCGCAGAATCGCTTTTGTGCAGAAAACAGTAACACTTGTTCAGAACGAAAGAAAGCACAGAGCCCCAGATTTTATGTTGTCCTGGAGAGCTTGCAGAGCACTGGGAAAAGGCACGCAGAGAATTCCCTGCTAGCACCTTCTCTGTGCCTGTTCACATTGCTTCGCAGAATCGCTTTTGTGCAGAAAACAATAACACTTGTTCAGAAGGAAAGAAAGCACAGAGCCCCAGATTTTATGTTGTCCTGGAGAGCTTGCAGAGCACTGGGGAAAAGCAGGCAGAGATTTCCCTGCTAGCACGTTCTCTGTGCCTGGGAAGCAGAAGTGTTCACATTGCTTCGCAGAATCGCTTTTGTGCAGAAAACAGTAACACTTGTTCAGAACGAAAGAAAGCACAGAGCCCCAGATTTTATCTTGTCCTGGAGAGCTTGCAGAGCACTGGGGAAAGGCAGGCAGAGAATTCCCTGCTAGCACCTTCTCTGTGCCTGTTCACATTGCTTCGTAGAATCGCTTTTGTGCAGAAAACAGTAACACTTGTTCAGACGAAAGAAAGCACAGAGCCCCAGATTTTATGTTGTCCTGGAGAGCTTGCAGAGCACTGGGGAAAGGCAGGCAGAGAATTCCCTGCTAGCACGTTCTCTGTGCCTGGGAAGCAGAAGTGTTCACATTGCTTCGCAGAATCGCTTTTGTGCAGAAAACCGTAACACTTGTTCAGAACGAAAGAAAGCATAGAGCCCCAGATTTTATGTTGTCCTGGAGAGCTTGCACAGCACTGTGGAAAGGCAGGCAGAGAATTCCCTGCTAGCACCTTCTCTGTGCCTGGGAAGCAGAAGTCTTCACATTGCTTCGCAGAATCGCTTTTGTGCAGAAAACAGTAACACTTGTTCAGAACGAAAGAAAGCACAGAGCCCCAGATTTGCTGTTGTCCTGGAGAGCTTGCAGAGCACTGGGGAAAAGCAGGCAGAGAATTCCCTGCTAGAACCTTCTCTGTGCCTGGGAAGCAGAAGTGTTCACATTGCTTCGCAGAATCGCTTTTGTGCAGAAAACAGTAACACTTGTTCAGAACGAAAGAAAGCACAGAGCCCCAGATTTTATGTTGTCCTGGAGAGCTTGCACAGCACTGGGGAAAGGCAGGCAGAGAATTCCCTGCTAGCACCTTCTCTGTGCCTGGGAAGCAGAAGTCTTCACATTGCTTCGCAGAATCGCTTTTGTGCAGAAAACAGTAACACTTGTTCAGAACGAAAGAAAGCACAGAGCCCCAGATTTTATGTTGTCCTGGAGAGCTTGCAGAGCACTGGGGAAAAGCAGGCAGAGAATTCCCTGCTAGCACGTTCTCTGTGCCTGGGAAGCAGAAGTGTTCACATTGCTTCGCAGAATCGCTTTTGTGCAGAAAACAGTAACACTTGTTCAGAACGAAAGAAAGCACAGAGCCCCAGATTTTATGTTGTCCTGGAGAGCTTGCAGAGCACTGGGGAAAAGCAGGCAGAGAATTCCCTGCTAGCACCTTCTCTGTGCCTGGGAAACAGAAGTGTTCCCATTGCTTCGCAGAATCGCTTTTGTGCAGAAAACAGTAACACTTGTTCAGAACGAAAGAAAGCACAGAGCCCCAGATTTTATGTTGTCCTGGAGAGCTTGCAGAGCACTGGGGAAAGGCAGGCAGAGAATTCCCTGCTAGCACCTTCTCTGTGCCTGGGAAACAGAAGTGTTCCCATTGCTTCGCAGAATCGCTTTTGTGCAGAAAACAGTAACACTTGTTCAGAACGAAAGAAAGCACAGAGCCCCAGAATTTATGTTGTCCTGGAGAGCTTGCAGAGCACTGGGAAAAGGCACGCAGAGAATTCCCTGCTAGCACCTTCTCTGTGCCTCTTCACATTGCTTCGCAGAATCGCTTTTGTGCAGAAAACAATAACACTTGTTCAGAAGGAAAGAAAGCACAGAGCCCCAGATTTTATGTTGTCCTGGAGAGCTTGCAGAGCACTGGGGAAAGGCAGGCAGAGATTTCCCTGCTAGCACGTTCTCTGTGCCTGGGAAGCAGAAGTGTTCACATTGCTTCGCAGAATCGCTTTTGTGCAGAAAACAGTAACACTTGTTCAGAACGAAAGAAAGCACAGAGCCCCAGATTTGCTGTTGTCCTGGAGAGCTTGCAGAGCACTGGGGAAAGGCAGGCAGAGAATTCCCTGCTAGCACCTTCTCTGTGCCTGGGAAACAGAAGTGTTCCCATTGCTTCGCAGAATCGGTTTTGTGCAGAAAACAGTAACACTTGTTCAGAACGAAAGAAAGCACAGAGCCCCAGATTTTATGTTGTCCTGGAGAGCTTGCAGAGCACTGGGGAAAAGCAGGCAGAGAATTCTCTGCTAGCACCTTCTCTGTGCCTGGGAAGCAGAAGTCTTCACATTGCTTCGCAGAATCGCTTTTGTGCAGAAAACAGTAACACTTGTTCAGAACGAAAGAAAGCACAGAGCCCCAGATTTTATGTTGTCCTGGAGAGCTTGCAGAGCACTGGGGAAAGGCACGCAGAGAATTCCCTGCTAGCACCTTCTCTGTGCCTGTTCACATTGCTTCGCAGAATCGCTTTTGTGCAGAAAACAATAACACTTGTTCAGAAGGAAAGAAAGCACAGAGCCCCAGATTTTATGTTGTCCTGGAGAGCTTGCAGAGCACTGGGGAAAGGCACGCAGAGAATTCTCTGCTAGCACCTTCTCTGTGCCTGGGAAGCAGAAGTCTTCACATTGCTTCGCAGAATCGCTTTTGTGCAGAAAACATAACACTTGTTCAGAACGAAAGAAAGCACAGAGCCCCAGATTTTATGTTGTCCTGGAGAGCTTGCAGAGCACTGGGAAAAGGCACGCAGAGAATTCCCTGCTAGCACCTTCTCTGTGCCTGTTCACATTGCTTCGCAGAATCGCTTTTGTGCAGAAAACAATAACACTTGTTCAGAACGAAAGAAAGCACAGAGCCCCAGATTTTATGTTGTCCTGGAGAGCTTGCAGAGCACTGGGGAAAAGCAGGCAGAGATTTCCCTGCTAGCACGTTCTCTGTGCCTGGGAAGCAGAAGTGTTCACATTGCTTCGCAGAATCGCTTTTGTGCAGAAAACAGTAACACTTGTTCAGAACGAAAGAAAGCACAGAGCCCCAGATTTTATGTTGTCCTGGAGAGCTTGCAGAGCACTGGGGAAAGGCAGGCAGAGAATTCCCTGCTAGCACCTTCTCTGTGCCTGTTCACATTGCTTCGTAGAATCGCTTTTGTGCAGAAAACAGTAACACTTGTTCAGAACGAAAGAAAGCACAGAGCCCCAGATTTTATGTTGTCCTGGAGAGCTTGCAGAGCACTGGGGAAAAGCAGGCAGAGATTTCCCTGCTAGCACGTTCTCTGTGCCTGGGAAGCAGAAGTGTTCACATTGCTTCGCAGAATCGCTTTTGTGCAGAAAACAGTAACACTTGTTCAGAACGAAAGAAAGCACAGAGCCCCAGATTTTATGTTGTCCTGGAGAGCTTGCAGAGCACTGGGGAAAAGCAGGCAGAGAATTCCCTGCTAGGACCTTCTCTGTGCCTGGGAAGCAGAAGTGTTCACATTGCTTCGCAGAATCGCTTTTTTGCAGAAAACAGTAACACTTGTTCAGAACGAAAGAAAGCACAGAGCCCCAGATTTTATGTTGTCCTGGAGAGCTTGCAGAGCACTGGGGAAAGGCAGGCAGAGAATTCCCTGCTAGCACGTTCTCTGTGCCTGGGAAGCAGAAGTGTTCACATTGCTTCGCAGAATCGCTTTTGTGCAGAAAACAGTAACACTTGTTCAGAACGAAAGAAAGCACAGAGCCCCAGATTTGCTGTTGTCCTGGAGAGCTTGCAGAGCACTGGGGAAAGGCAGGCAGAGAATTCCCTGCTAGCACCTTCTCTGTGCCTGGGAAGCAGAAGTGTTCACATTGCTTCGCAGAATCACTTTTGTGCAGAAAACAGTAACACTTGTTCAGAACGAAAGAAAGCACAGAGCCCCAGATTTTATGTTGTCCTGGAGAGCTTGCAGAGCACTGGGGAAAAGCAGGCAGAGAATTCCCTGCTAGCACGTTCTCTGTGCCTGGGAAACAGAAGTGTTCCCATTGCTTCGCAGAATCGCTTTTGTGCAGAAAACAGTAACACTTGTTCAGAACGAAAGAAAGCACAGAGCCCCAGATTTTATGTTGTCCTGGAGAGCTTGCAGAGTACTGGGGAAAGGCAGGCAGAGAATTCCCTGCTAGCACCTTCTCTGTGCCTGGGAAACAGAAGTGTTCACATTGCTTCGCAGAATCGCTTTTTTGCAGAAAACAGTAACACTTGTTCAGAACGAAAGAAAGCACAGAGCCCCAGATTTTATGTTGTCCTGGAGAGCTTGCAGAGCACTGGGGAAAAGCAGGCAGAGAATTCCCTGCTAGCACGTTCTCTGTGCCTGGGAAGCAGAAGTGTTCACATTGCTTCGCAGAATCGCTTTTGTGCAGAAAACAGTAACACTTGTTCAGAACGAAAGAAAGCACAGAGCCCCAGAATTTATGTTGTCCTGGAGAGCTTGCAGAGCACTGGGAAAAGGCACGCAGAGAATTCCCTGCTAGCACCTTCTCTGTGCCTGTTCACATTGCTTCGCAGAATCGCTTTTGTGCAGAAAACAGTAACACTTGTTCAGAAGGAAAGAAAGCACAGAGCCCCAGATTTTATGTTGTCCTGGAGAGCTTGCAGAGCACTGGGGAAAGGCAGGCAGAGGTTTCCCTGCTAGCACGTTCTATGTGCCTGGGAAGCAGAAGTGTTCCCATTGCTTCGCAGAATCGCTTTTGTGCAGAAAACAGTAACACTTGTTCAGAACGAAAGAAAGCACAGAGCCCCAGATTTTATGTTGTCCTGGAGAGCTTGCAGAGCACTGGGGAAAAGCAGGCAGAGAATTCTCTGCTAGCACCTTCTCTGTGCCTGGGAAGCAGAAGTCTTCACATTGCTTCGCAGAATCGCTTTTGTGCAGAAAACAGTAACACTTGTTCAGAACGAAAGAAAGCACAGAGCCCCAGATTTTATGTTGTCCTGGAGACCTTGCAGAGCACTGGGGAAAGGCACGCAGAGAATTCCCTGCTAGCACCTTCTCTGTGCCTGTTCACATTGCTTCGCAGAATCGCTTTTGTGCAGAAAACAATAACACTTGTTCAGAAGGAAAGAAAGCACAGAGCCCCAGATTTTATGTTGTCCTGGAGAGCTTGCAGAGCACTGGGGAAAGGCAGGCAGAGAATTCCCTGCTAGCACCTTCTCTGTGCCTGTTCACATTGCTTCGTAGAATCGCTTTTGTGCAGAAAACAGTAACACTTGTTCAGAACGAAAGAAAGCACAGAGCCCCAGATTTTATGTTGTCCTGGAGAGCTTGCAGAGCACTGGGGAAAGGCAGGCAGAGAATTCCCTGCTAGCACCTTCTCTGTGCCTGTTCACATTGCTTCGTAGAATCGCTTTTGTGCAGAAAACAGTAACACTTGTTCAGAACGAAAGAAAGCACAGAGCCCCAGATTTTATGTTGTCCTGGAGAGCTTGCAGAGCACTGGGGAAAAGCAGGCAGAGATTTCCCTGCTAGCACGTTCTCTGTGCCTGGGAAGCAGAAGTGTTCACATTGCTTCGCAGAATCGCTTTTGTGCAGAAAACAGTAACACTTGTTCAGAACGAAAGAAAGCACAGAGCCCCAGATTTTATGTTGTCCTGGAGAGCTTGCAGAGCACTGGGGAAAGGCAGGCAGAGAATTCCCTGCTAGCACCTTCTCTGTGCCTGGGAAGCAGAAGTGTTCACATTGCTTCGCAGAATCACTTTTGTGCAGAAAACAGTAACACTTGTTCAGAACGAAAGAAAGCACAGAGCCCCAGATTTTATGTTGTCCTGGAGAGCTTGCAGAGCACTGGGGAAAAGCAGGCAGAGAATTCCCTGCTAGCACCTTCTCTGTGCCTGGGAAACAGAAGTGTTCACATTGCTTCGCAGAATCGCTTTTGTGCAGAAAACAGTAACACTTGTTCAGAACGAAAGAAAGCACAGAGCCCCAGATTTTATGTTGTCCTGGAGAGCTTGCAGAGTACTGGGGAAAGGCAGGCAGAGAATTCCCTGCTAGCACCTTCTCTGTGCCTGGGAAACAGAAGTGTTCACATTGCTTCGCAGAATCGCTTTTGTGCAGAAAACAGTAACACTTGTTCAGAACGAAAGAAAGCACAGAGCCCCAGATTTTATGTTGTCCTGGAGAGCTTGCAGAGCACTGGGGAAAGGCAGGCAGAGAATTCTCTGCTAGCACCTTCTCTGTGCCTGGGAAGCAGAAGTCTTCACATTGCTTCGCAGAATCGCTTTTGTGCAGAAAACAGTAACACTTGTTCAGAACGAAAGAAAGCACAGAGCCCCAGATTTTATGTTGTCCTGGAGAGCTTGCAGAGCACTGGGAAAAGGCACGCAGAGAATTCCCTGCTAGCACCTTCTCTGTGCCTGTTCACATTGCTTCGCAGAATCGCTTTTGTGCAGAAAACAATAACACTTGTTCAGAAGGAAAGAAAGCACAGAGCCCCAGATTTTATGTTGTCCTGGAGAGCTTGCAGAGCACTGGGGAAAAGCAGGCAGAGATTTCCCTGCTAGCACGTTCTCTGTGCCTGGGAAGCAGAAGTGTTCACATTGCTTCGCAGAATCGCTTTTGTGCAGAAAACAGTAACACTTGTTCAGAACGAAAGAAAGCACAGAGCCCCAGATTTTATCTTGTCCTGGAGAGCTTGCAGAGCACTGGGGAAAGGCAGGCAGAGAATTCCCTGCTAGCACCTTCTCTGTGCCTGTTCACATTGCTTCGTAGAATCGCTTTTGTGCAGAAAACAGTAACACTTGTTCAGACGAAAGAAAGCACAGAGCCCCAGATTTTATGTTGTCCTGGAGAGCTTGCAGAGCACTGGGGAAAGGCAGGCAGAGAATTCCCTGCTAGCACCTTCTCTGTGCCTGGGAAGCAGAAGTGTTCACATTGCTTCGCAGAATCGCTTTTGTGCAGAAAACCGTAACACTTGTTCAGAACGAAAGAAAGCACAGAGCCCCAGATTTTATGTTGTCCTGGAGAGCTTGCACAGCACTGTGGAAAGGCAGGCAGAGAATTCCCTGCTAGCACCTTCTCTGTGCCTGGGAAGCAGAAGTCTTCACATTGCTTCGCAGAATCGCTTTTGTGCAGAAAACAGTAACACTTGTTCAGAACGAAAGAAAGCACAGAGCCCCAGATTTGCTGTTGTCCTGGAGAGCTTGCAGAGCACTGGGGAAAAGCAGGCAGAGAATTCCCTGCTAGCACCTTCTCTGTGCCTGGGAAGCAGAAGTGTTCACATTGCTTCGCAGAATCGCTTTTTTGCAGAAAACAGTAACACTTGTTCAGAACGAAAGAAAGCACAGAGCCCCAGATTTTATGTTGTCCTGGAGAGCTTGCAGAGCACTGGGGAAAAGCAGGCAGAGAATTCCCTGCTAGCACGTTCTCTGTGCCTGGGAAGCAGAAGTGTTCCCATTGCTTCGCAGAATCGTTTTTGTGCAGAAAACAGTAACACTTGTTCAGAACGAAAGAAAGCACAGAGCCCCAGATTTTATGTTGTCCTGGAGAGCTTGCAGAGCACTGGGGAAAAGCAGGCAGAGAATTCCCTGCTAGCACCTTCTCTGTGCCTGGGAAACAGAAGTGTTCCCATTGCTTCGCAGAATCGCTTTTGTGCAGAAAACAGTAACACTTGTTCAGAACGAAAGAAAGCACAGAGCCCCAGATTTTATGTTGTCCTGGAGAGCTTGCAGAGCACTGGGGAAAGGCAGGCAGAGAATTCCCTGCTAGCACCTTCTCTGTGCCTGGGAAACAGAAGTGTTCCCATTGCTTCGCAGAATCGCTTTTGTGCAGAAAACAGTAACACTTGTTCAGAACGAAAGAAAGCACAGAGCCCCAGATTTTATGTTGTCCTGGAGAGCTTGCAGAGCACTGGGAAAAGGCACGCAGAGAATTCCCTGCTAGCACCTTCTCTGTGCCTGTTCACATTGCTTCGCAGAATCGCTTTTGTGCAGAAAACAATAACACTTGTTCAGAAGGAAAGAAAGCACAGAGCCCCAGATTTTATGTTGTCCTGGAGAGCTTGCAGAGCACTGGGGAAAGGCAGGCAGAGATTTCCCTGCTAGCACGTTCTCTGTGCCTGGGAAGCAGAAGTGTTCCCATTGCTTCGCAGAATCGCTTTTGTGCAGAAAACAGTAACACTTGTTCAGAACGAAAGAAAGCACAGAGCCCCAGATTTGCTGTTGTCCTGGAGAGCTTGCAGAGCACTGGGGAAAGGCAGGCAGAGAATTCCCTGCTAGCACCTTCTATGTGCCTGGGAAACAGAAGTGTTCCCATTGCTTCGCAGAATCGCTTTTGTGCAGAAAACAGTAACACTTGTTCAGAACGAAAGAAAGCACAGAGCCCCAGATTTTATGTTGTCCTGGAGAGCTTGCAGAGCACTGGGGAAAAGCAGGCAGAGAATTCTCTGCTAGCACCTTCTCTGTGCCTGGGAAGCAGAAGTCTTCACATTGCTTCGCAGAATGGTTTTTGTGCAGAAAACAGTAACACTTGTTCAGAACGAAAGAAAGCACAGAGCCCCAGATTTTATGTTGTCCTGGAGAGCTTGCAGAGCACTGGGGAAAGGCACGCAGAGAATTCCCTGCTAGCACCTTCTCTGTGCCTGTTCACATTGCTTCGCAGAATCGCTTTTGTGCAGAAAACAATAACACTTGTTCAGAAGGAAAGAAAGCACAGAGCCCCAGATTTTATGTTGTCCTGGAGAGCTTGCAGAGCACTGGGGAAAGGCACGCAGAGAATTCTCTGCTAGCACCTTCTCTGTGCCTGGGAAGCAGAAGTCTTCACATTGCTTCGCAGAATCGCTTTTGTGCAGAAAACAGTAACACTTGTTCAGAACGAAAGAAAGCACAGAGCCCCAGATTTTATGTTGTCCTGGAGAGCTTGCAGAGCACTGGGAAAAGGCACGCAGAGAATTCCCTGCTAGGACGTTCTCTGTGCCTGTTCACATTGCTTCGCAGAATCGCTTTTGTGCAGAAAACAATAACACTTGTTCAGAAGGAAAGAAAGCACAGAGCCCCAGATTTTATGTTGTCCTGGAGAGCTTGCAGAGCACTGGGGAAAAGCAGGCAGAGATTTCCCTGCTAGCACGTTCTCTGTGCCTGGGAAGCAGAAGTGTTCACATTGCTTCGCAGAATCGCTTTTGTGCAGAAAACAGTAACACTTGTTCAGAACGAAAGAAAGCACAGAGCCCCAGATTTTATGTTGTCCTGGAGAGCTTGCAGAGCACTGGGGAAAGGCAGGCAGAGAATTCCCTGCTAGCACCTTCTCTGTGCCTGTTCACATTGCTTCGCAGAATCGCTTTTGTGCAGAAAACAGTAACACTTGTTCAGAACGAAAGAAAGCACAGAGCCCCAGATTTTATGTTGTCCTGGAGAGCTTGCAGAGCACTGGGGAAAAGCAGGCAGAGATTTCCCTGCTAGCACGTTCTCTGTGCCTGGGAAGCAGAAGTGTTCACATTGCTTCGCAGAATCGCTTTTGTGCAGAAAACAGTAACACTTGTTCAGAACGAAAGAAAGCACAGAGCCCCAGATTTTATGTTGTCCTGGAGAGCTTGCAGAGCACTGGGGAAAAGCAGGCAGAGAATTGCCTGCTAGGACCTTCTCTGTGCCTGGGAAGCAGAAGTGTTCCCATTGCTTCGCAGAATCGCTTTTGTGCAGAAAACAGTAACACTTGTTCAGAACGAAAGAAAGCACAGAGCCCCAGATTTTATGTTGTCCTGGAGAGCTTGCAGAGCACTGGGGAAAGGCACGCAGAGAATTCCCTGCTAGCACCTTCTCTGTGCCTGTTCACATTGCTTCGCAGAATCGCTTTTGTGCAGAAAACAATAACACTTGTTCAGAAGGAAAGAAAGCACAGAGCCCCAGATTTTATGTTGTCCTGGAGAGCTTGCAGAGCACTGGGGAAAAGCAGGCAGAGATTTCCCTGCTAGCACGTTCTCTGTGCCTGGGAAGCAGAAGTGTTCAGATTGCTTCGCAGAATCGCTTTTGTGCAGAAAACAGTAACACTTGTTCAGAACGAAAGAAAGCACAGAGCCCCAGATTTGCTGTTGTCCTGGAGAGCTTGCAGAGCACTGGGGAAAGGCAGGCAGAGAATTCCCTGCTAGCACCTTCTCTGTGCCTGTTCACATTGCTTCGCAGAATCGCTTTTGTGCAGAAAACAATAACACTTGTTCAGAACGAAAGAAAGCACAGAGTCCCAGATTTTATGTTGTCCTGGAGAGCTTGCAGAGCACTGGGGAAAAGCAGGCAGAGAATTCCCTGCTAGCACCTTCTCTGTGCCTGGGAAGCAGAAGTGTTCCCATTGCTTCGCAGAATCGCTTTTGTGCAGAAAACCGTAACACTTGTTCAGAACGAAAGAAAGCACAGAGCCCCAGATTTTATGTTGTCCTGGAGAGCTTGCAGAGCACTGGGGAAAGGCAGGCAGAGAATTCCCTGCTAGCACCTTCTCTGTGCCTGGGAAACAGAAATGTTCCCATTGCTTCGCAGAATCGCTTTTGTGCAGAAAACAGTAACACTTGTTCAGAACGAAAGAAAGCACAGAGCCCCAGATTTTATGTTGTCCTGGAGAGCTTGCACAGCACTGGGGAAAGGCAGGCAGAGAATTCCCTGCTAGCACCTTCTCTGTGCCTGGGAAACAGAAGTGTTCCCATTGCTTCGCAGAATCGCTTTTGTGCAGAAAACAGTAACACTTGTTCAGAACGAAAGAAAGCACAGAGCCCCAGATTTTATGTTGTCCTGGAGAGCTAGCAGAGCACTGGGGAAAAGCAGGCAGAGATTTCCCTGCTAGCACGTTCTCTGTGCCTGGGAAGCAGAAGTGTTCCCATTGCTTCGCAGAATCGCTTTTGTGCAGAAAACAGTAACACTTGTTCAGAACGAAAGAAAGCACAGAGCCCCAGATTTTATGTTGTCCTGGAGAGCTTGCACAGCACTGGGGAAAGGCAGGCAGAGAATTCCCTGCTAGCACCTTCTCTGTGCCTGGGAAGCAGAAGTCTTCACATTGCTTCGCAGAATCGCTTTTGTGCAGAAAACAGTAACACTTGTTCAGAACGAAAGAAAGCACAGAGCCCCAGATTTGCTGTTGTCCTGGAGAGCTTGCAGAGCACTGGGGAAAAGCAGGCAGAGAATTCCCTGCTAGGACCTTCTCTGTGCCTGGGAAGCAGAAGTCTTCACATTGCTTCGCAGAATCGCTTTTGTGCAGAAAACAGTAACACTTGTTCAGAACGAAAGAAAGCACAGAGCCCCAGATTTTATGTTGTCCTGGAGAGCTTGCAGAGCACTGGGGAAAAGCAGGCAGAGAATTCCCTGCTAGCACCTTCTCTGTGCCTGGGAAGCAGAAGTGTTCCCATTGCTTCGCAGAATCGCTTTTGTGCAGAAAACAGTAACACTTGTTCAGAACGAAAGAAAGCACAGAGCCCCAGATTTTATGTTGTCCTGGAGAGCTTGCAGAGCACTGGGGAAAGGCAGGCAGAGAATTCCCTGCTAGCACCTTCTCTGTGCCTGGGAAGCAGAAGTGTTCACATTGCTTCGCAGAATCGCTTTTGTGCAGAAAACAGTAACACTTGTTCAGAACGAAAGAAAGCACAGAGCCCCAGATTTGCTGTTGTCCTGGAGAGCTTGCAGAGCACTGGGGAAAGGCAGGCAGAGAATTCCCTGCTAGCACCTTCTCTGTGCCTGGGAAACAGAAGTGTTCCCATTGCTTCGCAGAATCGCTTTTGTGCAGAAAACAGTAACACTTGTTCAGAACGAAAGAAAGCACAGAGCCCCAGATTTTATGTTGTCCTGGAGAGCTAGCAGAGCACTGGGGAAAAGCAATCAGAGAATTCCCTGCTAGCACGTTCTCTGTGCCTGGGAAGCAGAAGTGTTCCCATTGCTTCGCAGAATCGTTTTTGTGCAGAAAACAGTAACACTTGTTCAGAACGAAAGAAAGCACAGAGCCCCAGATTTTATGTTGTCCTGGAGAGCTTGCAGAGCACTGGGGAAAAGCAGGCAGAGAATTCCCTGCTAGCACGTTCTCTGTGCCTGGGAAGCAGAAGTGTTCCCATTGCTTCGCAGAATCGCTTTTGTGCAGAAAACAGTAACACTTGTTCAGAACGAAAGAAAGCACAGAGCCCCAGATTTTATGTTGTCCTGGAGAGCTTGCAGAGCACTGGGGAAAAGCAGGCAGAGAATTCCCTGCTAGCACCTTCTCTGTGCCTGGGAAACAGAAGTGTTCCCATTGCTTCGCAGAATCGCTTTTGTGCAGAAAACAGTAACACTTGTTCAGAACGAAAGAAAGCACAGAGCCCCAGATTTTATGTTGTCCTGGAGAGCTTGCAGAGCACTGGGGAAAGGCAGGCAGAGAATTCCCTGCTAGCACCTTCTCTGTGCCTGGGAAACAGAAGTGTTCCCATTGCTTCGCAGAATCGCTTTTGTGCAGAAAACAGTAACACTTGTTCAGAACGAAAGAAAGCACAGAGCCCCAGATTTTATGTTGTCCTGGAGAGCTTGCAGAGCACTGGGAAAAGGCACGCAGAGAATTCCCTGCTAGCACCTTCTCTGTGCCTGTTCACATTGCTTCGCAGAATCGCTTTTGTGCAGAAAACAATAACACTTGTTCAGAAGGAAAGAAAGCACAGAGCCCCAGATTTTATGTTGTCCTGGAGAGCTTGCAGAGCACTGGGGAAAGGCAGGCAGAGATTTCCCTGCTAGCACGTTCTCTGTGCCTGGGAAGCAGAAGTGTTCACATTGCTTCGCAGAATCGCTTTTGTGCAGAAAACAGTAACACTTGTTCAGAACGAAAGAAAGCACAGAGCCCCAGATTTGCTGTTGTCCTGGAGAGCTTGCAGAGCACTGGGGAAAGGCAGGCAGAGAATTCCCTGCTAGCACCTTCTCTGTGCCTGGGAAGCAGAAGTGTTCCCATTGCTTCGCAGAATCGCTTTTGTGCAGAAAACAGTAACACTTGTTCAGAACGAAAGAAAGCACAGAGCCCCAGATTTTATGTTGTCCTGGAGAGCTTGCAGAGCACTGGGGAAAAGCAGGCAGAGAATTCTCTGCTAGCACCTTCTCTGTGCCTGGGAAGCAGAAGTCTTCACATTGCTTCGCAGAATCGCTTTTGTGCAGAAAACAGTAACACTTGTTCAGAACGAAAGAAAGCACAGAGCCCCAGATTTTATGTTGTCCTGGAGAGCTTGCAGAGCACTGGGGAAAGGCACGCAGAGAATTCCCTGCTAGCACCTTCTCTGTGCCTGTTCACATTGCTTCGCAGAATCGCTTTTGTGCAGAAAACAATAACACTTGTTCAGAAGGAAAGAAAGCACAGAGCCCCAGATTTTATGTTGTCCTGGAGAGCTTGCAGAGCACTGGGGAAAGGCAGGCAGAGAATTCCCTGCTAGCACCTTCTCTGTGCCTGGGAAACAGAAATGTTCCCATTGCTTCGCAGAATCGCTTTTGTGCAGAAAACAGTAACACTTGTTCAGAACGAAAGAAAGCACAGAGCCCCAGATTTTATGTTGTCCTGGAGAGCTTGCACAGCACTGGGGAAAGGCAGGCAGAGAATTCCCTGCTAGCACCTTCTCTGTGCCTGGGAAACAGAAGTGTTCCCATTGCTTCGCAGAATCGCTTTTGTGCAGAAAACAGTAACACTTGTTCAGAACGAAAGAAAGCACAGAGCCCCAGATTTTATGTTGTCCTGGAGAGCTAGCAGAGCACTGGGGAAAAGCAGGCAGAGATTTCCCTGCTAGCACGTTCTCTGTGCCTGGGAAGCAGAAGTGTTCACATTGCTTCGCAGAATCGCTTTTGTGCAGAAAACAGTAACACTTGTTCAGAACGAAAGAAAGCACAGAGCCCCAGATTTTATGTTGTCCTGGAGAGCTTGCACAGCACTGGGGAAAGGCAGGCAGAGAATTCCCTGCTAGCACCTTCTCTGTGCCTGGGAAGCAGAAGTCTTCACATTGCTTCGCAGAATCGCTTTTGTGCAGAAAACAGTAACACTTGTTCAGAACGAAAGAAAGCACAGAGCCCCAGATTTGCTGTTGTCCTGGAGAGCTTGCAGAGCACTGGGGAAAAGCAGGCAGAGAATTCCCTGCTAGGACCTTCTCTGTGCCTGGGAAGCAGAAGTCTTCACATTGCTTCGCAGAATCGCTTTTGTGCAGAAAACAGTAACACTTGTTCAGAACGAAAGAAAGCACAGAGCCCCAGATTTTATGTTGTCCTGGAGAGCTTGCAGAGCACTGGGGAAAAGCAGGCAGAGAATTCCCTGCTAGCACCTTCTCTGTGCCTGGGAAGCAGAAGTGTTCCCATTGCTTCGCAGAATCGCTTTTGTGCAGAAAACAGTAACACTTGTTCAGAACGAAAGAAAGCACAGAGCCCCAGATTTTATGTTGTCCTGGAGAGCTTGCAGAGCACTGGGGAAAGGCAGGCAGAGAATTCCCTGCTAGCACCTTCTCTGTGCCTGGGAAGCAGAAGTGTTCACATTGCTTCGCAGAATCGCTTTTGTGCAGAAAACAGTAACACTTGTTCAGAACGAAAGAAAGCACAGAGCCCCAGATTTGCTGTTGTCCTGGAGAGCTTGCAGAGCACTGGGGAAAGGCAGGCAGAGAATTCCCTGCTAGCACCTTCTCTGTGCCTGGGAAACAGAAGTGTTCCCATTGCTTCGCAGAATCGCTTTTGTGCAGAAAACAGTAACACTTGTTCAGAACGAAAGAAAGCACAGAGCCCCAGATTTTATGTTGTCCTGGAGAGCTAGCAGAGCACTGGGGAAAAGCAATCAGAGAATTCCCTGCTAGCACGTTCTCTGTGCCTGGGAAGCAGAAGTGTTCCCATTGCTTCGCAGAATCGTTTTTGTGCAGAAAACAGTAACACTTGTTCAGAACGAAAGAAAGCACAGAGCCCCAGATTTTATGTTGTCCTGGAGAGCTTGCAGAGCACTGGGGAAAAGCAGGCAGAGAATTCCCTGCTAGCACCTTCTCTGTGCCTGGGAAGCAGAAGTGTTCCCATTGCTTCGCAGAATCGCTTTTGTGCAGAAAACAGTAACACTTGTTCAGAACGAAAGAAAGCACAGAGCCCCAGATTTTATGTTGTCCTGGAGAGCTTGCAGAGCACTGGGGAAAAGCAGGCAGAGAATTCCCTGCTAGCACCTTCTCTGTGCCTGGGAAACAGAAGTGTTCCCATTGCTTCGCAGAATCGCTTTTGTGCAGAAAACAGTAACACTTGTTCAGAACGAAAGAAAGCACAGAGCCCCAGATTTTATGTTGTCCTGGAGAGCTTGCAGAGCACTGGGGAAAGGCAGGCAGAGAATTCCCTGCTAGCACCTTCTCTGTGCCTGGGAAACAGAAGTGTTCCCATTGCTTCGCAGAATCGCTTTTGTGCAGAAAACAGTAACACTTGTTCAGAACGAAAGAAAGCACAGAGCCCCAGATTTGCTGTTGTCCTGGAGAGCTTGCAGAGCACTGGGGAAAGGCAGGCAGAGAATTCCCTGCTAGCACCTTCTCTGTGCCTGGGAAGCAGAAGTGTTCCCATTGCTTCGCAGAATCGCTTTTGTGCAGAAAACAGTAACACTTGTTCAGAACGAAAGAAAGTACAGAGCCCCAGATTTTATGTTGTCCTGGAGAGCTTGCAGAGCACTGGGGAAAAGCAGGCAGAGAATTCTCTGCTAGCACCTTCTCTGTGCCTGGGAAGCAGAAGTCTTCACATTGCTTCGCAGAATCGCTTTTGTGCAGAAAACAGTAACACTTGTTCAGAACGAAAGAAAGCACAGAGCCCCAGATTTTATGTTGTCCTGGAGAGCTTGCAGAGCACTGGGGAAAGGCACGCAGAGAATTCCCTGCTAGCACCTTCTCTGTGCCTGTTCACATTGCTTCGCAGAATCGCTTTTGTGCAGAAAACAATAACACTTGTTCAGAAGGAAAGAAAGCACAGAGCCCCAGATTTTATGTTGTCCTGGAGAGCTTGCAGAGCACTGGGGAAAGGCACGCAGAGAATTCTCTGCTAGCACCTTCTCTGTGCCTGGGAAGCAGAAGTCTTCACATTGCTTCGCAGAATCGCTTTTGTGCAGAAAACAGTAACACTTGTTCAGAACGAAAGAAAGCACAGAGCCCCAGATTTTATGTTGTCCTGGAGAGCTTGCAGAGCACTGGGAAAAGGCACGCAGAGAATTCCCTGCTAGCACCTTCTCTGTGCCTGTTCACATTGCTTCGCAGAATCGCTTTTGTGCAGAAAACAATAACACTTGTTCAGAAGGAAAGAAAGCACAGAGCCCCAGATTTTATGTTGTCCTGGAGAGCTTGCAGAGCACTGGGGAAAAGCAGGCAGAGATTTCCCTGCTAGCACGTTCTCTGTGCCTGGGAAGCAGAAGTGTTCACATTGCTTCGCAGAATCGCTTTTGTGCAGAAAACAGTAACACTTGTTCAGAACGAAAGAAAGCACAGAGCCCCAGATTTTATGTTGTCCTGGAGAGCTTGCAGAGCACTGGGAAAAGGCAGGCAGAGAATTCCCTGCTAGCACCTTCTCTGTGCCTGGGAAGCAGAAGTGTTCACATTGCTTCGCAGAATCGCTTTTGTGCAGAAAACAGTAACACTTGTTCAGAACGAAAGAAAGCACAGAGCCCCAGATTTGCTGTTGTCCTGGAGAGCTTGCAGAGCACTGGGGAAAGGCAGGCAGAGAATTCCCTGCTAGCACCTTCTCTGTGCCTGTTCACATTGCTTCGTAGAATCGCTTTTGTGCAGAAAACAGTAACACTTGTTCAGAACGAAAGAAAGCACAGAGCCCCAGATTTTATGTTGTCCTGGAGAGCTTGCAGAGCACTGGGAAAAGGCAGGCAGAGAATTCCCTGCTAGCACCTTCTCTGTGCCTGGGAAGCAGAAGTGTTCACATTGCTTCGCAGAATCGCTTTTGTGCAGAAAACAGTAACACTTGTTCAGAACGAAAGAAAGCACAGAGCCCCAGATTTGCTGTTGTCCTGGAGAGCTTGCAGAGCACTGGGGAAAGGCAGGCAGAGAATTCCCTGCTAGGACCTTCTCTGTGCCTGGGAAGCAGAAGTGTTCACATTGCTTCGCAGAATCGCTTTTGTGCAGAAAACAGTAACACTTGTTCAGAACGAAAGAAAGCACAGAGCCCCAGATTTGCTGTTGTCCTGGAGAGCTTGCAGAGCACTGGGGAAAGGCAGGCAGAGAATTCCCTGCTAGCACCTTCTCTGTGCCTGGGAAACAGAAGTGTTCCCATTGCTTCGCAGAATCGCTTTTGTGCAGAAAACAGTAACACTTGTTCAGAACGAAAGAAAGCACAGAGCCCCAGATTTTATGTTGTCCTGGAGAGCTTGCAGAGCACTGGGGAAAAGCAGGCAGAGAATTCTCTGCTAGCACCTTCTCTGTGCCTGGGAAGCAGAAGTCTTCACATTGCTTCGCAGAATCGCTTTTGTGCAGAAAACAGTAACACTTGTTCAGAACGAAAGAAAGCACAGAGCCCCAGATTTTATGTTGTCCTGGAGAGCTTGCAGAGCACTGGGGAAAGGCACGCAGAGAATTCCCTGCTAGCACCTTCTCTGTGCCTGTTCACATTGCTTCGCAGAATCGCTTTTGTGCAGAAAACAATAACACTTGTTCAGAAGGAAAGAAAGCACAGAGCCCCAGATTTTATGTTGTCCTGGAGAGCTTGCAGAGCACTGGGGAAAGGCACGCAGAGAATTCTCTGCTAGGACCTTCTCTGTGCCTGGGAAGCAGAAGTGTTCACATTGCTTCGCAGAATCGCTTTTGTGCAGAAAACAGTAACACTTGTTCAGAACGAAAGAAAGCACAGAGCCCCAGATTTTATGTTGTCCTGGAGAGCTTGCAGAGCACTGGGAAAAGGCACGCAGAGAATTCCCTGCTAGCACCTTCTCTGTGCCTGTTCACATTGCTTCGCAGAATCGCTTTTGTGCAGAAAACAATAACACTTGTTCAGAAGGAAAGAAAGCACAGAGCCCCAGATTTTATGTTGTCCTGGAGAGCTTGCAGAGCACTGGGGAAAAGCAGGCAGAGATTTCCCTGCTAGCACGTTCTCTGTGCCTGGGAAGCAGAAGTGTTCACATTGCTTCGCAGAATCGCTTTTGTGCAGAAAACAGTAACACTTGTTCAGAACGAAAGAAAGCACAGAGCCCCAGATTTTATGTTGTCCTGGAGAGCTTGCAGAGCACTGGGGAAAGGCAGGCAGAGAATTCCCTGCTAGCACCTTCTCTGTGCCTGTTCACATTGCTTCGTAGAATCGCTTTTGTGCAGAAAACAGTAACACTTGTTCAGAACGAAAGAAAGCACAGAGCCCCAGATTTTATGTTGTCCTGGAGAGCTTGCAGAGCACTGGGGAAAAGCAGGCAGAGATTTCCCTGCTAGCACGTTCTCTGTGCCTGGGAAGCAGAAGTGTTCACATTGCTTCGCAGAATCGCTTTTGTGCAGAAAACAGTAACACTTGTTCAGAACGAAAGAAAGCACAGAGCCCCAGATTTTATGTTGTCCTGGAGAGCTTGCAGAGCACTGGGGAAAAGCAGGCAGAGAATTCCCTGCTAGGACCTTCTCTGTGCCTGGGAAGCAGAAGTGTTCACATTGCTTCGCAGAATCGCTTTTTTGCAGAAAACAGTAACACTTGTTCAGAACGAAAGAAAGCACAGAGCCCCAGATTTTATGTTGTCCTGGAGAGCTTGCAGAGCACTGGGGAAAGGCAGGCAGAGAATTCCCTGCTAGCACGTTCTCTGTGCCTGGGAAGCAGAAGTGTTCACATTGCTTCGCAGAATCGCTTTTGTGCAGAAAACAGTAACACTTGTTCAGAACGAAAGAAAGCACAGAGCCCCAGATTTGCTGTTGTCCTGGAGAGCTTGCAGAGCACTGGGGAAAGGCAGGCAGAGAATTCCCTGCTAGCACCTTCTCTGTGCCTGGGAAGCAGAAGTGTTCACATTGCTTCGCAGAATCGCTTTTGTGCAGAAAACCGTAACACTTGTTCAGAACGAAAGAAAGCACAGAGCCCCAGATTTTATGTTGTCCTGGAGAGCTTGCAGAGCACTGGGAAAAGGCAGGCAGAGAATTCCCTGCTAGCACCTTCTCTGTGCCTGGGAAGCAGAAGTGTTCCCATTGCTTCGCAGAATCGCTTTTGTGCAGAAAACAGTAACACTTGTTCAGAACGAAAGAAAGCACAGAGCCCCAGATTTGCTGTTGTCCTGGAGAGCTTGCAGAGCACTGGGGAAAGGCAGGCAGAGAATTCCCTGCTAGGACCTTCTCTGTGCCTGGGAAGCAGAAGTGTTCACATTGCTTCGCAGAATCACTTTTGTGCAGAAAACAGTAACACTTGTTCAGAACGAAAGAAAGCACAGAGCCCCAGATTTTATGTTGTCCTGGAGAGCTTGCAGAGCACTGGGGAAAAGCAGGCAGAGAATTCCCTGCTAGCACCTTCTCTGTGCCTGGGAAGCAGAAGTGTTCACATTGCTTCGCAGAATCGCTTTTGTGCAGAAAACAGTAACACTTGTTCAGAACGAAAGAAAGCACAGAGCCCCAGATTTGCTGTTGTCCTGGAGAGCTTGCAGAGCACTGGGGAAAGGCAGGCAGAGAATTCCCTGCTAGGACCTTCTCTGTGCCTGGGAAGCAGAAGTGTTCACATTGCTTCGCAGAATCACTTTTGTGCAGAAAACAGTAACACTTGTTCAGAACGAAAGAAAGCACAGAGCCCCAGATTTTATGTTGTCCTGGAGAGCTTGCAGAGCACTGGGGAAAAGCAGGCAGAGAATTCCCTGCTAGCACCTTCTCTGTGCCTGGGAAGCAGAAGTGTTCACATTGCTTCGCAGAATCGCTTTTGTGCAGAAAACAGTAACACTTGTTCAGAACGAAAGAAAGCACAGAGCCCCAGATTTGCTGTTGTCCTGGAGAGCTTGCAGAGCACTGGGGAAAGGCAGGCAGAGAATTCCCTGCTAGGACCTTCTCTGTGCCTGGGAAGCAGAAGTGTTCACATTGCTTCGCAGAATCACTTTTGTGCAGAAAACAGTAACACTTGTTCAGAACGAAAGAAAGCACAGAGCCCCAGATTTTATGTTGTCCTGGAGAGCTTGCAGAGCACTGGGGAAAAGCAGGCAGAGAATTCCCTGCTAGCACCTTCTCTGTGCCTGGGAAGCAGAAGTGTTCACATTGCTTCGCAGAATCGCTTTTGTGCAGAAAACAGTAACACTTGTTCAGAACGAAAGAAAGCACAGAGCCCCAGATTTGCTGTTGTCCTGGAGAGCTTGCAGAGCACTGGGGAAAGGCAGGCAGAGAATTCCCTGCTAGGACCTTCTCTGTGCCTGGGAAGCAGAAGTGTTCACATTGCTTCGCAGAATCACTTTTGTGCAGAAAACAGTAACACTTGTTCAGAACGAAAGAAAGCACAGAGCCCCAGATTTTATGTTGTCCTGGAGAGCTTGCAGAGCACTGGGGAAAAGCAGGCAGAGAATTCCCTGCTAGCACCTTCTCTGTGCCTGGGAAACAGAAGTGTTCCCATTGCTTCGCAGAATCGCTTTTGTGCAGAAAACAGTAACACTTGTTCAGAACGAAAGAAAGCACAGAGCCCCAGATTTTATGTTGTCCTGGAGAGCTTGCAGAGTACTGGGGAAAGGCAGGCAGAGAATTCCCTGCTAGCACCTTCTCTGTGCCTGGGAAACAGAAGTGTTCCCATTGCTTCGCAGAATCGCTTTTGTGCAGAAAACAGTAACACTTGTTCAGAACGAAAGAAAGCACAGAGCCCCAGATTTTATGTTGTCCTGGAGAGCTTGCAGAGTACTGGGGAAAGGCAGGCAGAGAATTCCCTGCTAGCACCTTCTCTGTGCCTGGGAAACAGAAGTGTTCCCATTGCTTCGCAGAATCGCTTTTGTGCAGAAAACAGTAACACTTGTTCAGAACGAAAGAAAGCACAGAGCCCCAGATTTTATGTTGTCCTGGAGAGCTTGCAGAGTACTGGGGAAAGGCAGGCAGAGAATTCCCTGCTAGCACCTTCTCTGTGCCTGGGAAGCAGAAGTGTTCCCATTGCTTCGCAGAATCGCTTTTGTGCAGAAAACAGTAACACTTGTTCAGAACGAAAGAAAGCACAGAGCCCCAGATTTTATGTTGTCCTGGAGAGCTTGCACAGCACTGGGGAAAAGCAGGCAGAGAATTCCCTGCTAGCACCTTCTCTGTGCCTGGGAAACAGAAGTGTTCCCATTGCTTCGCAGAATCGCTTTTGTGCAGAAAACAGTAACACTTGTTCAGAACGAAAGAAAGCACAGAGCCCCAGATTTTATGTTGTCCTGGAGAGCTTGCAGAGCACTGGGGAAAAGCAGGCAGAGATTTCCCTGCTAGCACGTTCTCTGTGCCTGGGAAGCAGAAGTGTTCACATTGCTTCGCAGAATCGCTTTTGTGCAGAAAACAGTAACACTTGTTCAGAACGAAAGAAAGCACAGAGCCCCAGATTTTATGTTGTCCTGGAGAGCTTGCAGAGCACTGGGGAAAAGCAGGCAGAGAATTCCCTGCTAGGACCTTCTCTGTGCCTGGGAAGCAGAAGTGTTCACATTGCTTCGCAGAATCGCTTTTTTGCAGAAAACAGTAACACTTGTTCAGAACGAAAGAAAGCACAGAGCCCCAGATTTTATGTTGTCCTGGAGAGCTTGCAGAGCACTGGGGAAAGGCAGGCAGAGAATTCCCTGCTAGCACGTTCTCTGTGCCTGGGAAGCAGAAGTGTTCACATTGCTTCGCAGAATCGCTTTTGTGCAGAAAACAGTAACACTTGTTCAGAACGAAAGAAAGCACAGAGCCCCAGATTTGCTGTTGTCCTGGAGAGCTTGCAGAGCACTGGGGAAAGGCAGGCAGAGAATTCCCTGCTAGCACCTTCTCTGTGCCTGGGAAGCAGAAGTGTTCACATTGCTTCGCAGAATCGCTTTTGTGCAGAAAACAGTAACACTTGTTCAGAACGAAAGAAAGCACAGAGCCCCAGATTTTATGTTGTCCTGGAGAGCTTGCAGAGCACTGGGAAAAGGCAGGCAGAGAATTCCCTGCTAGCACCTTCTCTGTGCCTGGGAAGCAGAAGTGTTCCCATTGCTTCGCAGAATCGCTTTTGTGCAGAAAACAGTAACACTTGTTCAGAACGAAAGAAAGCACAGAGCCCCAGATTTGCTGTTGTCCTGGAGAGCTTGCAGAGCACTGGGGAAAGGCAGGCAGAGAATTCCCTGCTAGGACCTTCTCTGTGCCTGGGAAGCAGAAGTGTTCACATTGCTTCGCAGAATCACTTTTGTGCAGAAAACAGTAACACTTGTTCAGAACGAAAGAAAGCACAGAGCCCCAGATTTTATGTTGTCCTGGAGAGCTTGCAGAGCACTGGGGAAAAGCAGGCAGAGAATTCCCTGCTAGCACCTTCTCTGTGCCTGGGAAGCAGAAGTGTTCACATTGCTTCGCAGAATCGCTTTTGTGCAGAAAACAGTAACACTTGTTCAGAACGAAAGAAAGCACAGAGCCCCAGATTTGCTGTTGTCCTGGAGAGCTTGCAGAGCACTGGGGAAAGGCAGGCAGAGAATTCCCTGCTAGGACCTTCTCTGTGCCTGGGAAGCAGAAGTGTTCACATTGCTTCGCAGAATCACTTTTGTGCAGAAAACAGTAACACTTGTTCAGAACGAAAGAAAGCACAGAGCCCCAGATTTTATGTTGTCCTGGAGAGCTTGCAGAGCACTGGGGAAAAGCAGGCAGAGAATTCCCTGCTAGCACCTTCTCTGTGCCTGGGAAGCAGAAGTGTTCACATTGCTTCGCAGAATCGCTTTTGTGCAGAAAACAGTAACACTTGTTCAGAACGAAAGAAAGCACAGAGCCCCAGATTTGCTGTTGTCCTGGAGAGCTTGCAGAGCACTGGGGAAAGGCAGGCAGAGAATTCCCTGCTAGGACCTTCTCTGTGCCTGGGAAGCAGAAGTGTTCACATTGCTTCGCAGAATCACTTTTGTGCAGAAAACAGTAACACTTGTTCAGAACGAAAGAAAGCACAGAGCCCCAGATTTTATGTTGTCCTGGAGAGCTTGCAGAGCACTGGGGAAAAGCAGGCAGAGAATTCCCTGCTAGCACCTTCTCTGTGCCTGGGAAGCAGAAGTGTTCACATTGCTTCGCAGAATCGCTTTTGTGCAGAAAACAGTAACACTTGTTCAGAACGAAAGAAAGCACAGAGCCCCAGATTTGCTGTTGTCCTGGAGAGCTTGCAGAGCACTGGGGAAAGGCAGGCAGAGAATTCCCTGCTAGGACCTTCTCTGTGCCTGGGAAGCAGAAGTGTTCACATTGCTTCGCAGAATCACTTTTGTGCAGAAAACAGTAACACTTGTTCAGAACGAAAGAAAGCACAGAGCCCCAGATTTTATGTTGTCCTGGAGAGCTTGCAGAGCACTGGGGAAAGGCAGGCAGAGAATTCCCTGCTAGCACCTTCTCTGTGCCTGGGAAACAGAAGTGTTCCCATTGCTTCGCAGAATCGCTTTTGTGCAGAAAACAGTAACACTTGTTCAGAACGAAAGAAAGCACAGAGCCCCAGATTTTATGTTGTCCTGGAGAGCTTGCAGAGTACTGGGGAAAGGCAGGCAGAGAATTCCCTGCTAGCACCTTCTCTGTGCCTGGGAAACAGAAGTGTTCCCATTGCTTCGCAGAATCGCTTTTGTGCAGAAAACAGTAACACTTGTTCAGAACGAAAGAAAGCACAGAGCCCCAGATTTTATGTTGTCCTGGAGAGCTTGCAGAGTACTGGGGAAAGGCAGGCAGAGAATTCCCTGCTAGCACCTTCTCTGTGCCTGGGAAACAGAAGTGTTCCCATTGCTTCGCAGAATCGCTTTTGTGCAGAAAACAGTAACACTTGTTCAGAACGAAAGAAAGCACAGAGCCCCAGATTTTATGTTGTCCTGGAGAGCTTGCAGAGTACTGGGGAAAGGCAGGCAGAGAATTCCCTGCTAGCACCTTCTCTGTGCCTGGGAAGCAGAAGTGTTCCCATTGCTTCGCAGAATCGCTTTTGTGCAGAAAACAGTAACACTTGTTCAGAACGAAAGAAAGCACAGAGCCCCAGATTTTATGTTGTCCTGGAGAGCTTGCACAGCACTGGGGAAAAGCAGGCAGAGAATTCCCTGCTAGCACCTTCTCTGTGCCTGGGAAACAGAAGTGTTCCCATTGCTTCGCAGAATCGCTTTTGTGCAGAAAACAGTAACACTTGTTCAGAACGAAAGAAAGCACAGAGCCCCAGATTTTATGTTGTCCTGGAGAGCTTGCAGAGCACTGGGGAAAAGCAGGCAGAGAATTCCCTGCTAGCACCTTCTCTGAGCCTGGGAAGCAGAAGTGTTCCCATTGCTTCGCAGAATCACTTTTGTGCAGAAAACAGTAACACTTGTTCAGAACGAAAGAAAGCACAGAGCCCCAGATTTTATGTTGTCCTGGAGAGCTAGCAGAGCACTGAGGAAAAGCAGGCAGAGAATTCCCTGCTAGCACCTTCTCTGTGCCTGGGAAGCAGAAGTGTTCCCATTGCTTCGCAGAATCGCTTTTGTGCAGAAAACAGTAACACTTGTTCAGAACGAAAGAAAGCACAGAGCCCCAGATTTTATGTTGTCCTGGAGAGCTTGCAGAGCACTGGGAAAAGGCACGCAGAGAATTCCCTGCTAGCACCTTCTCTGTGCCTGTTCACATTGCTTCGCAGAATCGCTTTTGTGCAGAAAACAATAACACTTGTTCAGAAGGAAAGAAAGCACAGAGCCCCAGATTTTATGTTGTCCTGGAGAGCTTGCAGAGCACTGGGGAAAAGCAGGCAGAGATTTCCCTGCTAGCACGTTCTCTGTGCCTGGGAAGCAGAAGTGTTCACATTGCTTCGCAGAATCGCTTTTGTGCAGAAAACAGTAACACTTGTTCAGAACGAAAGAAAGCACAGAGCCCCAGATTTTATGTTGTCCTGGAGAGCTTGCAGAGCACTGGGGAAAGGCAGGCAGAGAATTCCCTGCTAGCACCTTCTCTGTGCCTGTTCACATTGCTTCGTAGAATCGCTTTTGTGCAGAAAACAGTAACACTTGTTCAGAACGAAAGAAAGCACAGAGCCCCAGATTTGCTGTTGTCCTGGAGAGCTTGCAGAGCACTGGGGAAAAGCAGGCAGAGATTTCCCTGCTAGCACGTTCTCTGTGCCTGGGAAGCAGAAGTGTTCACATTGCTTCGCAGAATCGCTTTTGTGCAGAAAACAGTAACACTTGTTCAGAACGAAAGAAAGCACAGAGCCCCAGATTTGCTGTTGTCCTGGAGAGCTTGCAGAGCACTGGGGAAAGGCAGGCAGAGAATTCCCTGCTAGCACCTTCTCTGTGCCTGGGAAGCAGAAGTGTTCACATTGCTTCGCAGAATCGCTTTTGTGCAGAAAACCGTAACACTTGTTCAGAACGAAAGAAAGCACAGAGCCCCAGATTTTATGTTGTCCTGGAGAGCTTGCAGAGCACTGGGAAAAGGCAGGCAGAGAATTCCCTGCTAGCACCTTCTCTGTGCCTGGGAAGCAGAAGTGTTCACATTGCTTCGCAGAATCGCTTTTGTGCAGAAAACAGTAACACTTGTTCAGAACGAAAGAAAGCACAGAGCCCCAGATTTTATGTTGTCCTGGAGAGCTTGCAGAGCACTGGGGAAAGGCAGGCAGAGAATTCCCTGCTAGGACCTTCTCTGTGCCTGGGAAGCAGAAGTGTTCACATTGCTTCGCAGAATCACTTTTGTGCAGAAAACAGTAACACTTGTTCAGAACGAAAGAAAGCACAGAGCCCCAGATTTGCTGTTGTCCTGGAGAGCTTGCAGAGCACTGGGGAAAGGCAGGCAGAGAATTCCCTGCTAGCACCTTCTCTGTGCCTGGGAAGCAGAAGTGTTCACATTGCTTCGCAGAATCGCTTTTGTGCAGAAAACCGTAACACTTGTTCAGAACGAAAGAAAGCACAGAGCCCCAGATTTTATGTTGTCCTGGAGAGCTTGCAGAGCACTGGGAAAAGGCAGGCAGAGAATTCCCTGCTAGCACCTTCTCTGTGCCTGGGAAGCAGAAGTGTTCACATTGCTTCGCAGAATCGCTTTTGTGCAGAAAACAGTAACACTTGTTCAGAACGAAAGAAAGCACAGAGCCCCAGATTTTATGTTGTCCTGGAGAGCTTGCAGAGCACTGGGGAAAGGCAGGCAGAGAATTCCCTGCTAGGACCTTCTCTGTGCCTGGGAAGCAGAAGTGTTCACATTGCTTCGCAGAATCACTTTTGTGCAGAAAACAGTAACACTTGTTCAGAACGAAAGAAAGCACAGAGCCCCAGATTTTATGTTGTCCTGGAGAGCTTGCAGAGCACTGGGGAAAAGCAGGCAGAGAATTCCCTGCTAGCACCTTCTCTGTGCCTGGGAAACAGAAGTGTTCCCATTGCTTCGCAGAATCGCTTTTGTGCAGAAAACAGTAACACTTGTTCAGAACGAAAGAAAGCACAGAGCCCCAGATTTTATGTTGTCCTGGAGAGCTTGCAGAGTACTGGGGAAAGGCAGGCAGAGAATTCCCTGCTAGCACCTTCTCTGTGCCTGGGAAACAGAAGTGTTCCCATTGCTTCGCAGAATCGCTTTTGTGCAGAAAACAGTAACACTTGTTCAGAACGAAAGAAAGCACAGAGCCCCAGATTTTATGTTGTCCTGGAGAGCTTGCAGAGTACTGGGGAAAGGCAGGCAGAGAATTCCCTGCTAGCACCTTCTCTGTGCCTGGGAAGCAGAAGTGTTCCCATTGCTTCGCAGAATCGCTTTTGTGCAGAAAACAGTAACACTTGTTCAGAACGAAAGAAAGCACAGAGCCCCAGATTTTATGTTGTCCTGGAGAGCTTGCACAGCACTGGGGAAAAGCAGGCAGAGAATTCCCTGCTAGCACCTTCTCTGTGCCTGGGAAACAGAAGTGTTCCCATTGCTTCGCAGAATCGCTTTTGTGCAGAAAACAGTAACACTTGTTCAGAACGAAAGAAAGCACAGAGCCCCAGATTTTATGTTGTCCTGGAGAGCTTGCAGAGCACTGGGGAAAAGCAGGCAGAGAATTCCCTGCTAGCACCTTCTCTGAGCCTGGGAAGCAGAAGTGTTCACATTGCTTCGCAGAATCACTTTTGTGCAGAAAACAGTAACACTTGTTCAGAACGAAAGAAAGCACAGAGCCCCAGATTTTATGTTGTCCTGGAGAGCTTGCAGAGCACTGGGGAAAGGCAGGCAGAGAATTCCCTGCTAGCACGTTCTCTGTGCCTGGGAAGCAGAAGTGTTCACATTGCTTCGCAGAATCGCTTTTGTGCAGAAAACAGTAACACTTGTTCAGAACGAAAGAAAGCACAGAGCCCCAGATTTGCTGTTGTCCTGGAGAGCTTGCAGAGCACTGGGGAAAGGCAGGCAGAGAATTCCCTGCTAGCACCTTCTCTGTGCCTGGGAAGCAGAAGTGTTCACATTGCTTCGCAGAATCGCTTTTGTGCAGAAAACCGTAACACTTGTTCAGAACGAAAGAAAGCACAGAGCCCCAGATTTTATGTTGTCCTGGAGAGCTTGCAGAGCACTGGGGAAAAGCAGGCAGAGAATTCCCTGCTAGCACCTTCTCTGTGCCTGGGAAACAGAAGTGTTCCCATTGCTTCGCAGAATCGCTTTTGTGCAGAAAACAGTAACACTTGTTCAGAACGAAAGAAAGCACAGAGCCCCAGATTTTATGTTGTCCTGGAGAGCTTGCAGAGTACTGGGGAAAGGCAGGCAGAGAATTCCCTGCTAGCACCTTCTCTGTGCCTGGGAAACAGAAGTGTTCCCATTGCTTCGCAGAATCGCTTTTGTGCAGAAAACAGTAACACTTGTTCAGAACGAAAGAAAGCACAGAGCCCCAGATTTTATGTTGTCCTGGAGAGCTTGCAGAGTACTGGGGAAAGGCAGGCAGAGAATTCCCTGCTAGCACCTTCTCTGTGCCTGGGAAGCAGAAGTGTTCCCATTGCTTCGCAGAATCGCTTTTGTGCAGAAAACAGTAACACTTGTTCAGAACGAAAGAAAGCACAGAGCCCCAGATTTTATGTTGTCCTGGAGAGCTTGCACAGCACTGGGGAAAAGCAGGCAGAGAATTCCCTGCTAGCACCTTCTCTGTGCCTGGGAAACAGAAGTGTTCCCATTGCTTCGCAGAATCGCTTTTGTGCAGAAAACAGTAACACTTGTTCAGAACGAAAGAAAGCACAGAGCCCCAGATTTTATGTTGTCCTGGAGAGCTTGCAGAGCACTGGGGAAAAGCAGGCAGAGAATTCCCTGCTAGCACCTTCTCTGAGCCTGGGAAGCAGAAGTGTTCACATTGCTTCGCAGAATCACTTTTGTGCAGAAAACAGTAACACTTGTTCAGAACGAAAGAAAGCACAGAGCCCCAGATTTTATGTTGTCCTGGAGAGCTTGCAGAGCACTGGGGAAAGGCAGGCAGAGAATTCCCTGCTAGCACGTTCTCTGTGCCTGGGAAGCAGAAGTGTTCACATTGCTTCGCAGAATCGCTTTTGTGCAGAAAACAGTAACACTTGTTCAGAACGAAAGAAAGCACAGAGCCCCAGATTTGCTGTTGTCCTGGAGAGCTTGCAGAGCACTGGGGAAAGGCAGGCAGAGAATTCCCTGCTAGCACCTTCTCTGTGCCTGGGAAGCAGAAGTGTTCACATTGCTTCGCAGAATCGCTTTTGTGCAGAAAACCGTAACACTTGTTCAGAACGAAAGAAAGCACAGAGCCCCAGATTTTATGTTGTCCTGGAGAGCTTGCAGAGCACTGGGGAAAAGCAGGCAGAGAATTCCCTGCTAGCACCTTCTCTGTGCCTGGGAAACAGAAGTGTTCCCATTGCTTCGCAGAATCGCTTTTGTGCAGAAAACAGTAACACTTGTTCAGAACGAAAGAAAGCACAGAGCCCCAGATTTTATGTTGTCCTGGAGAGCTTGCAGAGTACTGGGGAAAGGCAGGCAGAGAATTCCCTGCTAGCACCTTCTCTGTGCCTGGGAAACAGAAGTGTTCCCATTGCTTCGCAGAATCGCTTTTGTGCAGAAAACAGTAACACTTGTTCAGAACGAAAGAAAGCACAGAGCCCCAGATTTTATGTTGTCCTGGAGAGCTTGCAGAGTACTGGGGAAAGGCAGGCAGAGAATTCCCTGCTAGCACCTTCTCTGTGCCTGGGAAGCAGAAGTGTTCCCATTGCTTCGCAGAATCGCTTTTGTGCAGAAAACAGTAACACTTGTTCAGAACGAAAGAAAGCACAGAGCCCCAGATTTTATGTTGTCCTGGAGAGCTTGCACAGCACTGGGGAAAAGCAGGCAGAGAATTCCCTGCTAGCACCTTCTCTGTGCCTGGGAAACAGAAGTGTTCCCATTGCTTCGCAGAATCGCTTTTGTGCAGAAAACAGTAACACTTGTTCAGAACGAAAGAAAGCACAGAGCCCCAGATTTTATGTTGTCCTGGAGAGCTTGCAGAGCACTGGGGAAAAGCAGGCAGAGAATTCCCTGCTAGCACCTTCTCTGAGCCTGGGAAGCAGAAGTGTTCACATTGCTTCGCAGAATCACTTTTGTGCAGAAAACAGTAACACTTGTTCAGAACGAAAGAAAGCACAGAGCCCCAGATTTTATGTTGTCCTGGAGAGCTTGCAGAGCACTGGGGAAAGGCAGGCAGAGAATTCCCTGCTAGCACGTTCTCTGTGCCTGGGAAGCAGAAGTGTTCACATTGCTTCGCAGAATCGCTTTTGTGCAGAAAACAGTAACACTTGTTCAGAACGAAAGAAAGCACAGAGCCCCAGATTTGCTGTTGTCCTGGAGAGCTTGCAGAGCACTGGGGAAAGGCAGGCAGAGAATTCCCTGCTAGCACCTTCTCTGTGCCTGGGAAGCAGAAGTGTTCACATTGCTTCGCAGAATCGCTTTTGTGCAGAAAACCGTAACACTTGTTCAGAACGAAAGAAAGCACAGAGCCCCAGATTTTATGTTGTCCTGGAGAGCTTGCAGAGCACTGGGAAAAGGCAGGCAGAGAATTCCCTGCTAGCACCTTCTCTGTGCCTGGGAAGCAGAAGTGTTCCCATTGCTTCGCAGAATCGCTTTTGTGCAGAAAACAGTAACACTTGTTCAGAACGAAAGAAAGCACAGAGCCCCAGATTTGCTGTTGTCCTGGAGAGCTTGCAGAGCACTGGGGAAAGGCAGGCAGAGAATTCCCTGCTAGGACCTTCTCTGTGCCTGGGAAGCAGAAGTGTTCACATTGCTTCGCAGAATCACTTTTGTGCAGAAAACAGTAACACTTGTTCAGAACGAAAGAAAGCACAGAGCCCCAGATTTTATGTTGTCCTGGAGAGCTTGCAGAGCACTGGGGAAAAGCAGGCAGAGAATTCCCTGCTAGCACCTTCTCTGTGCCTGGGAAACAGAAGTGTTCCCATTGCTTCGCAGAATCGCTTTTGTGCAGAAAACAGTAACACTTGTTCAGAACGAAAGAAAGCACAGAGCCCCAGATTTTATGTTGTCCTGGAGAGCTTGCAGAGTACTGGGGAAAGGCAGGCAGAGAATTCCCTGCTAGCACCTTCTCTGTGCCTGGGAAACAGAAGTGTTCCCATTGCTTCGCAGAATCGCTTTTGTGCAGAAAACAGTAACACTTGTTCAGAACGAAAGAAAGCACAGAGCCCCAGATTTTATGTTGTCCTGGAGAGCTTGCAGAGTACTGGGGAAAGGCAGGCAGAGAATTCCCTGCTAGCACCTTCTCTGTGCCTGGGAAACAGAAGTGTTCCCATTGCTTCGCAGAATCGCTTTTGTGCAGAAAACAGTAACACTTGTTCAGAACGAAAGAAAGCACAGAGCCCCAGATTTTATGTTGTCCTGGAGAGCTTGCAGAGTACTGGGGAAAGGCAGGCAGAGAATTCCCTGCTAGCACCTTCTCTGTGCCTGGGAAGCAGAAGTGTTCCCATTGCTTCGCAGAATCGCTTTTGTGCAGAAAACAGTAACACTTGTTCAGAACGAAAGAAAGCACAGAGCCCCAGATTTTATGTTGTCCTGGAGAGCTTGCAGAGCACTGGGGAAAGGCAGGCAGAGAATTCCCTGCTAGCACGTTCTCTGTGCCTGGGAAGCAGAAGTGTTCCCATTGCTTCGCAGAATCGCTTTTGTGCAGAAAACAGTAACACTTGTTCAGAACGAAAGAAAGCACAGAGCCCCAGATTTTATGTTGTCCTGGAGAGCTTGCAGAGCACTGGGGAAAAGCAGGCAGAGAATTCCCTGCTAGCACCTTCTCTGAGCCTGGGAAGCAGAAGTGTTCACATTGCTTCGCAGAATCACTTTTGTGCAGAAAACAGTAACACTTGTTCAGAACGAAAGAAAGCACAGAGCCCCAGATTTTATGTTGTCCTGGAGAGCTAGCAGAGCACTGAGGAAAAGCAGGCAGAGAATTCCCTGCTAGCACCTTCTCTGTGCCTGGGAAGCAGAAGTGTTCCCATTGCTTCGCAGAATCGCTTTTGTGCAGAAAACAGTAACACTTGTTCAGAACGAAAGAAAGCACAGAGCCCCAGATTTTATGTTGTCCTGGAGAGCTTGCAGAGCACTGGGGAAAGGCAGGCAGAGAATTCCCTGCTAGCACCTTCTCTGTGCCTGGGAAGCAGAAGTCTTCACATTGCTTCGCAGAATCGCTTTTGTGCAGAAAACAGTAACACTTGTTCAGAACGAAAGAAAGCACAGAGCCCCAGATTTTATGTTGTCCTGGAGAGCTTGCAGAGCACTGGGGAAAGGCAGGCAGAGAATTCCCTGCTAGCACCTTCTCTGTGCCTGGGAAGCAGAAGTGTTCCCATTGCTTCGCAGAATCGCTTTTGTGCAGAAAACAGTAACACTTGTTCAGAACGAAAGAAAGCACAGAGCCCCAGATTTTATGTTGTCCTGGAGAGCTTGCAGAGCACTGGGGAAAAGCAGGCAGAGAATTCCCTGCTAGGACCTTCTCTGTGCCTGGGAAGCAGAAGTGTTCCCATTGCTTCGCAGAATCGCTTTTGTGCAGAAAACAGTAACACTTGTTCAGAACGAAAGAAAGCACAGAGCCCCAGATTTTATGTTGTCCTGGAGAGCTTGCAGAGCACTGGGGAAAAGCAGGCAGAGAATTCCCTGCTAGCACCTTCTCTGTGCCTGGGAAACAGAAGTGTTCCCATTGCTTCGCAGAATCGCTTTTGTGCAGAAAACAGTAACACTTGTTCAGAACGAAAGAAAGCACAGAGCCCCAGATTTTATGTTGTCCTGGAGAGCTTGCAGAGTACTGGGGAAAGGCAGGCAGAGAATTCCCTGCTAGCACCTTCTCTGTGCCTGGGAAACAGAAGTGTTCACATTGCTTCGCAGAATCGCTTTTGTGCAGAAAACAGTAACACTTGTTCAGAACGAAAGAAAGCACAGAGCCCCAGATTTTATGTTGTCCTGGAGAGCTTGCAGAGCACTGGGGAAAGGCACGCAGAGAATTCCCTGCTAGCACCTTCTCTGTGCCTGTTCACATTGCTTCGCAGAATCGCTTTTGTGCAGAAAACAATAACACTTTTTCAGAAGGAAAGAAAGCACAGAGCCCCAGATTTTATGTTGTCCTGGAGAGCTTGCAGAGCACTGGGGAAAAGCAGGCAGAGATTTCCCTGCTAGCACGTTCTCTGTGCCTGGGAAGCAGAAGTGTTCAGATTGCTTCGCAGAATCGCTTTTGTGCAGAAAACAGTAACACTTGTTCAGAACGAAAGAAAGCACAGAGCCCCAGATTTGCTGTTGTCCTGGAGAGCTTGCAGAGCACTGGGGAAAGGCAGGCAGAGAATTCCCTGCTAGCACCTTCTCTGTGCCTGGGAAGCAGAAGTGTTCACATTGCTTCGCAGAATCGCTTTTGTGCAGAAAACAGTAACACTTGTTCAGAACGAAAGAAAGCACAGAGCCCCAGATTTTATGTTGTCCTGGAGAGCTTGCAGAGCACTGGGGAAAGGCAGGCAGAGAATTCCCTGCTAGCACCTTCTCTGTGCCTGGGAAGCAGAAGTCTTCACATTGCTTTGCAGAATCGCTTTT
Source organism: Strix uralensis (assembly GCF_047716275.1). Taxonomy (NCBI): domain Eukaryota; kingdom Metazoa; phylum Chordata; class Aves; order Strigiformes; family Strigidae; genus Strix; species Strix uralensis. The sequence goes on along the minus strand of NW_027436749.1, from coordinate 133,749 downwards.
GTGCAGAAAACAGTAACACTTGTTCAGAACGAAAGAAAGCACAGAGCCCCAGATTTGCTGTTGTCCTGGAGAGCTAGCAGAGCACTGGGGAAAAGCAGGCAGAGAATTCCCTGCTAGCACCTTCTCTGTTCCTGGGAAGCAGAAGTGTTCCCATTGCTTCGCAGAATCGCTTTTGTGCAGAAAACAGTAACACTTGTTCAGAACGAAAGAAAGCACAGAGCCCCAGATTTTATGTTGTCCTGGAGAGCTTGCAGAGCACTGGGGAAAGGCAGGCAGAGAATTCCCTGCTAGCACCTTCTCTGTGCCTGGGAAGCAGAAGTCTTCACATTGCTTCGCAGAATCGCTTTTGTGCAGAAAACAGTAACACTTGTTCAGAACGAAAGAAAGCACAGAGCCCCAGATTTTATGTTGTCCTTGAGAGCTTGCAGAGCACTGGGGAAAAGCAGGCAGAGAATTCCCTGCTAGCACCTTCTCTGTGCCTGGGAAGCAGAAGTGTTCACATTGCTTCGCAGAATCGCTTTTGTGCAGAAAACAGTAACACTTGTTCAGAACGAAAGAAAGCACAGAGCCCCAGATTTTATGTTGTCCTGGAGAGCTTGCAGAGCACTGGGGAAAAGCAGGCAGAGAATTCCCTGCTAGCACCTTCTCTGTGCCTGGGAAACAGAAGTGTTCCCATTGCTTCGCAGAATCGCTTTTGTGCAGAAAACAGTAACACTTGTTCAGAACGAAAGAAAGCACAGAGCCCCAGATTTTATGTTGTCCTGGAGAGCTTGCAGAGCACTGGGGAAAGGCACGCAGAGAATTCCCTGCTAGCACCTTCTCTGTGCCTGTTCACATTGCTTCGCAGAATCGCTTTTTTGCAGAAAACAATAACACTTGTTCAGAAGGAAAGAAAGCACAGAGCCCCAGATTTTATGTTGTCCTGGAGAGCTTGCAGAGCACTGGGGAAAAGCAGGCAGAGATTTCCCTGCTAGCACGTTCTCTGTGCCTGGGAAGCAGAAGTGTTCAGATTGCTTCGCAGAATCGCTTTTGTGCAGAAAACAGTAACACTTGTTCAGAACGAAAGAAAGCACAGAGCCCCAGATTTGCTGTTGTCCTGGAGAGCTTGCAGAGCACTGGGGAAAGGCAGGCAGAGAATTCCCTGCTAGCACCTTCTCTGTGCCTGTTCACATTGCTTCGCAGAATCGCTTTTGTGTAGAAAACAATAACACTTGTTCAGAAGGAAAGAAAGCACAGAGTCCCAGATTTTATGTTGTCCTGGAGAGCTTGCAGAGCACTGGGGAAAAGCAGGCAGAGAATTCCCTGCTAGCACCTTCTCTGTGCCTGGGAAGCAGAAGTGTTCCCATTGCTTCGCAGAATCGCTTTTGTGCAGAAAACCGTAACACTTGTTCAGAACGAAAGAAAGCACAGAGCCCCAGATTTTATGTTGTCCTGGAGAGCTTGCAGAGCACTGGGGAAAGGCAGGCAGAGAATTCCCTGCTAGCACCTTCTCTGTGCCTGGGAAACAGAAATGTTCCCATTGCTTCGCAGAATCGCTTTTGTGCAGAAAACAGTAACACTTGTTCAGAACGAAAGAAAGCACAGAGCCCCAGATTTTATGTTGTCCTGGAGAGCTTGCACAGCACTGGGGAAAGGCAGGCAGAGAATTCCCTGCTAGCACCTTCTCTGTGCCTGGGAAACAGAAGTGTTCCCATTGCTTCGCAGAATCGCTTTTGTGCAGAAAACAGTAACACTTGTTCAGAACGAAAGAAAGCACAGAGCCCCAGATTTTATGTTGTCCTGGAGAGCTAGCAGAGCACTGGGGAAAAGCAGGCAGAGATTTCCCTGCTAGCACGTTCTCTGTGCCTGGGAAGCAGAAGTGTTCACATTGCTTCGCAGAATCGCTTTTGTGCAGAAAACAGTAACACTTGTTCAGAACGAAAGAAAGCACAGAGCCCCAGATTTTATGTTGTCCTGGAGAGCTTGCACAGCACTGGGGAAAGGCAGGCAGAGAATTCCCTGCTAGCACCTTCTCTGTGCCTGGGAAGCAGAAGTCTTCACATTGCTTCGCAGAATCGCTTTTGTGCAGAAAACAGTAACACTTGTTCAGAACGAAAGAAAGCACAGAGCCCCAGATTTGCTGTTGTCCTGGAGAGCTTGCAGAGCACTGGGGAAAAGCAGGCAGAGAATTCCCTGCTAGGACCTTCTCTGTGCCTGGGAAGCAGAAGTGTTCACATTGCTTCGCAGAATCGCTTTTGTGCAGAAAACAGTAACACTTGTTCAGAACGAAAGAAAGCACAGAGCCCCAGATTTTATGTTGTCCTGGAGAGCTTGCAGAGCACTGGGGAAAAGCAGGCAGAGAATTCCCTGCTAGCACCTTCTCTGTGCCTGGGAAACAGAAGTGTTCCCATTGCTTCGCAGAATCGCTTTTGTGCAGAAAACAGTAACACTTGTTCAGAACGAAAGAAAGCACAGAGCCCCAGATTTTATGTTGTCCTGGAGAGCTTGCAGAGCACTGGGGAAAGGCAGGCAGAGAATTCCCTGCTAGCACCTTCTCTGTGCCTGGGAAACAGAAGTGTTCACATTGCTTCGCAGAATCGCTTTTGTGCAGAAAACAGTAACACTTGTTCAGAACGAAAGAAAGCACAGAGCCCCAGATTTGCTGTTGTCCTGGAGAGCTTGCAGAGCACTGGGGAAAGGCAGGCAGAGAATTCCCTGCTAGCACCTTCTCTGTGCCTGGGAAACAGAAGTGTTCCCATTGCTTCGCAGAATCGCTTTTGTGCAGAAAACAGTAACACTTGTTCAGAACGAAAGAAAGCACAGAGCCCCAGATTTTATGTTGTCCTGGAGAGCTAGCAGAGCACTGGGGAAAAGCAATCAGAGAATTCCCTGCTAGCACGTTCTCTGTGCCTGGGAAGCAGAAGTGTTCCCATTGCTTCGCAGAATCGTTTTTGTGCAGAAAACAGTGACACTTGTTCAGAACGAAAGAAAGCACAGAGCCCCAGATTTTATGTTGTCCTGGAGAGCTTGCAGAGCACTGGGGAAAAGCAGGCAGAGAATTCCCTGCTAGCACGTTCTCTGTGCCTGGGAAGCAGAAGTGTTCACATTGCTTCGCAGAATCGCTTTTGTGCAGAAAACAGTAACACTTGTTCAGAACGAAAGAAAGCACAGAGCCCCAGATTTTATGTTTTCCTGGAGAGCTTGCAGAGCACTGGGGAAAAGCAGGCAAGGAATTCCCTGCTAGCACCTTCTCTGTGCCTGGGAAACAGAAGTGTTCCCATTGCTTCGCAGAATCGCTTTTGTGCAGAAAACAGTAACACTTGTTCAGAACGAAAGAAAGCACAGAGCCCCAGATTTTATGTTGTCCTGGAGAGCTTGCAGAGCACTGGGGAAAGGCAGGCAGAGAATTCCCTGCTAGCACCTTCTCTGTGCCTGGGAAACAGAAGTGTTCCCATTGCTTCGCAGAATCGCTTTTGTGCAGAAAACAGTAACACTTGTTCAGAACGAAAGAAAGCACAGAGCCCCAGATTTTATGTTGTCCTGGAGAGCTTGCAGAGCACTGGGAAAAGGCACGCAGAGAATTCCCTGCTAGCACCTTCTCTGTGCCTGTTCACATTGCTTCGCAGAATCGCTTTTGTGCAGAAAACAATAACACTTGTTCAGAAGGAAAGAAAGCACAGAGCCCCAGATTTTATGTTGTCCTGGAGAGCTTGCAGAGCACTGGGGAAAGGCAGGCAGAGATTTCCCTGCTAGCACCTTCTCTGTGCCTGGGAAGCAGAAGTGTTCACATTGCTTCGCAGAATCGCTTTTGTGCAGAAAACAGTAACACTTGTTCAGAACGAAAGAAAGCACAGAGCCCCAGATTTGCTGTTGTCCTGGAGAGCTTGCAGAGCACTGGGGAAAGGCAGGCAGAGAATTCCCTGCTAGCACCTTCTCTGTGCCTGGGAAACAGAAGTGTTCCCATTGCTTCGCAGAATCGCTTTTGTGCAGAAAACAGTAACACTTGTTCAGAACGAAAGAAAGCACAGAGCCCCAGATTTTATGTTGTCCTGGAGAGCTTGCAGAGCACTGGGGAAAAGCAGGCAGAGAATTCTCTGCTAGCACCTTCTCTGTGCCTGGGAAGCAGAAGTCTTCACATTGCTTCGCAGAATCGCTTTTGTGCAGAAAACAGTAACACTTGTTCAGAACGAAAGAAAGCACAGAGCCCCAGATTTTATGTTGTCCTGGAGAGCTTGCAGAGCACTGGGGAAAGGCACGCAGAGAATTCCCTGCTAGCACCTTCTCTGTGCCTGTTCACATTGCTTCGCAGAATCGCTTTTGTGCAGAAAACAATAACACTTGTTCAGAAGGAAAGAAAGCACAGAGCCCCAGATTTTATGTTGTCCTGGAGAGCTTGCAGAGCACTGGGGAAAGGCACGCAGAGAATTCTCTGCTAGCACCTTCTCTGTGCCTGGGAAGCAGAAGTCTTCACATTGCTTCGCAGAATCGCTTTTGTGCAGAAAACAGTAACACTTGTTCAGAACGAAAGAAAGCACAGAGCCCCAGATTTTATGTTGTCCTGGAGAGCTTGCAGAGCACTGGGAAAAGGCACGCAGAGAATTCCCTGCTAGCACCTTCTCTGTGCCTGTTCACATTGCTTCGCAGAATCGCTTTTGTGCAGAAAACAATAACACTTGTTCAGAAGGAAAGAAAGCACAGAGCCCCAGATTTTATGTTGTCCTGGAGAGCTTGCAGAGCACTGGGGAAAAGCAGGCAGAGATTTCCCTGCTAGCACGTTCTCTGTGCCTGGGAAGCAGAAGTGTTCACATTGCTTCGCAGAATCGCTTTTGTGCAGAAAACAGTAACACTTGTTCAGAACGAAAGAAAGCACAGAGCCCCAGATTTTATGTTGTCCTGGAGAGCTTGCAGAGCACTGGGGAAAGGCAGGCAGAGAATTCCCTGCTAGCACCTTCTCTGTGCCTGTTCACATTGCTTCGTAGAATCGCTTTTGTGCAGAAAACAGTAACACTTGTTCAGAACGAAAGAAAGCACAGAGCCCCAGATTTTATGTTGTCCTGGAGAGCTTGCAGAGCACTGGGGAAAAGCAGGCAGAGATTTCCCTGCTAGCACGTTCTCTGTGCCTGGGAAGCAGAAGTGTTCACATTGCTTCGCAGAATCGCTTTTGTGCAGAAAACAGTAACACTTGTTCAGAACGAAAGAAAGCACAGAGCCCCAGATTTTATGTTGTCCTGGAGAGCTTGCAGAGCACTGGGGAAAAGCAGGCAGAGAATTGCCTGCTAGGACCTTCTCTGTGCCTGGGAAGCAGAAGTGTTCCCATTGCTTCGCAGAATCGCTTTTGTGCAGAAAACAGTAACACTTGTTCAGAACGAAAGAAAGCACAGAGCCCCAGATTTTATGTTGTCCTGGAGAGCTTGCAGAGCACTGGGGAAAGGCAGGCAGAGAATTCCCTGCTAGCACGTTCTCTGTGCCTGGGAAGCAGAAGTGTTCACATTGCTTCGCAGAATCGCTTTTGTGCAGAAAACAGTAACACTTGTTCAGAACGAAAGAAAGCACAGAGCCCCAGATTTGCTGTTGTCCTGGAGAGCTTGCAGAGCACTGGGGAAAGGCAGGCAGAGAATTCCCTGCTAGCACCTTCTCTGTGCCTGGGAAGCAGAAGTGTTCACATTGCTTCGCAGAATCGCTTTTGTGCAGAAAACAGTAACACTTGTTCAGAACGAAAGAAAGCACAGAGCCCCAGATTTGCTGTTGTCCTGGAGAGCTTGCAGAGCACTGGGGAAAGGCAGGCAGAGAATTCCCTGCTAGGACCTTCTCTGTGCCTGGGAAGCAGAAGTGTTCACATTGCTTCGCAGAATCACTTTTGTGCAGAAAACAGTAACACTTGTTCAGAACGAAAGAAAGCACAGAGCCCCAGATTTTATGTTGTCCTGGAGAGCTTGCAGAGCACTGGGGAAAAGCAGGCAGAGAATTCCCTGCTAGCACCTTCTCTGTGCCTGGGAAGCAGAAGTGTTCACATTGCTTCGCAGAATCGCTTTTGTGCAGAAAACCGTAACACTTGTTCAGAACGAAAGAAAGCACAGAGCCCCAGATTTTATGTTGTCCTGGAGAGCTTGCAGAGCACTGGGAAAAGGCAGGCAGAGAATTCCCTGCTAGCACCTTCTCTGTGCCTGGGAAGCAGAAGTGTTCACATTGCTTCGCAGAATCGCTTTTGTGCAGAAAACAGTAACACTTGTTCAGAACGAAAGAAAGCACAGAGCCCCAGATTTGCTGTTGTCCTGGAGAGCTTGCAGAGCACTGGGGAAAGGCAGGCAGAGAATTCCCTGCTAGGACCTTCTCTGTGCCTGGGAAGCAGAAGTGTTCACATTGCTTCGCAGAATCACTTTTGTGCAGAAAACAGTAACACTTGTTCAGAACGAAAGAAAGCACAGAGCCCCAGATTTTATGTTGTCCTGGAGAGCTTGCAGAGCACTGGGGAAAAGCAGGCAGAGAATTCCCTGCTAGCACCTTCTCTGTGCCTGGGAAACAGAAGTGTTCCCATTGCTTCGCAGAATCGCTTTTGTGCAGAAAACAGTAACACTTGTTCAGAACGAAAGAAAGCACAGAGCCCCAGATTTTATGTTGTCCTGGAGAGCTTGCAGAGTACTGGGGAAAGGCAGGCAGAGAATTCCCTGCTAGCACCTTCTCTGTGCCTGGGAAACAGAAGTGTTCACATTGCTTTGCAGAATCGCTTTTGTGCAGAAAACAGTAACACTTGTTCAGAACGAAAGAAAGCACAGAGCCCCAGATTTTATGTTGTCCTGGAGAGCTTGCAGAGCACTGGGGAAAGGCAGGCAGAGAATTCTCTGCTAGCACCTTCTCTGTGCCTGGGAAGCAGAAGTCTTCACATTGCTTCGCAGAATCGCTTTTGTGCAGAAAACAGTAACACTTGTTCAGAACGAAAGAAAGCACAGAGCCCCAGATTTTATGTTGTCCTGGAGAGCTTGCAGAGCACTGGGAAAAGGCACGCAGAGAATTCCCTGCTAGCACCTTCTCTGTGCCTGTTCACATTGCTTCGTAGAATCGCTTTTGTGCAGAAAACAATAACACTTGTTCAGAAGGAAAGAAAGCACAGAGCCCCAGATTTTATGTTGTCCTGGAGAGCTTGCAGAGCACTGGGGAAAGGCAGGCAGAGAATTCCCTGCTAGCACCTTCTCTGTGCCTGTTCACATTGCTTCGTAGAATCGCTTTTGTGCAGAAAACAGTAACACTTGTTCAGAACGAAAGAAAGCACAGAGCCCCAGATTTTATGTTGTCCTGGAGAGCTTGCACAGCACTGGGGAAAGGCAGGCAGAGAATTCCCTGCTAGCACCTTCTCTGTGCCTGGGAAGCAGAAGTGTTCACATTGCTTCGCAGAATCGCTTTTGTGCAGAAAACAGTAACACTTGTTCAGAACGAAAGAAAGCACAGAGCCCCAGATTTGCTGTTGTCCTGGAGAGCTTGCACAGCACTGGGGAAAAGCAGGCAGAGAATTCCCTGCTAGCACCTTCTCTGTGCCTGGGAAGCAGAAGTGTTCACATTGCTTCGCAGAATCGCTTTTGTGCAGAAAACAGTAACACTTGTTCAGAACGAAAGAAAGCACAGAGCCCCAGATTTTATGTTGTCCTGGAGAGCTTGCAGAGCACTGGGGAAAGGCAGGCAGAGAATTCCCTGCTAGCACCTTCTCTGTGCCTGGGAAGCAGAAGTCTTCACATTGCTTTGCAGAATCGCTTTTGTGCAGAAAACAGTAACACTTGTTCAGAACGAAAGAAAGCACAGAGCCCCAGATTTTATGTTGTCCTGGAGAGCTTGCAGAGCACTGGGGAAAGGCAGGCAGAGAATTCCCTGCTAGCACCTTCTCTGTGCCTGGGAAGCAGAAGTCTTCACATTGCTTCGCAGAATCGCTTTTGTGCAGAAAACAGTAACACTTGTTCAGAACGAAAGAAAGCACAGAGCCCCAGATTTTATGTTGTCCTGGAGAGCTTGCAGAGCACTGGGGAAAGGCAGGCAGAGAATTCCCTGCTAGCACCTTCTCTGTGCCTGGGAAGCAGAAGTGTTCCCATTGCTTCGCAGAATCGCTTTTGTGCAGAAAACAGTAACACTTGTTCAGAACGAAAGAAAGCACAGAGCCCCAGATTTTATGTTGTCCTGGAGAGCTTGCAGAGCACTGGGGAAAGGCAGGCAGAGAATTCCCTGCTAGCACCTTCTCTGTGCCTGGGAAGCAGAAGTCTTCACATTGCTTCGCAGAATCGCTTTTGTGCAGAAAACAGTAACACTTGTTCAGAACGAAAGAAAGCAGAGCCCCAGATTTTATGTTGTCCTGGAGAGCTTGCAGAGCACTGGGGAAAGGCAGGCAGAGAATTCCCTGCTAGCACCTTCTCTGTGCCTGGGAAGCAGAAGTCTTCACATTGCTTCGCAGAATCGCTTTTGTGCAGAAAACAGTAACACTTGTTCAGAACGAAAGAAAGCACAGAGCCCCAGATTTTATGTTGTCCTGGAGAGCTTGCAGAGCACTGGGGAAAGGCAGGCAGAGAATTCCCTGCTAGCACCTTCTCTGTGCCTGGGAAGCAGAAGTCTTCACATTGCTTCGCAGAATCGCTTTTGTGCAGAAAACAGTAACACTTGTTCAGAACGAAAGAAAGCACAGAGCCCCAGATTTTATGTTGTCCTGGAGAGCTTGCAGAGCACTGGGGAAAGGCACGCAGAGAATTCCCTGCTAGCACCTTCTCTGTGCCTGTTCACATTGCTTCGCAGAATCGCTTTTGTGCAGAAAACAATAACACTTGTTCAGAAGGAAAGAAAGCACAGAGCCCCAGATTTTATGTTGTCCTGGAGAGCTTGCAGAGCACTGGGGAAAGGCACGCAGAGAATTCTCTGCTAGCACCTTCTCTGTGCCTGGGAAGCAGAAGTCTTCACATTGCTTCGCAGAATCGCTTTTGTGCAGAAAACAGTAACACTTGTTCAGAACGAAAGAAAGCACAGAGCCCCAGATTTTATGTTGTCCTGGAGAGCTTGCAGAGCACTGGGAAAAGGCACGCAGAGAATTCCCTGCTAGCACCTTCTCTGTGCCTGTTCACATTGCTTCGCAGAATCGCTTTTGTGCAGAAAACAATAACACTTGTTCAGAAGGAAAGAAAGCACAGAGCCCCAGATTTTATGTTGTCCTGGAGAGCTTGCAGAGCACTGGGGAAAAGCAGGCAGAGATTTCCCTGCTAGCACGTTCTCTGTGCCTGGGAAGCAGAAGTGTTCACATTGCTTCGCAGAATCGCTTTTGTGCAGAAAACAGTAACACTTGTTCAGAACGAAAGAAAGCACAGAGCCCCAGATTTTATGTTGTCCTGGAGAGCTTGCAGAGCACTGGGGAAAGGCAGGCAGAGAATTCCCTGCTAGCACCTTCTCTGTGCCTGTTCACATTGCTTCGTAGAATCGCTTTTGTGCAGAAAACAGTAACACTTGTTCAGAACGAAAGAAAGCACAGAGCCCCAGATTTTATGTTGTCCTGGAGAGCTTGCAGAGCACTGGGGAAAAGCAGGCAGAGATTTCCCTGCTAGCACGTTCTCTGTGCCTGGGAAGCAGAAGTGTTCACATTGCTTCGCAGAATCGCTTTTGTGCAGAAAACAGTAACACTTGTTCAGAACGAAAGAAAGCACAGAGCCCCAGATTTTATGTTGTCCTGGAGAGCTTGCAGAGCACTGGGGAAAAGCAGGCAGAGAATTGCCTGCTAGGACCTTCTCTGTGCCTGGGAAGCAGAAGTGTTCCCATTGCTTCGCAGAATCGCTTTTGTGCAGAAAACAGTAACACTTGTTCAGAACGAAAGAAAGCACAGAGCCCCAGATTTTATGTTGTCCTGGAGAGCTTGCAGAGCACTGGGGAAAGGCAGGCAGAGAATTCCCTGCTAGCACGTTCTCTGTGCCTGGGAAGCAGAAGTGTTCACATTGCTTCGCAGAATCGCTTTTGTGCAGAAAACAGTAACACTTGTTCAGAACGAAAGAAAGCACAGAGCCCCAGATTTGCTGTTGTCCTGGAGAGCTTGCAGAGCACTGGGGAAAGGCAGGCAGAGAATTCCCTGCTAGCACCTTCTCTGTGCCTGGGAAGCAGAAGTGTTCACATTGCTTCGCAGAATCGCTTTTGTGCAGAAAACAGTAACACTTGTTCAGAACGAAAGAAAGCACAGAGCCCCAGATTTGCTGTTGTCCTGGAGAGCTTGCAGAGCACTGGGGAAAGGCAGGCAGAGAATTCCCTGCTAGGACCTTCTCTGTGCCTGGGAAGCAGAAGTGTTCACATTGCTTCGCAGAATCACTTTTGTGCAGAAAACAGTAACACTTGTTCAGAACGAAAGAAAGCACAGAGCCCCAGATTTTATGTTGTCCTGGAGAGCTTGCAGAGCACTGGGGAAAAGCAGGCAGAGAATTCCCTGCTAGCACCTTCTCTGTGCCTGGGAAGCAGAAGTGTTCACATTGCTTCGCAGAATCGCTTTTGTGCAGAAAACCGTAACACTTGTTCAGAACGAAAGAAAGCACAGAGCCCCAGATTTTATGTTGTCCTGGAGAGCTTGCAGAGCACTGGGAAAAGGCAGGCAGAGAATTCCCTGCTAGCACCTTCTCTGTGCCTGGGAAGCAGAAGTGTTCACATTGCTTCGCAGAATCGCTTTTGTGCAGAAAACAGTAACACTTGTTCAGAACGAAAGAAAGCACAGAGCCCCAGATTTGCTGTTGTCCTGGAGAGCTTGCAGAGCACTGGGGAAAGGCAGGCAGAGAATTCCCTGCTAGGACCTTCTCTGTGCCTGGGAAGCAGAAGTGTTCACATTGCTTCGCAGAATCACTTTTGTGCAGAAAACAGTAACACTTGTTCAGAACGAAAGAAAGCACAGAGCCCCAGATTTTATGTTGTCCTGGAGAGCTTGCAGAGCACTGGGGAAAAGCAGGCAGAGAATTCCCTGCTAGCACCTTCTCTGTGCCTGGGAAACAGAAGTGTTCCCATTGCTTCGCAGAATCGCTTTTGTGCAGAAAACAGTAACACTTGTTCAGAACGAAAGAAAGCACAGAGCCCCAGATTTGCTGTTGTCCTGGAGAGCTTGCAGAGCACTGGGGAAAGGCAGGCAGAGAATTCCCTGCTAGCACCTTCTCTGTGCCTGGGAAACAGAAGTGTTCACATTGCTTTGCAGAATCGCTTTTGTGCAGAAAACAGTAACACTTGTTCAGAACGAAAGAAAGCACAGAGCCCCAGATTTTATGTTGTCCTGGAGAGCTTGCAGAGCACTGGGGAAAGGCAGGCAGAGAATTCTCTGCTAGCACCTTCTCTGTGCCTGGGAAGCAGAAGTCTTCACATTGCTTCGCAGAATCGCTTTTGTGCAGAAAACAGTAACACTTGTTCAGAACGAAAGAAAGCACAGAGCCCCAGATTTTATGTTGTCCTGGAGAGCTTGCAGAGCACTGGGAAAAGGCACGCAGAGAATTCCCTGCTAGCACCTTCTCTGTGCCTGTTCACATTGCTTCGTAGAATCGCTTTTGTGCAGAAAACAATAACACTTGTTCAGAAGGAAAGAAAGCACAGAGCCCCAGATTTTATGTTGTCCTGGAGAGCTTGCAGAGCACTGGGGAAAGGCAGGCAGAGAATTCCCTGCTAGCACCTTCTCTGTGCCTGTTCACATTGCTTCGTAGAATCGCTTTTGTGCAGAAAACAGTAACACTTGTTCAGAACGAAAGAAAGCACAGAGCCCCAGATTTTATGTTGTCCTGGAGAGCTTGCAGAGCACTGGGGAAAGGCAGGCAGAGAATTCCCTGCTAGCACCTTCTCTGTGCCTGGGAAGCAGAAGTGTTCACATTGCTTCGCAGAATCGCTTTTGTGCAGAAAACCGTAACACTTGTTCAGAACGAAAGAAAGCACAGAGCCCCAGATTTTATGTTGTCCTGGAGAGCTTGCACAGCACTGGGGAAAGGCAGGCAGAGAATTCCCTGCTAGCACCTTCTCTGTGCCTGGGAAGCAGAAGTGTTCACATTGCTTCGCAGAATCGCTTTTGTGCAGAAAACAGTAACACTTGTTCAGAACGAAAGAAAGCACAGAGCCCCAGATTTGCTGTTGTCCTGGAGAGCTTGCACAGCACTGGGGAAAAGCAGGCAGAGAATTCCCTGCTAGCACCTTCTCTGTGCCTGGGAAGCAGAAGTGTTCACATTGCTTCGCAGAATCGCTTTTGTGCAGAAAACAGTAACACTTGTTCAGAACGAAAGAAAGCACAGAGCCCCAGATTTTATGTTGTCCTGGAGAGCTTGCAGAGCACTGGGGAAAGGCAGGCAGAGAATTCCCTGCTAGCACCTTCTCTGTGCCTGGGAAGCAGAAGTCTTCACATTGCTTTGCAGAATCGCTTTTGTGCAGAAAACAGTAACACTTGTTCAGAACGAAAGAAAGCACAGAGCCCCAGATTTTATGTTGTCCTGGAGAGCTTGCAGAGCACTGGGGAAAGGCAGGCAGAGAATTCCCTGCTAGCACCTTCTCTGTGCCTGGGAAGCAGAAGTCTTCACATTGCTTCGCAGAATCGCTTTTGTGCAGAAAACAGTAACACTTGTTCAGAACGAAAGAAAGCACAGAGCCCCAGATTTTATGTTGTCCTGGAGAGCTTGCAGAGCACTGGGGAAAGGCAGGCAGAGAATTCCCTGCTAGCACCTTCTCTGTGCCTGGGAAGCAGAAGTGTTCCCATTGCTTCGCAGAATCGCTTTTGTGCAGAAAACAGTAACACTTGTTCAGAACGAAAGAAAGCACAGAGCCCCAGATTTTATGTTGTCCTGGAGAGCTTGCAGAGCACTGGGGAAAGGCAGGCAGAGAATTCCCTGCTAGCACCTTCTCTGTGCCTGGGAAGCAGAAGTCTTCACATTGCTTCGCAGAATCGCTTTTGTGCAGAAAACAGTAACACTTGTTCAGAACGAAAGAAAGCACAGAGCCCCAGATTTTATGTTGTCCTGGAGAGCTTGCAGAGCACTGGGGAAAGGCAGGCAGAGAATTCCCTGCTAGCACCTTCTCTGTGCCTGGGAAGCAGAAGTCTTCACATTGCTTCGCAGAATCGCTTTTGTGCAGAAAACAGTAACACTTGTTCAGAACGAAAGAAAGCACAGAGCCCCAGATTTTATGTTGTCCTGGAGAGCTTGCAGAGCACTGGGGAAAGGCAGGCAGAGAATTCCCTGCTAGCACCTTCTCTGTGCCTGGGAAGCAGAAGTGTTCCCATTGCTTCGCAGAATCGCTTTTGTGCAGAAAACAGTAACACTTGTTCAGAAGGAAAGAAAGCACAGAGCCCCAGATTTTATGTTGTCCTGGAGAGCTTGCACAGCACTGGGGAAAAGCAGGCAGAGAATTCCCTGCTAGCACCTTCTCTGTGCCTGGGAAACAGAAGTGTTCCCATTGCTTCGCAGAATCGCTTTTGTGCAGAAAACAGTAACACTTGTTCAGAACGAAAGAAAGCACAGAGCCCCAGATTTTATGTTGTCCTGGAGAGCTTGCAGAGTACTGGGGAAAGGCAGGCAGAGAATTCCCTGCTAGCACCTTCTCTGTGCCTGGGAAACAGAAGTGTTCACATTGCTTCGCAGAATCGCTTTTGTGCAGAAAACAGTAACACTTGTTCAGAACGAAAGAAAGCACAGAGCCCCAGATTTTATGTTGTCCTGGAGAGCTTGCAGAGCACTGGGGAAAGGCACGCAGAGAATTCCCTGCTAGCACCTTCTCTGTGCCTGTTCACATTGCTTCGCAGAATCGCTTTTGTGCAGAAAACAATAACACTTGTTCAGAAGGAAAGAAAGCACAGAGCCCCAGATTTTATGTTGTCCTGGAGAGCTTGCAGAGCACTGGGGAAAAGCAGGCAGAGATTTCCCTGCTAGCACGTTCTCTGTGCCTGGGAAGCAGAAGTGTTCAGATTGCTTCGCAGAATCGCTTTTGTGCAGAAAACAGTAACACTTGTTCAGAACGAAAGAAAGCACAGAGCCCCAGATTTTATGTTGTCCTGGAGAGCTTGCAGAGCACTGGGGAAAGGCAGGCAGAGAATTCCCTGCTAGCACCTTCTCTGTGCCTGGGAAGCAGAAGTGTTCACATTGCTTCGCAGAATCGCTTTTGTGCAGAAAACAGTAACACTTGTTCAGAACGAAAGAAAGCACAGAGCCCCAGATTTTATGTTGTCCTGGAGAGCTTGCAGAGCACTGGGGAAAGGCAGGCAGAGAATTCCCTGCTAGCACCTTCTCTGTGCCTGGGAAGCAGAAGTGTTCACATTGCTTCGCAGAATCGCTTTTGTGCAGAAAACAGTAACACTTGTTCAGAACGAAAGAAAGCACAGAGCCCCAGATTTTATGTTGTCCTGGAGAGCTAGCAGAGCACTGGGGAAAAGCAGGCAGAGAATTCCCTGCTAGCACCTTCTCTGTTCCTGGGAAGCAGAAGTGTTCCCATTGCTTCGCAGAATCGCTTTTGTGCAGAAAACAGTAACACTTGTTCAGAACGAAAGAAAGCACAGAGCCCCAGATTTTATGTTGTCCTGGAGAGCTTGCAGAGCACTGGGGAAAGGCAGGCAGAGAATTCCCTGCTAGCACCTTCTCTGTGCCTGGGAAGCAGAAGTGTTCACATTGCTTCGCAGAATCGCTTTTGTGCAGAAAACAGTAACACTTGTTCAGAACGAAAGAAAGCACAGAGCCCCAGATTTTATGTTGTCCTGGAGAGCTTGCAGAGCACTGGGGAAAAGCAGGCAGAGAATTCCCTGCTAGCACCTTCTCTGTGCCTGGGAAACAGAAGTGTTCCCATTGCTTCGCAGAATCGCTTTTGTGCAGAAAACAGTAACACTTGTTCAGAACGAAAGAAAGCACAGAGCCCCAGATTTTATGTTGTCCTGGAGAGCTTGCAGAGCACTGGGGAAAGGCACGCAGAGAATTCCCTGCTAGCACCTTCTCTGTGCCTGTTCACATTGCTTCGCAGAATCGCTTTTGTGCAGAAAACAATAACACTTGTTCAGAAGGAAAGAAAGCACAGAGCCCCAGATTTTATGTTGTCCTGGAGAGCTTGCAGAGCACTGGGGAAAAGCAGGCAGAGATTTCCCTGCTAGCACGTTCTCTGTGCCTGGGAAGCAGAAGTGTTCAGATTGCTTCGCAGAATCGCTTTTGTGCAGAAAACAGTAACACTTGTTCAGAACGAAAGAAAGCACAGAGCCCCAGATTTGCTGTTGTCCTGGAGAGCTTGCAGAGCACTGGGGAAAGGCAGGCAGAGAATTCCCTGCTAGCACCTTCTCTGTGCCTGTTCACATTGCTTCGCAGAATCGCTTTTGTGCAGAAAACAATAACACTTGTTCAGAAGGAAAGAAAGCACAGAGCCCCAGATTTTATGTTGTCCTGGAGAGCTTGCAGAGCACTGGGGAAAAGCAGGCAGAGATTTCCCTGCTAGCACCTTCTCTGTGCCTGGGAAGCAGAAGTGTTCAGATTGCTTCGCAGAATCGCTTTTGTGCAGAAAACAGTAACACTTGTTCAGAACGAAAGAAAGCACAGAGCCCCAGATTTTATGTTGTCCTGGAGAGCTTGCAGAGCACTGGGGAAAGGCAGGCAGAGAATTCCCTGCTAGCACCTTCTCTGTGCCTGGGAAGCAGAAGTGTTCACATTGCTTCGCAGAATCGCTTTTGTGCAGAAAACAGTAACACTTGTTCAGAACGAAAGAAAGCACAGAGCCCCAGATTTTATGTTGTCCTGGAGAGCTTGCAGAGCACTGGGGAAAGGCAGGCAGAGAATTCCCTGCTAGCACCTTCTCTGTGCCTGGGAAGCAGAAGTGTTCCCATTGCTTCGCAGAATCGCTTTTGTGCAGAAAACAGTAACACTTGTTCAGAACGAAAGAAAGCACAGAGCCCCAGATTTTATGTTGTCCTGGAGAGCTAGCAGAGCACTGGGGAAAAGCAGGCAGAGAATTCCCTGCTAGCACCTTCTCTGTTCCTGGGAAGCAGAAGTGTTCCCATTGCTTCGCAGAATCGCTTTTGTGCAGAAAACAGTAACACTTGTTCAGAACGAAAGAAAGCACAGAGCCCCAGAATTTATGTTGTCCTGGAGAGCTTGCAGAGCACTGGGGAAAGGCACGCAGAGAATTCCCTGCTAGCACCTTCTCTGTGCCTGTTCACATTGCTTCGCAGAATCGCTTTTGTGCAGAAAACAATAACACTTGTTCAGAAGGAAAGAAAGCACAGAGTCCCAGATTTTATGTTGTCCTGGAGAGCTTGCAGAGCACTGGGGAAAAGCAGGCAGAGATTTCCCTGCTAGCACCTTCTCTGTGCCTGGGAAGCAGAAGTGTTCCCATTGCTTCGCAGAATCGCTTTTGTGCAGAAAACCGTAACACTTGTTCAGAACGAAAGAAAGCACAGAGCCCCAGATTTGCTGTTGTCCTGGAGAGCTTGCAGAGCACTGGGGAAAGGCAGGCAGAGAATTCCCTGCTAGCACCTTCTCTGTGCCTGGGAAACAGAAGTGTTCCCATTGCTTCGCAGAATCGCTTTTGTGCAGAAAACAGTAACACTTGTTCAGAACGAAAGAAAGCACAGAGCCCCAGATTTTATGTTGTCCTGGAGAGCTTGCACAGCACTGGGGAAAGGCAGGCAGAGAATTCCCTGCTAGCACCTTCTCTGTGCCTGGGAAGCAGAAGTGTTCACATTGCTTCGCAGAATCGCTTTTGTGCAGAAAACAGTAACACTTGTTCAGAACGAAAGAAAGCACAGAGCCCCAGATTTTATGTTGTCCTGGAGAGCTAGCAGAGCACTGGGGAAAAGCAGGCAGAGATTTCCCTGCTAGCACCTTCTCTGTGCCTGGGAAGCAGAAGTGTTCACATTGCTTCGCAGAATCGCTTTTGTGCAGAAAACAGTAACACTTGTTCAGAACGAAAGAAAGCACAGAGCCCCAGATTTTATGTTGTCCTGGAGAGCTTGCACAGCACTGGGGAAAGGCAGGCAGAGAATTCCCTGCTAGCACCTTCTCTGTGCCTGGGAAGCAGAAGTCTTCACATTGCTTCGCAGAATCGCTTTTGTGCAGAAAACAGTAACACTTGTTCAGAACGAAAGAAAGCACAGAGCCCCAGATTTGCTGTTGTCCTGGAGAGCTTGCAGAGCACTGGGGAAAAGCAGGCAGAGAATTCCCTGCTAGGACCTTCTCTGTGCCTGGGAAGCAGAAGTGTTCACATTGCTTCGCAGAATCGCTTTTGTGCAGAAAACAGTAACACTTGTTCAGAACGAAAGAAAGCACAGAGCCCCAGATTTTATGTTGTCCTGGAGAGCTTGCAGAGCACTGGGGAAAAGCAGGCAGAGAATTCCCTGCTAGCACCTTCTCTGTGCCTGGGAAGCAGAAGTGTTCCCATTGCTTCGCAGAATCGCTTTTGTGCAGAAAACAGTAACACTTGTTCAGAACGAAAGAAAGCACAGAGCCCCAGATTTTATGTTGTCCTGGAGAGCTTGCAGAGCACTGGGGAAAGGCAGGCAGAGAATTCCCTGCTAGCACCTTCTCTGTGCCTGGGAAACAGAAGTGTTCACATTGCTTCGCAGAATCGCTTTTGTGCAGAAAACAGTAACACTTGTTCAGAACGAAAGAAAGCACAGAGCCCCAGATTTTATGTTGTCCTGGAGAGCTTGCAGAGCACTGGGGAAAAGCAGGCAAAGAATTCCCTGCTAGCACCTTCTCTGAGCCTGGGAAGCAGAAGTGTTCCCATTGCTTCGCAGAATCACTTTTGTGCAGAAAACAGTAACACTTGTTCAGAACGAAAGAAAGCACAGAGCCCCAGATTTTATGTTTTCCTGGAGAGCTAGCAGAGCACTGAGGAAAAGCAGGCAGAGAATTCCCTGCTAGCACCTTCTCTGTGCCTGGGAAGCAGAAGTGTTCCCATTGCTTCGCAGAATCGCTTTTGTGCAGAAAACAGTAACACTTGTTCAGAACGAAAGAAAGCACAGAGCCCCAGATTTTATGTTGTCCTGGAGAGCTTGCAGAGCACTGGGGAAAGGCAGGCAGAGAATTCCCTGCTAGCACCTTCTCTGTGCCTGGGAAGCAGAAGTCTTCACATTGCTTCGCAGAATCGCTTTTGTGCAGAAAACAGTAACACTTGTTCAGAACGAAAGAAAGCACAGAGCCCCAGATTTTATGTTGTCCTGGAGAGCTTGCAGAGCACTGGGGAAAAGCAGGCAGAGAATTCCCTGCTAGGACCTTCTCTGTGCCTGGGAAGCAGAAGTGTTCACATTGCTTCGCAGAATCGCTTTTGTGCAGAAAACAGTAACACTTGTTCAGAACGAAAGAAAGCACAGAGCCCCAGATTTTATGTTGTCCTGGAGAGCTTGCACAGCACTGGGGAAAAGCAGGCAGAGAATTCCCTGCTAGCACCTTCTCTGTGCCTGGGAAACAGAAGTGTTCCCATTGCTTCGCAGAATCGCTTTTGTGCAGAAAACAGTAACACTTGTTCAGAACGAAAGAAAGCACAGAGCCCCAGATTTTATGTTGTCCTGGAGAGCTTGCAGAGTACTGGGGAAAGGCAGGCAGAGAATTCCCTGCTAGCACCTTCTCTGTGCCTGGGAAACAGAAGTGTTCACATTGCTTCGCAGAATCGCTTTTGTGCAGAAAACAGTAACACTTGTTCAGAACGAAAGAAAGCACAGAGCCCCAGATTTTATGTTGTCCTGGAGAGCTTGCAGAGCACTGGGGAAAGGCACGCAGAGAATTCCCTGCTAGCACCTTCTCTGTGCCTGTTCACATTGCTTCGCAGAATCGCTTTTGTGCAGAAAACAATAACACTTGTTCAGAAGGAAAGAAAGCACAGAGCCCCAGATTTTATGTTGTCCTGGAGAGCTTGCAGAGCACTGGGGAAAAGCAGGCAGAGATTTCCCTGCTAGCACGTTCTCTGTGCCTGGGAAGCAGAAGTGTTCAGATTGCTTCGCAGAATCGCTTTTGTGCAGAAAACAGTAACACTTGTTCAGAACGAAAGAAAGCACAGAGCCCCAGATTTGCTGTTGTCCTGTAGAGCTTGCAGAGCACTGGGGAAAGGCAGGCAGAGAATTCCCTGCTAGCACCTTCTCTGTGCCTGGGAAGCAGAAGTGTTCACATTGCTTCGCAGAATCGCTTTTGTGCAGAAAACAGTAACACTTGTTCAGAACGAAAGAAAGCACAGAGCCCCAGATTTTATGTTGTCCTGGAGAGCTTGCAGAGCACTGGGGAAAGGCAGGCAGAGAATTCCCTGCTAGCACCTTCTCTGTGCCTGGGAAGCAGAAGTGTTCACATTGCTTCACAGAATCGCTTTTGTGCAGAAAACAGTAACACTTGTTCAGAACGAAAGAAAGCACAGAGCCCCAGATTTTATGTTGTCCTGGAGAGCTAGCAGAGCACTGGGGAAAAGCAGGCAGAGAATTCCCTGCTAGCACCTTCTCTGTTCCTGGGAAGCAGAAGTGTTCCCATTGCTTCGCAGAATCGCTTTTGTGCAGAAAACAGTAACACTTGTTCAGAACGAAAGAAAGCACAGAGCCCCAGATTTTATGTTGTCCTGGAGAGCTTGCAGAGCACTGGGGAAAGGCAGGCAGAGAATTCCCTGCTAGCACCTTCTCTGTGCCTGGGAAGCAGAAGTCTTCACATTGCTTCGCAGAATCGCTTTTGTGCAGAAAACAGTAACACTTGTTCAGAACGAAAGAAAGCACAGAGCCCCAGATTTTATGTTGTCCTGGAGAGCTTGCAGAGCACTGGGGAAAGGCAGGCAGAGAATTCCCTGCTAGCACCTTCTCTGTGCCTGGGAAACAGAAGTGTTCACATTGCTTCGCAGAATCGCTTTTGTGCAGAAAACAGTAACACTTGTTCAGAACGAAAGAAAGCACAGAGCCCCAGATTTTATGTTGTCCTGGAGAGCTTGCAGAGCACTGGGGAAAGGCACGCAGAGAATTCCCTGCTAGCACCTTCTCTGTGCCTGTTCACATTGCTTCGCAGAATCGCTTTTGTGCAGAAAACAATAACACTTGTTCAGAAGGAAAGAAAGCACAGAGCCCCAGATTTTATGTTGTCCTGGAGAGCTTGCAGAGCACTGGGGAAAAGCAGGCAGAGATTTCCCTGCTAGCACGTTCTCTGTGCCTGGGAAGCAGAAGTGTTCAGATTGCTTCGCAGAATCGCTTTTGTGCAGAAAACAGTAACACTTGTTCAGAACGAAAGAAAGCACAGAGCCCCAGATTTTATGTTGTCCTGGAGAGCTTGCAGAGCACTGGGGAAAGGCAGGCAGAGAATTCCCTGCTAGCACCTTCTCTGTGCCTGGGAAGCAGAAGTGTTCACATTGCTTCGCAGAATCGCTTTTGTGCAGAAAACAGTAACACTTGTTCAGAACGAAAGAAAGCACAGAGCCCCAGATTTTATGTTGTCCTGGAGAGCTTGCAGAGCACTGGGGAAAGGCAGGCAGAGAATTCCCTGCTAGCACCTTCTCTGTGCCTGGGAAGCAGAAGTGTTCACATTGCTTCGCAGAATCGCTTTTGTGCAGAAAACAGTAACACTTGTTCAGAACGAAAGAAAGCACAGAGCCCCAGATTTTATGTTGTCCTGGAGAGCTAGCAGAGCACTGGGGAAAAGCAGGCAGAGAATTCCCTGCTAGCACCTTCTCTGTTCCTGGGAAGCAGAAGTGTTCCCATTGCTTCGCAGAATCGCTTTTGTGCAGAAAACAGTAACACTTGTTCAGAACGAAAGAAAGCACAGAGCCCCAGATTTTATGTTGTCCTGGAGAGCTTGCAGAGCACTGGGGAAAGGCAGGCAGAGAATTCCCTGCTAGCACCTTCTCTGTGCCTGGGAAGCAGAAGTGTTCACATTGCTTCGCAGAATCGCTTTTGTGCAGAAAACAGTAACACTTGTTCAGAACGAAAGAAAGCACAGAGCCCCAGATTTTATGTTGTCCTGGAGAGCTTGCAGAGCACTGGGGAAAAGCAGGCAGAGAATTCCCTGCTAGCACCTTCTCTGTGCCTGGGAAACAGAAGTGTTCCCATTGCTTCGCAGAATCGCTTTTGTGCAGAAAACAGTAACACTTGTTCAGAACGAAAGAAAGCACAGAGCCCCAGATTTTATGTTGTCCTGGAGAGCTTGCAGAGCACTGGGGAAAGGCACGCAGAGAATTCCCTGCTAGCACCTTCTCTGTGCCTGTTCACATTGCTTCGCAGAATCGCTTTTGTGCAGAAAACAATAACACTTGTTCAGAAGGAAAGAAAGCACAGAGCCCCAGATTTTATGTTGTCCTGGAGAGCTTGCAGAGCACTGGGGAAAAGCAGGCAGAGATTTCCCTGCTAGCACGTTCTCTGTGCCTGGGAAGCAGAAGTGTTCAGATTGCTTCGCAGAATCGCTTTTGTGCAGAAAACAGTAACACTTGTTCAGAACGAAAGAAAGCACAGAGCCCCAGATTTGCTGTTGTCCTGGAGAGCTTGCAGAGCACTGGGGAAAGGCAGGCAGAGAATTCCCTGCTAGCACCTTCTCTGTGCCTGTTCACATTGCTTCGCAGAATCGCTTTTGTGCAGAAAACAATAACACTTGTTCAGAAGGAAAGAAAGCACAGAGCCCCAGATTTTATGTTGTCCTGGAGAGCTTGCAGAGCACTGGGGAAAAGCAGGCAGAGATTTCCCTGCTAGCACCTTCTCTGTGCCTGGGAAGCAGAAGTGTTCAGATTGCTTCGCAGAATCGCTTTTGTGCAGAAAACAGTAACACTTGTTCAGAACGAAAGAAAGCACAGAGCCCCAGATTTTATGTTGTCCTGGAGAGCTTGCAGAGCACTGGGGAAAGGCAGGCAGAGAATTCCCTGCTAGCACCTTCTCTGTGCCTGGGAAGCAGAAGTGTTCACATTGCTTCGCAGAATCGCTTTTGTGCAGAAAACAGTAACACTTGTTCAGAACGAAAGAAAGCACAGAGCCCCAGATTTTATGTTGTCCTGGAGAGCTTGCAGAGCACTGGGGAAAGGCAGGCAGAGAATTCCCTGCTAGCACCTTCTCTGTGCCTGGGAAGCAGAAGTGTTCCCATTGCTTCGCAGAATCGCTTTTGTGCAGAAAACAGTAACACTTGTTCAGAACGAAAGAAAGCACAGAGCCCCAGATTTTATGTTGTCCTGGAGAGCTAGCAGAGCACTGGGGAAAAGCAGGCAGAGAATTCCCTGCTAGCACCTTCTCTGTTCCTGGGAAGCAGAAGTGTTCCCATTGCTTCGCAGAATCGCTTTTGTGCAGAAAACAGTAACACTTGTTCAGAACGAAAGAAAGCACAGAGCCCCAGAATTTATGTTGTCCTGGAGAGCTTGCAGAGCACTGGGGAAAGGCACGCAGAGAATTCCCTGCTAGCACCTTCTCTGTGCCTGTTCACATTGCTTCGCAGAATCGCTTTTGTGCAGAAAACAATAACACTTGTTCAGAAGGAAAGAAAGCACAGAGTCCCAGATTTTATGTTGTCCTGGAGAGCTTGCAGAGCACTGGGGAAAAGCAGGCAGAGATTTCCCTGCTAGCACCTTCTCTGTGCCTGGGAAGCAGAAGTGTTCCCATTGCTTCGCAGAATCGCTTTTGTGCAGAAAACCGTAACACTTGTTCAGAACGAAAGAAAGCACAGAGCCCCAGATTTGCTGTTGTCCTGGAGAGCTTGCAGAGCACTGGGGAAAGGCAGGCAGAGAATTCCCTGCTAGCACCTTCTCTGTGCCTGGGAAACAGAAGTGTTCCCATTGCTTCGCAGAATCGCTTTTGTGCAGAAAACAGTAACACTTGTTCAGAACGAAAGAAAGCACAGAGCCCCAGATTTTATGTTGTCCTGGAGAGCTTGCACAGCACTGGGGAAAGGCAGGCAGAGAATTCCCTGCTAGCACCTTCTCTGTGCCTGGGAAGCAGAAGTGTTCACATTGCTTCGCAGAATCGCTTTTGTGCAGAAAACAGTAACACTTGTTCAGAACGAAAGAAAGCACAGAGCCCCAGATTTTATGTTGTCCTGGAGAGCTAGCAGAGCACTGGGGAAAAGCAGGCAGAGATTTCCCTGCTAGCACCTTCTCTGTGCCTGGGAAGCAGAAGTGTTCACATTGCTTCGCAGAATCGCTTTTGTGCAGAAAACAGTAACACTTGTTCAGAACGAAAGAAAGCACAGAGCCCCAGATTTTATGTTGTCCTGGAGAGCTTGCACAGCACTGGGGAAAGGCAGGCAGAGAATTCCCTGCTAGCACCTTCTCTGTGCCTGGGAAGCAGAAGTCTTCACATTGCTTCGCAGAATCGCTTTTGTGCAGAAAACAGTAACACTTGTTCAGAACGAAAGAAAGCACAGAGCCCCAGATTTGCTGTTGTCCTGGAGAGCTTGCAGAGCACTGGGGAAAAGCAGGCAGAGAATTCCCTGCTAGGACCTTCTCTGTGCCTGGGAAGCAGAAGTGTTCACATTGCTTCGCAGAATCGCTTTTGTGCAGAAAACAGTAACACTTGTTCAGAACGAAAGAAAGCACAGAGCCCCAGATTTTATGTTGTCCTGGAGAGCTTGCAGAGCACTGGGGAAAAGCAGGCAGAGAATTCCCTGCTAGCACCTTCTCTGTGCCTGGGAAGCAGAAGTGTTCCCATTGCTTCGCAGAATCGCTTTTGTGCAGAAAACAGTAACACTTGTTCAGAACGAAAGAAAGCACAGAGCCCCAGATTTTATGTTGTCCTGGAGAGCTTGCAGAGCACTGGGGAAAGGCAGGCAGAGAATTCCCTGCTAGCACCTTCTCTGTGCCTGGGAAACAGAAGTGTTCACATTGCTTCGCAGAATCGCTTTTGTGCAGAAAACAGTAACACTTGTTCAGAACGAAAGAAAGCACAGAGCCCCAGATTTTATGTTGTCCTGGAGAGCTTGCAGAGCACTGGGGAAAAGCAGGCAAAGAATTCCCTGCTAGCACCTTCTCTGAGCCTGGGAAGCAGAAGTGTTCCCATTGCTTCGCAGAATCACTTTTGTGCAGAAAACAGTAACACTTGTTCAGAACGAAAGAAAGCACAGAGCCCCAGATTTTATGTTTTCCTGGAGAGCTAGCAGAGCACTGAGGAAAAGCAGGCAGAGAATTCCCTGCTAGCACCTTCTCTGTGCCTGGGAAGCAGAAGTGTTCCCATTGCTTCGCAGAATCGCTTTTGTGCAGAAAACAGTAACACTTGTTCAGAACGAAAGAAAGCACAGAGCCCCAGATTTTATGTTGTCCTGGAGAGCTTGCAGAGCACTGGGGAAAGGCAGGCAGAGAATTCCCTGCTAGCACCTTCTCTGTGCCTGGGAAGCAGAAGTCTTCACATTGCTTCGCAGAATCGCTTTTGTGCAGAAAACAGTAACACTTGTTCAGAACGAAAGAAAGCACAGAGCCCCAGATTTTATGTTGTCCTGGAGAGCTTGCAGAGCACTGGGGAAAAGCAGGCAGAGAATTCCCTGCTAGGACCTTCTCTGTGCCTGGGAAGCAGAAGTGTTCACATTGCTTCGCAGAATCGCTTTTGTGCAGAAAACAGTAACACTTGTTCAGAACGAAAGAAAGCACAGAGCCCCAGATTTTATGTTGTCCTGGAGAGCTTGCACAGCACTGGGGAAAAGCAGGCAGAGAATTCCCTGCTAGCACCTTCTCTGTGCCTGGGAAACAGAAGTGTTCCCATTGCTTCGCAGAATCGCTTTTGTGCAGAAAACAGTAACACTTGTTCAGAACGAAAGAAAGCACAGAGCCCCAGATTTTATGTTGTCCTGGAGAGCTTGCAGAGTACTGGGGAAAGGCAGGCAGAGAATTCCCTGCTAGCACCTTCTCTGTGCCTGGGAAACAGAAGTGTTCACATTGCTTCGCAGAATCGCTTTTGTGCAGAAAACAGTAACACTTGTTCAGAACGAAAGAAAGCACAGAGCCCCAGATTTTATGTTGTCCTGGAGAGCTTGCAGAGCACTGGGGAAAGGCACGCAGAGAATTCCCTGCTAGCACCTTCTCTGTGCCTGTTCACATTGCTTCGCAGAATCGCTTTTGTGCAGAAAACAATAACACTTGTTCAGAAGGAAAGAAAGCACAGAGCCCCAGATTTTATGTTGTCCTGGAGAGCTTGCAGAGCACTGGGGAAAAGCAGGCAGAGATTTCCCTGCTAGCACGTTCTCTGTGCCTGGGAAGCAGAAGTGTTCAGATTGCTTCGCAGAATCGCTTTTGTGCAGAAAACAGTAACACTTGTTCAGAACGAAAGAAAGCACAGAGCCCCAGATTTGCTGTTGTCCTGTAGAGCTTGCAGAGCACTGGGGAAAGGCAGGCAGAGAATTCCCTGCTAGCACCTTCTCTGTGCCTGGGAAGCAGAAGTGTTCACATTGCTTCGCAGAATCGCTTTTGTGCAGAAAACAGTAACACTTGTTCAGAACGAAAGAAAGCACAGAGCCCCAGATTTTATGTTGTCCTGGAGAGCTTGCAGAGCACTGGGGAAAGGCAGGCAGAGAATTCCCTGCTAGCACCTTCTCTGTGCCTGGGAAGCAGAAGTGTTCACATTGCTTCACAGAATCGCTTTTGTGCAGAAAACAGTAACACTTGTTCAGAACGAAAGAAAGCACAGAGCCCCAGATTTTATGTTGTCCTGGAGAGCTAGCAGAGCACTGGGGAAAAGCAGGCAGAGAATTCCCTGCTAGCACCTTCTCTGTTCCTGGGAAGCAGAAGTGTTCCCATTGCTTCGCAGAATCGCTTTTGTGCAGAAAACAGTAACACTTGTTCAGAACGAAAGAAAGCACAGAGCCCCAGATTTTATGTTGTCCTGGAGAGCTTGCAGAGCACTGGGGAAAGGCAGGCAGAGAATTCCCTGCTAGCACCTTCTCTGTGCCTGGGAAGCAGAAGTCTTCACATTGCTTCGCAGAATCGCTTTTGTGCAGAAAACAGTAACACTTGTTCAGAACGAAAGAAAGCACAGAGCCCCAGATTTTATGTTGTCCTTGAGAGCTTGCAGAGCACTGGGGAAAAGCAGGCAGAGAATTCCCTGCTAGCACCTTCTCTGTGCCTGGGAAGCAGAAGTGTTCACATTGCTTCGCAGAATCGCTTTTGTGCAGAAAACAGTAACACTTGTTCAGAACGAAAGAAAGCACAGAGCCCCAGATTTTATGTTGTCCTGGAGAGCTTGCAGAGCACTGGGGAAAAGCAGGCAGAGAATTCCCTGCTAGCACCTTCTCTGTGCCTGGGAAACAGAAGTGTTCCCATTGCTTCGCAGAATCGCTTTTGTGCAGAAAACAGTAACACTTGTTCAGAAGGAAAGAAAGCACAGAGCCCCAGATTTTATGTTGTCCTGGAGAGCTTGCAGAGCACTGGGGAAAAGCAGGCAGAGATTTCCCTGCTAGCACGTTCTCTGTGCCTGGGAAGCAGAAGTGTTCAGATTGCTTCGCAGAATCGCTTTTGTGCAGAAAACAGTAACACTTGTTCAGAACGAAAGAAAGCACAGAGCCCCAGATTTGCTGTTGTCCTGGAGAGCTTGCAGAGCACTGGGGAAAGGCAGGCAGAGAATTCCCTGCTAGCACCTTCTCTGTGCCTGTTCACATTGCTTCGCAGAATCGCTTTTGTGCAGAAAACAATAACACTTGTTCAGAAGGAAAGAAAGCACAGAGTCCCAGATTTTATGTTGTCCTGGAGAGCTTGCAGAGCACTGGGGAAAAGCAGGCAGAGATTTCCCTGCTAGCACCTTCTCTGTGCCTGGGAAGCAGAAGTGTTCCCATTGCTTCGCAGAATCGCTTTTGTGCAGAAAACCGTAACACTTGTTCAGAACGAAAGAAAGCACAGAGCCCCAGATTTTATGTTGTCCTGGAGAGCTTGCAGAGCACTGGGGAAAGGCAGGCAGAGAATTCCCTGCTAGCACCTTCTCTGTGCCTGGGAAACAGAAGTGTTCCCATTGCTTCGCAGAATCGCTTTTGTGCAGAAAACAGTAACACTTGTTCAGAACGAAAGAAAGCACAGAGCCCCAGATTTTATGTTGTCCTGGAGAGCTTGCAGAGTACTGGGGAAAGGCAGGCAGAGAATTCCCTGCTAGCACCTTCTGTGTGCCTGGGAAGCAGAAGTGTTCCCATTGCTTCGCAGAATCGCTTTTGTGCAGAAAACAGTAACACTTGTTCAGAACGAAAGAAAGCACAGAGCCCCAGATTTTATGTTGTCCTGGAGAGCTAGCAGAGCACTGGGGAAAAGCAGGCAGAGATTTCCCTGCTAGCACCTTCTCTGTGCCTGGGAAGCAGAAGTGTTCACATTGCTTCGCAGAATCGCTTTTGTGCAGAAAACAGTAACACTTGTTCAGAACGAAAGAAAGCACAGAGCCCCAGATTTTATGTTGTCCTGGAGAGCTTGCACAGCACTGGGGAAAGGCAGGCAGAGAATTCCCTGCTAGCACCTTCTCTGTGCCTGGGAAGCAGAAGTCTTCACATTGCTTCGCAGAATCGCTTTTGTGCAGAAAACAGTAACACTTGTTCAGAACAAAAGAAAGTACAGAGCCCCAGATTTGCTGTTGTCCTGGAGAGCTTGCAGAGCACTGGGGAAAAGCAGGCAGAGAATTCCCTGCTAGGACCTTCTCTGTGCCTGGGAAGCAGAAGTGTTCACATTGCTTCGCAGAATCGCTTTTGTGCAGAAAACAGTAACACTTGTTCAGAACGAAAGAAAGCACAGAGCCCCAGATTTTATGTTGTCCTGGAGAGCTTGCAGAGCACTGGGGAAAAGCAGGCAGAGAATTCCCTGCTAGCACCTTCTCTGTGCCTGGGAAGCAGAAGTGTTCCCATTGCTTCGCAGAATCGCTTTTGTGCAGAAAACAGTAACACTTGTTCAGAACGAAAGAAAGCACAGAGCCCCAGATTTTATGTTGTCCTGGAGAGCTTGCACAGCACTGGGGAAAGGCAGGCAGAGAATTCCCTGCTAGCACCTTCTCTGTGCCTGGGAAACAGAAGTGTTCACATTGCTTCGCAGAATCGCTTTTGTGCAGAAAACAGTAACACTTGTTCAGAACGAAAGAAAGCACAGAGCCCCAGATTTGCTGTTGTCCTGGAGAGCTTGCAGAGCACTGGGGAAAGGCAGGCAGAGAATTCCCTGCTAGCACCTTCTCTGTGCCTGGGAAACAGAAGTGTTCCCATTGCTTCGCAGAATCGCTTTTGTGCAGAAAACAGTAACACTTGTTCAGAACGAAAGAAAGCACAGAGCCCCAGATTTTATGTTGTCCTGGAGAGCTAGCAGAGCACTGGGGAAAAGCAATCAGAGAATTCCCTGCTAGCACGTTCTCTGTGCCTGGGAAGCAGAAGTGTTCCCATTGCTTCGCAGAATCGCTTTTGTGCAGAAAACAGTAACACTTGTTCAGAACGAAAGAAAGCACAGAGCCCCAGATTTTATGTTGTCCTGGAGAGCTTGCAGAGCACTGGGGAAAAGCAGGCAGAGATTTCCCTGCTAGCACGTTCTCTGTGCCTGGAAAGCAGAAGTGTTCAGATTGCTTCGCAGAATCGCTTTTGTGCAGAAAACAGTAACACTTGTTCAGAACGAAAGAAAGCACAGAGCCCCAGATTTTATGTTGTCCTGGAGAGCTTGCAGAGTACTGGGGAAAGGCAGGCAGAGAATTCCCTGCTAGCACCTTCTCTGTGCCTGGGAAACAGAAGTGTTCACATTGCTTCGCAGAATCGCTTTTGTGCAGAAAACAGTAACACTTGTTCAGAACGAAAGAAAGCACAGAGCCCCAGATTTTATGTTGTCCTGGAGAGCTTGCAGAGCACTGGGGAAAGGCAGGCAGAGAATTCTCTGCTAGCACCTTCTCTGTGCCTGGGAAGCAGAAGTCTTCACATTGCTTCGCAGAATCGCTTTTGTGCAGAAAACAGTAACACTTGTTCAGAACGAAAGAAAGCACAGAGCCCCAGATTTGCTGTTGTCCTGGAGAGCTTGCACAGCACTGGGGAAAGGCAGGCAGAGAATTCCCTGCTAGGACCTTCTCTGTGCCTGGGAAGCAGAAGTGTTCACATTGCTTCGCAGAATCGCTTTTGTGCAGAAAACAGTAACACTTGTTCAGAACGAAAGAAAGCACAGAGCCCCAGATTTTATGTTGTCCTGGAGAGCTTGCAGAGCACTGGGGAAAAGCAGGCAGAGAATTCCCTGCTAGCACCTTCTCTGTGCCTGGGAAGCAGAAGTGTTCCCATTGCTTCGCAGAATCGCTTTTGTGCAGAAAACAGTAACACTTGTTCAGAACGAAAGAAAGCACAGAGCCCCAGATTTTATGTTGTCCTGGAGAGCTTGCAGAGCACTGGGGAAAGGCAGGCAGAGAATTCCCTGCTAGCACCTTCTCTGTGCCTGGGAAGCAGAAGTGTTCCCATTGCTTCGCAGAATCGCTTTTGTGCAGAAAACAGTAACACTTGTTCAGAACGAAAGAAAGCACAGAGCCCCAGATTTTATGTTGTCCTGGAGAGCTTGCAGAGCACTGGGGAAAAGCAGGCAAAGAATTCCCTGCTAGCACCTTCTCTGAGCCTGGGAAGCAGAAGTGTTCCCATTGCTTCGCAGAATCACTTTTGTGCAGAAAACAGTAACACTTGTTCAGAACGAAAGAAAGCACAGAGCCCCAGATTTTATGTTTTCCTGGAGAGCTAGCAGAGCACTGAGGAAAAGCAGGCAGAGAATTCCCTGCTAGCACCTTCTCTGTGCCTGGGAAGCAGAAGTGTTCCCATTGCTTCGCAGAATCGCTTTTGTGCAGAAAACAGTAACACTTGTTCAGAACGAAAGAAAGCACAGAGCCCCAGATTTTATGTTGTCCTGGAGAGCTTGCAGAGCACTGGGGAAAGGCAGGCAGAGAATTCCCTGCTAGCACCTTCTCTGTGCCTGGGAAACAGAAGTGTTCCCATTGCTTCGCAGAATCGCTTTTGTGCAGAAAACAGTAACACTTGTTCAGAACGAAAGAAAGCACAGAGCCCCAGATTTTATGTTGTCCTGGAGAGCTAGCAGAGCACTGGGGAAAAGCAATCAGAGAATTCCCTGCTAGCACGTTCTCTGTGCCTGGGAAGCAGAAGTGTTCCCATTGCTTCGCAGAATCGCTTTTGTGCAGAAAACAGTAACACTTGTTCAGAACGAAAGAAAGCACAGAGCCCCAGATTTTATGTTGTCCTGGAGAGCTTGCAGAGCACTGGGGAAAAGCAGGCAGAGATTTCCCTGCTAGCACGTTCTCTGTGCCTGGAAAGCAGAAGTGTTCAGATTGCTTCGCAGAATCGCTTTTGTGCAGAAAACAGTAACACTTGTTCAGAACGAAAGAAAGCACAGAGCCCCAGATTTTATGTTGTCCTGGAGAGCTTGCAGAGTACTGGGGAAAGGCAGGCAGAGAATTCCCTGCTAGCACCTTCTCTGTGCCTGGGAAACAGAAGTGTTCACATTGCTTCGCAGAATCGCTTTTGTGCAGAAAACAGTAACACTTGTTCAGAACGAAAGAAAGCACAGAGCCCCAGATTTTATGTTGTCCTGGAGAGCTTGCAGAGCACTGGGGAAAGGCAGGCAGAGAATTCCCTGCTAGCACCTTCTCTGTGCCTGGGAAGCAGAAGTCTTCACATTGCTTCGCAGAATCGCTTTTGTGCAGAAAACAGTAACACTTGTTCAGAACGAAAGAAAGCACAGAGCCCCAGATTTGCTGTTGTCCTGGAGAGCTTGCACAGCACTGGGGAAAGGCAGGCAGAGAATTCCCTGCTAGCACCTTCTCTGTGCCTGGGAAGCAGAAGTCTTCACATTGCTTCGCAGAATCGCTTTTGTGCAGAAAACAGTAACACTTGTTCAGAACGAAAGAAAGCACAGAGCCCCAGATTTGCTGTTGTCCTGGAGAGCTTGCAGAGCACTGGGGAAAAGCAGGCAGAGAATTCCCTGCTAGGACCTTCTCTGTGCCTGGGAAGCAGAAGTGTTCACATTGCTTCGCAGAATCGCTTTTGTGCAGAAAACAGTAACACTTGTTCAGAACGAAAGAAAGCACAGAGCCCCAGATTTTATGTTGTCCTGGAGAGCTTGCAGAGCACTGGGGAAAAGCAGGCAGAGAATTCCCTGCTAGCACCTTCTCTGTGCCTGGGAAGCAGAAGTGTTCCCATTGCTTCGCAGAATCGCTTTTGTGCAGAAAACAGTAACACTTGTTCAGAACGAAAGAAAGCACAGAGCCCCAGATTTTATGTTGTCCTGGAGAGCTTGCAGAGCACTGGGGAAAGGCAGGCAGAGAATTCCCTGCTAGCACCTTCTCTGTGCCTGGGAAGCAGAAGTGTTCACATTGCTTCGCAGAATCGCTTTTGTGCAGAAAACAGTAACACTTGTTCAGAACGAAAGAAAGCACAGAGCCCCAGATTTTATGTTGTCCTGGAGAGCTTGCAGAGCACTGGGGAAAAGCAGGCAAAGAATTCCCTGCTAGCACCTTCTCTGAGCCTGGGAAGCAGAAGTGTTCCCATTGCTTCGCAGAATCACTTTTGTGCAGAAAACAGTAACACTTGTTCAGAACGAAAGAAAGCACAGAGCCCCAGATTTTATGTTTTCCTGGAGAGCTTGCAGAGCACTGAGGAAAAGCAGGCAGAGAATTCCCTGCTAGCACCTTCTCTGTGCCTGGGAAGCAGAAGTGTTCCCATTGCTTCGCAGAATCGCTTTTGTGCAGAAAACAGTAACACTTGTTCAGAACGAAAGAAAGCACAGAGCCCCAGATTTTATGTTGTCCTGGAGAGCTTGCAGAGCACTGGGGAAAGGCAGGCAGAGAATTCCCTGCTAGCACCTTCTCTGTGCCTGGGAAGCAGAAGTCTTCACATTGCTTCGCAGAATCGCTTTTGTGCAGAAAACAGTAACACTTGTTCAGAACGAAAGAAAGCACAGAGCCCCAGATTTTATGTTGTCCTGGAGAGCTTGCAGAGCACTGGGGAAAAGCAGGCAGAGAATTCCCTGCTAGGACCTTCTCTGTGCCTGGGAAGCAGAAGTGTTCCCATTGCTTCGCAGAATCGCTTTTGTGCAGAAAACAGTAACACTTGTTCAGAACGAAAGAAAGCACAGAGCCCCAGATTTTATGTTGTCCTGGAGAGCTTGCAGAGCACTGGGGAAAAGCAGGCAGAGAATTCCCTGCTAGCACCTTCTCTGTGCCTGGGAAACAGAAGTGTTCCCATTGCTTCGCAGAATCGCTTTTGTGCAGAAAACAGTAACACTTGTTCAGAACGAAAGAAAGCACAGAGCCCCAGATTTTATGTTGTCCTGGAGAGCTTGCAGAGTACTGGGGAAAGGCAGGCAGAGAATTCCCTGCTAGCACCTTCTCTGTGCCTGGGAAACAGAAGTGTTCACATTGCTTCGCAGAATCGCTTTTGTGCAGAAAACAGTAACACTTGTTCAGAACGAAAGAAAGCACAGAGCCCCAGATTTTATGTTGTCCTGGAGAGCTTGCAGAGCACTGGGGAAAGGCAGGCAGAGAATTCCCTGCTAGCACCTTCTCTGTGCCTGTTCACATTGCTTCGCAGAATCGCTTTTGTGCAGAAAACAATAACACTTGTTCAGAACGAAAGAAAGCACAGAGCCCCAGATTTGCTGTTGTCCTGGAGAGCTTGCAGAGCACTGGGGAAAGGCAGGCAGAGAATTCCCTGCTAGCACCTTCTCTGTGCCTGGGAAGCAGAAGTGTTCACATTGCTTCGCAGAATCGCTTTTGTGCAGAAAACAGTAACACTTGTTCAGAACGAAAGAAAGCACAGAGCCCCAGATTTTATGTTGTCCTGGAGAGCTTGCAGAGCACTGGGGAAAGGCAGGCAGAGAATTCCCTGCTAGCACCTTCTCTGTGCCTGGGAAGCAGAAGTGTTCACATTGCTTCGCAGAATCGCTTTTGTGCAGAAAACAGTAACACTTGTTCAGAACGAAAGAAAGCACAGAGCCCCAGATTTTATGTTGTCCTGGAGAGCTAGCAGAGCACTGGGGAAAAGCAGGCAGAGAATTCCCTGCTAGCACCTTCTCTGTTCCTGGGAAGCAGAAGTGTTCCCATTGCTTCGCAGAATCGCTTTTGTGCAGAAAACAGTAACACTTGTTCAGAACGAAAGAAAGCACAGAGCCCCAGATTTTATGTTGTCCTGGAGAGCTTGCAGAGCACTGGGGAAAGGCAGGCAGAGAATTCCCTGCTAGCACCTTCTCTGTGCCTGGGAAGCAGAAGTCTTCACATTGCTTCGCAGAATCGCTTTTGTGCAGAAAACAGTAACACTTGTTCAGAACGAAAGAAAGCACAGAGCCCCAGATTTTATGTTGTCCTTGAGAGCTTGCAGAGCACTGGGGAAAAGCAGGCAGAGAATTCCCTGCTAGCACCTTCTCTGTGCCTGGGAAGCAGAAGTGTTCACATTGCTTCGCAGAATCGCTTTTGTGCAGAAAACAGTAACACTTGTTCAGAACGAAAGAAAGCACAGAGCCCCAGATTTTATGTTGTCCTGGAGAGCTTGCAGAGCACTGGGGAAAAGCAGGCAGAGAATTCCCTGCTAGCACCTTCTCTGTGCCTGGGAAACAGAAGTGTTCCCATTGCTTCGCAGAATCGCTTTTGTGCAGAAAACAGTAACACTTGTTCAGAACGAAAGAAAGCACAGAGCCCCAGATTTTATGTTGTCCTGGAGAGCTTGCAGAGCACTGGGGAAAGGCACGCAGAGAATTCCCTGCTAGCACCTTCTCTGTGCCTGTTCACATTGCTTCGCAGAATCGCTTTTGTGCAGAAAACAATAACACTTGTTCAGAAGGAAAGAAAGCACAGAGCCCCAGATTTTATGTTGTCCTGGAGAGCTTGCAGAGCACTGGGGAAAAGCAGGCAGAGATTTCCCTGCTAGCACGTTCTCTGTGCCTGGGAAGCAGAAGTGTTCCCATTGCTTCGCAGAATCGCTTTTGTGCAGAAAACCGTAACACTTGTTCAGAACGAAAGAAAGCACAGAGGCCCAGATTTTATGTTGTCCTGGAGAGCTTGCAGAGCACTGGGGAAAGGCAGGCAGAGAATTCCCTGCTAGCACCTTCTCTGTGCCTGGGAAACAGAAGTGTTCCCATTGCTTCGCAGAATCGCTTTTGTGCAGAAAACAGTAACACTTGTTCAGAACGAAAGAAAGCACAGAGCCCCAGATTTTATGTTGTCCTGGAGAGCTTGCACAGCACTGGGGAAAGGCAGGCAGAGAATTCCCTGCTAGCACCTTCTGTGTGCCTGGGAAGCAGAAGTGTTCCCATTGCTTCGCAGAATCGCTTTTGTGCAGAAAACAGTAACACTTGTTCAGAACGAAAGAAAGCACAGAGCCCCAGATTTTATGTTGTCCTGGAGAGCTAGCAGAGCACTGGGGAAAAGCAGGCAGAGATTTCCCTGCTAGCACCTTCTCTGTGCCTGGGAAGCAGAAGTGTTCACATTGCTTCGCAGAATCGCTTTTGTGCAGAAAACAGTAACACTTGTTCAGAACGAAAGAAAGCACAGAGCCCCAGATTTTATGTTGTCCTGGAGAGCTTGCACAGCACTGGGGAAAGGCAGGCAGAGAATTCCCTGCTAGCACCTTCTCTGTGCCTGGGAAGCAGAAGTCTTCACATTGCTTCGCAGAATCGCTTTTGTGCAGAAAACAGTAACACTTGTTCAGAACGAAAGAAAGTACAGAGCCCCAGATTTGCTGTTGTCCTGGAGAGCTTGCAGAGCACTGGGGAAAAGCAGGCAGAGAATTCCCTGCTAGGACCTTCTCTGTGCCTGGGAAGCAGAAGTGTTCACATTGCTTCGCAGAATCGCTTTTGTGCAGAAAACAGTAACACTTGTTCAGAACGAAAGAAAGCACAGAGCCCCAGATTTTATGTTGTCCTGGAGAGCTTGCAGAGCACTGGGGAAAAGCAGGCAGAGAATTCCCTGCTAGCACCTTCTCTGTGCCTGGGAAGCAGAAGTGTTCCCATTGCTTCGCAGAATCGCTTTTGTGCAGAAAACAGTAACACTTGTTCAGAACGAAAGAAAGCACAGAGCCCCAGATTTTATGTTGTCCTGGAGAGCTTGCACAGCACTGGGGAAAGGCAGGCAGAGAATTCCCTGCTAGCACCTTCTCTGTGCCTGGGAAACAGAAGTGTTCACATTGCTTCGCAGAATCGCTTTTGTGCAGAAAACAGTAACACTTGTTCAGAACGAAAGAAAGCACAGAGCCCCAGATTTGCTGTTGTCCTGGAGAGCTTGCAGAGCACTGGGGAAAGGCAGGCAGAGAATTCCCTGCTAGCACCTTGTGCCTGGGAAACAGAAGTGTTCCCATTGCTTCGCAGAATCGCTTTTGTGCAGAAAACAGTAACACTTGTTCAGAACGAAAGAAAGCACAGAGCCCCAGATTTTATGTTGTCCTGGAGAGCTAGCAGAGCACTGGGGAAAAGCAATCAGAGAATTCCCTGCTAGCACGTTCTCTGTGCCTGGGAAGCAGAAGTGTTCCCATTGCTTCGCAGAATCGCTTTTGTGCAGAAAACAGTAACACTTGTTCAGAACGAAAGAAAGCACAGAGCCCCAGATTTTATGTTGTCCTGGAGAGCTTGCAGAGCACTGGGGAAAAGCAGGCAGAGATTTCCCTGCTAGCACGTTCTCTGTGCCTGGAAAGCAGAAGTGTTCAGATTGCTTCGCAGAATCGCTTTTGTGCAGAAAACAGTAACACTTGTTCAGAACGAAAGAAAGCACAGAGCCCCAGATTTTATGTTGTCCTGGAGAGCTTGCAGAGTACTGGGGAAAGGCAGGCAGAGAATTCCCTGCTAGCACCTTCTCTGTGCCTGGGAAACAGAAGTGTTCACATTGCTTCGCAGAATCGCTTTTGTGCAGAAAACAGTAACACTTGTTCAGAACGAAAGAAAGCACAGAGCCCCAGATTTTATGTTGTCCTGGAGAGCTTGCAGAGCACTGGGGAAAGGCAGGCAGAGAATTCTCTGCTAGCACCTTCTCTGTGCCTGGGAAGCAGAAGTCTTCACATTGCTTCGCAGAATCGCTTTTGTGCAGAAAACAGTAACACTTGTTCAGAACGAAAGAAAGCACAGAGCCCCAGATTTTATGTTGTCCTGGAGAGCTAGCAGAGCACTGGGGAAAAGCAGGCAGAGATTTCCCTGCTAGCACGTTCTCTGTGCCTGGGAAGCAGAAGTGTTCACATTGCTTCGCAGAATCGCTTTTGTGCAGAAAACAGTAACACTTGTTCAGAACGAAAGAAAGCACAGAGCCCCAGATTTTATGTTGTCCTGGAGAGCTTGCACAGCACTGGGGAAAGGCAGGCAGAGAATTCCCTGCTAGCACCTTCTCTGTGCCTGGGAAGCAGAAGTCTTCACATTGCTTCGCAGAATCGCTTTTGTGCAGAAAACAGTAACACTTGTTCAGAACGAAAGAAAGCACAGAGCCCCAGATTTGCTGTTGTCCTGGAGAGCTTGCAGAGCACTGGGGAAAAGCAGGCAGAGAATTCCCTGCTAGGACCTTCTCTGTGCCTGGGAAGCAGAAGTGTTCACATTGCTTCGCAGAATCGCTTTTGTGCAGAAAACAGTAACACTTGTTCAGAACGAAAGAAAGCACAGAGCCCCAGATTTTATGTTGTCCTGGAGAGCTTGCAGAGCACTGGGGAAAAGCAGGCAGAGAATTCCCTGCTAGCACCTTCTCTGTGCCTGGGAAACAGAAGTGTTCCCATTGCTTCGCAGAATCGCTTTTGTGCAGAAAACAGTAACACTTGTTCAGAACGAAAGAAAGCACAGAGCCCCAGATTTTATGTTGTCCTGGAGAGCTTGCAGAGCACTGGGGAAAGGCAGGCAGAGAATTCCCTGCTAGCACCTTCTCTGTGCCTGGGAAACAGAAGTGTTCACATTGCTTCGCAGAATCGCTTTTGTGCAGAAAACAGTAACACTTGTTCAGAACGAAAGAAAGCACAGAGCCCCAGATTTGCTGTTGTCCTGGAGAGCTTGCAGAGCACTGGGGAAAGGCAGGCAGAGAATTCCCTGCTAGCACCTTCTCTGTGCCTGGGAAACAGAAGTGTTCCCATTGCTTCGCAGAATCGCTTTTTTGCAGAAAACAGTAACACTTGTTCAGAACGAAAGAAAGCACAGAGCCCCAGATTTTATGTTGTCCTGGAGAGCTAGCAGAGCACTGGGGAAAGGCAGGCAGAGAATTCTCTGCTAGCACCTTCTCTGTGCCTGGGAAGCAGAAGTGTTCCCATTGCTTCGCAGAATCGCTTTTGTGCAGAAAACAGTAACACTTGTTCAGAACGAAAGAAAGCACAGAGCCCCAGATTTTATGTTGTCCTGGAGAGCTTGCAGAGCACTGGGAAAAGGCAGGCAGAGAATTCCCTGCTAGCACCTTCTCTGTGCCTGTTCACATTGCTTCGCAGAATCGCTTTTGTGCAGAAAACAGTAACACTTGTTCAGAAGGAAAGAAAGCACAGAGCCCCAGATTTTATGTTGTCCTGGAGAGCTTGCAGAGCACTGGGGAAAGGCAGGCAGAGAATTCCCTGCTAGCACGTTCTCTGTGCCTGGGAAGCAGAAGTGTTCACATTGCTTCGCAGAATCGCTTTTGTGCAGAAAACAGTAACACTTGTTCAGAACGAAAGAAAGCACAGAGCCCCAGATTTGCTGTTGTCCTGGAGAGCTTGCAGAGCACTGGGGAAAGGCAGGCAGAGAATTCCCTGCTAGCACCTTCTCTGTGCCTGTTCACATTGCTTCGTAGAATCGCTTTTGTGCAGAAAACAGTAACACTTGTTCAGACGAAAGAAAGCACAGAGCCCCAGATTTTATGTTGTCCTGGAGAGCTTGCAGAGCACTGGGGAAAGGCAGGCAGAGAATTCCCTGCTAGCACGTTCTCTGTGCCTGGGAAGCAGAAGTCTTCACATTGCTTCGCAGAATCGCTTTTGTGCAGAAAACCGTAACACTTGTTCAGAACGAAAGAAAGCACAGAGCCCCAGATTTGCTGTTGTCCTGGAGAGCTTGCAGAGCACTGGGGAAAGGCAGGCAGAGAATTCCCTGCTAGCACCTTCTCTGTGCCTGGGAAGCAGAAGTCTTCACATTGCTTCGCAGAATCGCTTTTGTGCAGAAAACAGTAACACTTGTTCAGAACGAAAGAAAGCACAGAGCCCCAGATTTGCTGTTGTCCTGGAGAGCTTGCAGAGCACTGGGGAAAAGCAGGCAGAGAATTCCCTGCTAGCACCTTCTCTGTGCCTGGGAAACAGAAGTGTTCCCATTGCTTCGCAGAATCGCTTTTGTGCAGAAAACAGTAACACTTGTTCAGAACGAAAGAAAGCACAGAGCCCCAGATTTTATGTTGTCCTGGAGAGCTTGCAGAGCACTGGGGAAAAGCAGGCAGAGAATTCCCTGCTAGCACCTTCTCTGTGCCTGGGAAGCAGAAGTGTTCACATTGCTTCGCAGAATCGCTTTTGTGCAGAAAACAGTAACACTTGTTCAGAACGAAAGAAAGCACAGAGCCCCAGATTTTATGTTGTCCTGGAGAGCTTGCAGAGCACTGGGGAAAAGCAGGCAGAGAATTCCCTGCTAGCACCTTCTCTGTGCCTGGGAAACAGAAGTGTTCCCATTGCTTCGCAGAATCGCTTTTGTGCAGAAAACAGTAACACTTGTTCAGAACGAAAGAAAGCACAGAGCCCCAGATTTTATGTTGTCCTGGAGAGCTTGCAGAGCACTGGGGAAAGGCAGGCAGAGAATTCCCTGCTAGCACCTTCTGTGTGCCTGGGAAGCAGAAGTGTTCCCATTGCTTCGCAGAATCGCTTTTGTGCAGAAAACAGTAACACTTGTTCAGAACGAAAGAAAGCACAGAGCCCCAGATTTTATGTTGTCCTGGAGAGCTTGCAGAGCACTGGGGAAAGGCAGGCAGAGAATTCTCTGCTAGCACCTTCTCTGTGCCTGGGAAGCAGAAGTCTTCACATTGTTTTGCAGAATCGCTTTTGTGCAGAAAACAGTAACACTTGTTCAGAACGAAAGAAAGCACAGAGCCCCAGATTTTATGTTGTCCTGGAGAGCTTGCAGAGCACTGGGGAAAGGCAGGCAGAGAATTCCCTGCTAGCACCTTCTCTGTGCCTGGGAAACAGAAGTGTTCACATTGCTTCGCAGAATCGCTTTTGTGCAGAAAACAGTAACACTTGTTCAGAACGAAAGAAAGCACAGAGCCCCAGATTTTATGTTGTCCTGGAGAGCTAGCAGAGCACTGGGGAAAAGCAATCAGAGAATTCCCTGCTAGCACGTTCTCTGTGCCTGGGAAGCAGAAGTGTTCCCATTGCTTCGCAGAATCGCTTTTGTGCAGAAAACAGTAACACTTGTTCAGAACGAAAGAAAGCACAGAGCCCCAGATTTTATGTTGTCCTGGAGAGCTTGCAGAGCACTGGGGAAAGGCAGGCAGAGAATTCCCTGCTAGCACGTTCTCTGTGCCTGGGAAGCAGAAGTGTTCAGATTGCTTCGCAGAATCGCTTTTGTGCAGAAAACAGTAACACTTGTTCAGAACGAAAGAAAGCACAGAGCCCCAGATTTTATGTTGTCCTGGAGAGCTTGCAGAGCACTGGGGAAAGGCAGGCAGAGAATTCCCTGCTAGCACCTTCTCTGTGCCTGTTCACATTGCTTCGCAGAATCGCTTTTGTGCAGAAAACAATAACACTTGTTCAGAAGGAAAGAAAGCACAGAGCCCCAGATTTTATGTTGTCCTGGAGAGCTTGCAGAGCACTGGGGAAAGGCAGGCAGAGAATTCTCTGCTAGCACCTTCTCTGTGCCTGGGAAGCAGAAGTGTTCCCATTGCTTCGCAGAATCGCTTTTGTGCAGAAAACAGTAACACTTGTTCAGAACGAAAGAAAGCACAGAGCCCCAGATTTTATGTTGTCCTGGAGAGCTTGCAGAGCACTGGGAAAAGGCAGGCAGAGAATTCCCTGCTAGCACCTTCTCTGTGCCTGTTCACATTGCTTCGCAGAATCGCTTTTGTGCAGAAAACAGTAACACTTGTTCAGAAGGAAAGAAAGCACAGAGCCCCAGATTTTATGTTGTCCTGGAGAGCTTGCAGAGCACTGGGGAAAAGCAGGCAGAGATTTCCCTGCTAGCACGTTCTCTGTGCCTGGGAAGCAGAAGTGTTCACATTGCTTCGCAGAATCGCTTTTGTGCAGAAAACAGTAACACTTGTTCAGAACGAAAGAAAGCACAGAGCCCCAGATTTTATGTTGTCCTGGAGAGCTTGCAGAGCACTGGGGAAAGGCAGGCAGAGAATTCCCTGCTAGCACCTTCTCTGTGCCTGTTCACATTGCTTCGTAGAATCGCTTTTGTGCAGAAAACAGTAACACTTGTTCAGACGAAAGAAAGCACAGAGCCCCAGATTTTATGTTGTCCTGGAGAGCTTGCAGAGCACTGGGGAAAGGCAGGCAGAGAATTCCCTGCTAGCACGTTCTCTGTGCCTGGGAAGCAGAAGTCTTCACATTGCTTCGCAGAATCGCTTTTGTGCAGAAAACCGTAACACTTGTTCAGAACGAAAGAAAGCACAGAGCCCCAGATTTGCTGTTGTCCTGGAGAGCTTGCAGAGCACTGGGGAAAGGCAGGCAGAGAATTCCCTGCTAGCACCTTCTCTGTGCCTGGGAAGCAGAAGTCTTCACATTGCTTCGCAGAATCGCTTTTGTGCAGAAAACAGTAACACTTGTTCAGAACGAAAGAAAGCACAGAGCCCCAGATTTGCTGTTGTCCTGGAGAGCTTGCAGAGCACTGGGGAAAAGCAGGCAGAGAATTCCCTGCTAGCACGTTCTCTGTGCCTGGGAAGCAGAAGTGTTCACATTGCTTCGCAGAATCGCTTTTGTGCAGAAAACAGTAACACTTGTTCAGAACGAAAGAAAGCACAGAGCCCCAGATTTTATGTTGTCCTGGAGAGCTTGCAGAGCACTGGGGAAAAGCAGGCAGAGAATTCCCTGCTAGCACGTTCTCTGTGCCTGGGAAGCAGAAGTGTTCACATTGCTTCGCAGAATCGCTTTTGTGCAGAAAACAGTAACACTTGTTCAGAACGAAAGAAAGCACAGAGCCCCAGATTTTATGTTGTCCTGGAGAGCTTGCAGAGCACTGGGGAAAAGCAGGCAGAGAATTCCCTGCTAGCACCTTCTCTGTGCCTGGGAAACAGAAGTGTTCCCATTGCTTCGCAGAATCGCTTTTGTGCAGAAAACAGTAACACTTGTTCAGAACGAAAGAAAGCACAGAGCCCCAGATTTTATGTTGTCCTGGAGAGCTTGCAGAGCACTGGGGAAAGGCAGGCAGAGAATTCCCTGCTAGCACCTTCTGTGTGCCTGGGAAGCAGAAGTGTTCCCATTGCTTCGCAGAATCGCTTTTGTGCAGAAAACAGTAACACTTGTTCAGAACGAAAGAAAGCACAGAGCCCCAGATTTTATGTTGTCCTGGAGAGCTTGCAGAGCACTGGGGAAAGGCAGGCAGAGAATTCTCTGCTAGCACCTTCTCTGTGCCTGGGAAGCAGAAGTCTTCACATTGTTTTGCAGAATCGCTTTTGTGCAGAAAACAGTAACACTTGTTCAGAACGAAAGAAAGCACAGAGCCCCAGAATTTATGTTGTCCTGGAGAGCTTGCAGAGCACTGGGAAAAGGCACGCAGAGAATTCCCTGCTAGCACCTTCTCTGTGCCTGTTCACATTGCTTCGCAGACTCGCTTTTGTGCAGAAAACAATAACACTTGTTCAGAAGGAAAGAAAGCACAGAGCCCCAGATTTTATGTTGTCCTGGAGAGCTTGCAGAGCACTGGGGAAAGGCAGGCAGAGATTTCCCTGCTAGCACGTTCTCTGTGCCTGGGAAGCAGAAGTGTTCACATTGCTTCGCAGAATCGCTTTTGTGCAGAAAACAGTAACACTTGTTCAGAACGAAAGAAAGCACAGAGCCCCAGATTTTATGTTGTCCTGGAGAGCTTGCAGAGCACTGGGGAAAGGCAGGCAGAGAATTCCCTGCTAGCACCTTCTCTGTGCCTGGGAAACAGAAGTTTTCCCATTGCTTCGCAGAATCGCTTTTGTGCAGAAAACAGTAACACTTGTTCAGAACGAAAGAAAGCACAGAGCCCCAGATTTTATGTTGTCCTGGAGAGCTTGCAGAGCACTGGGGAAAAGCAGGCAGAGAATTCTCTGCTAGCACCTTCTCTGTGCCTGGGAAACAGAAGTCTTCACATTGCTTCGCAGAATCGCTTTTGTGCAGAAAACAGTAACACTTGTTCAGAACGAAAGAAAGCACAGAGCCCCAGATTTTATGTTGTCCTGGAGAGCTTGCAGAGCACTGGGGAAAGGCAGGCAGAGAATTCCCTGCTAGCACCTTCTCTGTGCCTGTTCACATTGCTTCGCAGAATCGCTTTTGTGCAGAAAACAATAACACTTGTTCAGAAGGAAAGAAAGCACAGAGCCCCAGATTTTATGTTGTCCTGGAGAGCTTGCAGAGCACTGGGGAAAGGCAGGCAGAGAATTCTCTGCTAGCACCTTCTCTGTGCCTGGGAAGCAGAAGTGTTCCCATTGCTTCGCAGAATCGCTTTTGTGCAGAAAACAGTAACACTTGTTCAGAACGAAAGAAAGCACAGAGCCCCAGATTTTATGTTGTCCTGGAGAGCTTGCAGAGCACTGGGAAAAGGCAGGCAGAGAATTCCCTGCTAGCACCTTCTCTGTGCCTGTTCACATTGCTTCGCAGAATCGCTTTTGTGCAGAAAACAGTAACACTTGTTCAGAAGGAAAGAAAGCACAGAGCCCCAGATTTTATGTTGTCCTGGAGAGCTTGCAGAGCACTGGGGAAAAGCAGGCAGAGATTTCCCTGCTAGCACGTTCTCTGTGCCTGGGAAGCAGAAGTGTTCACATTGCTTCGCAGAATCGCTTTTGTGCAGAAAACAGTAACACTTGTTCAGAACGAAAGAAAGCACAGAGCCCCAGATTTTATGTTGTCCTGGAGAGCTTGCAGAGCACTGGGGAAAGGCAGGCAGAGAATTCCCTGCTAGCACCTTCTCTGTGCCTGTTCACATTGCTTCGTAGAATCGCTTTTGTGCAGAAAACAGTAACACTTGTTCAGACGAAAGAAAGCACAGAGCCCCAGATTTTATGTTGTCCTGGAGAGCTTGCAGAGCACTGGGGAAAGGCAGGCAGAGAATTCCCTGCTAGCACGTTCTCTGTGCCTGGGAAGCAGAAGTCTTCACATTGCTTCGCAGAATCGCTTTTGTGCAGAAAACCGTAACACTTGTTCAGAACGAAAGAAAGCACAGAGCCCCAGATTTGCTGTTGTCCTGGAGAGCTTGCAGAGCACTGGGGAAAGGCAGGCAGAGAATTCCCTGCTAGCACCTTCTCTGTGCCTGGGAAGCAGAAGTCTTCACATTGCTTCGCAGAATCGCTTTTGTGCAGAAAACAGTAACACTTGTTCAGAACGAAAGAAAGCACAGAGCCCCAGATTTGCTGTTGTCCTGGAGAGCTTGCAGAGCACTGGGGAAAAGCAGGCAGAGAATTCCCTGCTAGCACGTTCTCTGTGCCTGGGAAGCAGAAGTGTTCACATTGCTTCGCAGAATCGCTTTTGTGCAGAAAACAGTAACACTTGTTCAGAACGAAAGAAAGCACAGAGCCCCAGATTTTATGTTGTCCTGGAGAGCTTGCAGAGCACTGGGGAAAAGCAGGCAGAGAATTCCCTGCTAGCACGTTCTCTGTGCCTGGGAAGCAGAAGTGTTCACATTGCTTCGCAGAATCGCTTTTGTGCAGAAAACAGTAACACTTGTTCAGAACGAAAGAAAGCACAGAGCCCCAGATTTTATGTTGTCCTGGAGAGCTTGCAGAGCACTGGGGAAAAGCAGGCAGAGAATTCCCTGCTAGCACCTTCTCTGTGCCTGGGAAACAGAAGTGTTCCCATTGCTTCGCAGAATCGCTTTTGTGCAGAAAACAGTAACACTTGTTCAGAACGAAAGAAAGCACAGAGCCCCAGATTTTATGTTGTCCTGGAGAGCTTGCAGAGCACTGGGGAAAGGCAGGCAGAGAATTCCCTGCTAGCACCTTCTGTGTGCCTGGGAAGCAGAAGTGTTCCCATTGCTTCGCAGAATCGCTTTTGTGCAGAAAACAGTAACACTTGTTCAGAACGAAAGAAAGCACAGAGCCCCAGATTTTATGTTGTCCTGGAGAGCTTGCAGAGCACTGGGGAAAGGCAGGCAGAGAATTCTCTGCTAGCACCTTCTCTGTGCCTGGGAAGCAGAAGTCTTCACATTGTTTTGCAGAATCGCTTTTGTGCAGAAAACAGTAACACTTGTTCAGAACGAAAGAAAGCACAGAGCCCCAGAATTTATGTTGTCCTGGAGAGCTTGCAGAGCACTGGGAAAAGGCACGCAGAGAATTCCCTGCTAGCACCTTCTCTGTGCCTGTTCACATTGCTTCGCAGACTCGCTTTTGTGCAGAAAACAATAACACTTGTTCAGAAGGAAAGAAAGCACAGAGCCCCAGATTTTATGTTGTCCTGGAGAGCTTGCAGAGCACTGGGGAAAGGCAGGCAGAGATTTCCCTGCTAGCACGTTCTCTGTGCCTGGGAAGCAGAAGTGTTCACATTGCTTCGCAGAATCGCTTTTGTGCAGAAAACAGTAACACTTGTTCAGAACGAAAGAAAGCACAGAGCCCCAGATTTTATGTTGTCCTGGAGAGCTTGCAGAGCACTGGGGAAAGGCAGGCAGAGAATTCCCTGCTAGCACCTTCTCTGTGCCTGGGAAACAGAAGTGTTCCCATTGCTTCGCAGAATCGCTTTTGTGCAGAAAACAGTAACACTTGTTCAGAACGAAAGAAAGCACAGAGCCCCAGATTTTATGTTGTCCTGGAGAGCTTGCAGAGCACTGGGGAAAAGCAGGCAGAGAATTCTCTGCTAGCACCTTCTCTGTGCCTGGGAAACAGAAGTCTTCACATTGCTTCGCAGAATCGCTTTTGTGCAGAAAACAGTAACACTTGTTCAGAACGAAAGAAAGCACAGAGCCCCAGATTTTATGTTGTCCTGGAGAGCTTGCAGAGCACTGGGGAAAG
Source organism: Strix uralensis (assembly GCF_047716275.1). NCBI lineage: Eukaryota > Metazoa > Chordata > Aves > Strigiformes > Strigidae > Strix > Strix uralensis. The sequence continues at coordinate 88,892 of NW_027436749.1, read as the reverse complement.
GCACGCAGAGAATTCCCTGCTAGCACCTTCTCTGTGCCTGTTCACATTGCTTCGCAGAATCGCTTTTGTGCAGAAAACAATAACACTTGTTCAGAAGGAAAGAAAGCACAGAGCCCCAGATTTTATGTTGTCCTGGAGAGCTTGCAGAGCACTGGGGAAAGGCAGGCAGAGAATTCTCTGCTAGCACCTTCTCTGTGCCTGGGAAACAGAACTCTTCACATTGCTTCGCAGAATCGCTTTTGTGCAGAAAACAGTAACACTTGTTCAGAACGAAAGAAAGCACAGAGCCCCAGATTTTATGTTGTCCTGGAGAGCTTGCAGAGCACTGGGAAAAGGCACGCAGAGAATTCCCTGCTAGCACCTTCTCTGTGCCTGTTCACATTGCTTCGCAGAATCGCTTTTGTGCAGAAAACAATAACACTTGTTCAGAAGGAAAGAAAGCACAGAGCCCCAGATTTTATGTTGTCCTGGAGAGCTTGCAGAGCACTGGGGAAAAGCAGGCAGAGATTTCCCTGCTAGCACGTTCTCTGTGCCTCGGAAGCAGAAGTGTTCACATTGCTTCGCAGAATCGCTTTTGTGCAGAAAACAGTAACACTTGTTCAGAACGAAAGAAAGCACAGAGCCCCAGATTTTATGTTGTCCTGGAGAGCTTGCAGAGCACTGGGGAAAGGCAGGCAGAGAATTCCCTGCTAGCACCTTCTCTGTGCCTGTTCACATTGCTTCGTAGAATCGCTTTTGTGCAGAAAACAGTAACACTTGTTCAGAACGAAAGAAAGCACAGAGCCCCAGATTTTATGTTGTCCTGGAGAGCTTGCAGAGCACTGGGGAAAGGCAGGCAGAGAATTCTCTGCTAGCACCTTCTCTGTGCCTGGGAAGCAGAAGTCTTCACATTGCTTTGCAGAATCGCTTTTGTGCAGAAAACAGTAACACTTGTTCAGAACGAAAGAAAGCACAGAGCCCCAGAATTTATGTTGTCCTGGAGAGCTTGCAGAGCACTGGGAAAAGGCACGCAGAGAATTCCCTGCTAGCACCTTCTCTGTGCCTGTTCACATTGCTTCGCAGACTCGCTTTTGTGCAGAAAACAATAACACTTGTTCAGAAGGAAAGAAAGCACAGAGCCCCAGATTTTATGTTGTCCTGGAGAGCTTGCAGAGCACTGGGGAAAGGCAGGCAGAGATTTCCCTGCTAGCACGTTCTCTGTGCCTGGGAAGCAGAAGTGTTCACATTGCTTCGCAGAATCGCTTTTGTGCAGAATACATTAACACTTGTTCAGAACGAAAGAAAGCACAGAGCCCCAGATTTTATGTTGTCCTGGAGAGCTTGCAGAGCACTGGGGAAAGGCAGGCAGAGAATTCCCTGCTAGCACCTTCTCTGTGCCTGGGAAACAGAAGTGTTCCCATTGCTTCGCAGAATCGCTTTTGTGCAGAAAACAGTAACACTTGTTCAGAACGAAAGAAAGCACAGAGCCCCAGATTTTATGTTGTCCTGGAGAGCTTGCAGAGCACTGGGGAAAAGCAGGCAGAGAATTCTCTGCTAGCACCTTCTCTGTGCCTGGGAAGCAGAAGTCTTCACATTGCTTCGCAGAATCGCTTTTGTGCAGAAAACAGTAACACTTGTTCAGAACGAAAGAAAACACAGAGCCCCAGATTTTATGTTGTCCTGGAGAGCTTGCAGAGCACTGGGGAAAGGCACGCAGAGAATTCCCTGCTAGCACCTTCTCTGTGCCTGTTCACATTGCTTCGCAGAATCGCTTTTGTGCAGAAAACAATAACACTTGTTCAGAAGGAAAGAAAGCACAGAGCCCCAGATTTTATGTTGTCCTGGAGAGCTTGCAGAGCACTGGGGAAAGGCAGGCAGAGAATTCTCTGCTAGCACCTTCTCTGTGCCTGGGAAGCAGAAGTGTTCCCATTGCTTCGCAGAATCGCTTTTGTGCAGAAAACAGTAACACTTGTTCAGAACGAAAGAAAGCACAGAGCCCCAGATTTTATGTTGTCCTGGAGAGCTTGCAGAGCACTGGGAAAAGGCACGCAGAGAATTCCCTGCTAGCACCTTCTCTGTGCCTGTTCACATTGCTTCGCAGAATCGCTTTTGTGCAGAAAACAATAACACTTGTTCAGAAGGAAAGAAAGCACAGAGCCCCAGATTTTATGTTGTCCTGGAGAGCTTGCAGAGCACTGGGGAAAAGCAGGCAGAGAATTCCCTGCTAGCACCTTCTCTGTGCCTGGGAAGCAGAAGTGTTCACATTGCTTCGCAGAATCGCTTTTGTGCAGAAAACAGTAACACTTGTTCAGAACGAAAGAAAGCACAGAGCCCCAGATTTTATGTTGTCCTGGAGAGCTTGCAGAGCACTGGGGAAAGGCAGGCAGAGAATTCCCTGCTAGCACCTTCTCTGTGCCTGTTCACATTGCTTCGTAGAATCGCTTTTGTGCAGAAAACAGTAACACTTGTTCAGAACGAAAGAAAGCACAGAGCCCCAGATTTTATGTTGTCCTGGAGAGCTTGCAGAGCACTGGGGAAAGGCAGGCAGAGAATTCCCTGCTAGCACCTTCTCTGTGCCTGGGAAACAGAAGTGTTCCCATTGCTTCGCAGAATCGCTTTTGTGCAGAAAACAGTAACACTTGTTCAGAACGAAAGAAAGCACAGAGCCCCAGATTTTATGTTGTCCTGGAGAGCTTGCAGAGCACTGGGGAAAAGCAGGCAGAGAATTCTCTGCTAGCACCTTCTCTGTGCCTGGGAAACAGAAGTCTTCACATTGCTTCGCAGAATCGCTTTTGTGCAGAAAACAGTAACACTTGTTCAGAACGAAAGAAAGCACAGAGCCCCAGATTTTATGTTGTCCTGGAGAGCTTGCAGAGCACTGGGGAAAGGCACGCAGAGAATTCCCTGCTAGCACCTTCTCTGTGCCTGTTCACATTGCTTCGCAGAATCGCTTTTGTGCAGAAAACAATAACACTTGTTCAGAAGGAAAGAAAGCACAGAGCCCCAGATTTTATGTTGTCCTGGAGAGCTTGCAGAGCACTGGGGAAAGGCAGGCAGAGAATTCTCTGCTAGCACCTTCTCTGTGCCTGGGAAACAGAACTCTTCACATTGCTTCGCAGAATCGCTTTTGTGCAGAAAACAGTAACACTTGTTCAGAACGAAAGAAAGCACAGAGCCCCAGATTTTATGTTGTCCTGGAGAGCTTGCAGAGCACTGGGAAAAGGCACGCAGAGAATTCCCTGCTAGCACCTTCTCTGTGCCTGTTCACATTGCTTCGCAGAATCGCTTTTGTGCAGAAAACAATAACACTTGTTCAGAAGGAAAGAAAGCACAGAGCCCCAGATTTTATGTTGTCCTGGAGAGCTTGCAGAGCACTGGGGAAAAGCAGGCAGAGATTTCCCTGCTAGCACGTTCTCTGTGCCTGGGAAGCAGAAGTGTTCACATTGCTTCGCAGAATCGCTTTTGTGCAGAAAACAGTAACACTTGTTCAGAACGAAAGAAAGCACAGAGCCCCAGATTTTATGTTGTCCTGGAGAGCTTGCAGAGCACTGGGGAAAGGCAGGCAGAGAATTCCCTGCTAGCACCTTCTCTGTGCCTGTTCACATTGCTTCGTAGAATCGCTTTTGTGCAGAAAACAGTAACACTTGTTCAGAACGAAAGAAAGCACAGAGCCCCAGATTTTATGTTGTCCTGGAGAGCTTGCAGAGCACTGGGGAAAGGCAGGCAGAGAATTCTCTGCTAGCACCTTCTCTGTGCCTGGGAAGCAGAAGTCTTCACATTGCTTTGCAGAATCGCTTTTGTGCAGAAAACAGTAACACTTGTTCAGAACGAAAGAAAGCACAGAGCCCCAGAATTTATGTTGTCCTGGAGAGCTTGCAGAGCACTGGGAAAAGGCACGCAGAGAATTCCCTGCTAGCACCTTCTCTGTGCCTGTTCACATTGCTTCGCAGACTCGCTTTTGTGCAGAAAACAATAACACTTGTTCAGAAGGAAAGAAAGCACAGAGCCCCAGATTTTATGTTGTCCTGGAGAGCTTGCAGAGCACTGGGGAAAGGCAGGCAGAGATTTCCCTGCTAGCACGTTCTCTGTGCCTGGGAAGCAGAAGTGTTCACATTGCTTCGCAGAATCGCTTTTGTGCAGAAAACAGTAACACTTGTTCAGAACGAAAGAAAGCACAGAGCCCCAGATTTTATGTTGTCCTGGAGAGCTTGCAGAGCACTGGGGAAAGGCACGCAGAGAATTCCCTGCTAGCACCTTCTCTGTGCCTGTTCACATTGCTTCGCAGAATCGCTTTTGTGCAGAAAACAATAACACTTGTTCAGAAGGAAAGAAAGCACAGAGCCCCAGATTTTATGTTGTCCTGGAGAGCTTGCAGAGCACTGGGGAAAGGCAGGCAGAGAATTCTCTGCTAGCACCTTCTCTGTGCCTGGGAAGCAGAAGTGTTCCCATTGCTTCGCAGAATCGCTTTTGTGCAGAAAACAGTAACACTTGTTCAGAACGAAAGAAAGCACAGAGCCCCAGATTTTATGTTGTCCTGGAGAGCTTGCAGAGCACTGGGAAAAGGCACGCAGAGAATTCCCTGCTAGCACCTTCTCTGTGCCTGTTCACATTGCTTCGCAGAATCGCTTTTGTGCAGAAAACAATAACACTTGTTCAGAAGGAAAGAAAGCACAGAGCCCCAGATTTTATGTTGTCCTGGAGAGCTTGCAGAGCACTGGGGAAAAGCAGGCAGAGAATTCCCTGCTAGCACCTTCTCTGTGCCTGGGAAGCAGAAGTGTTCACATTGCTTCGCAGAATCGCTTTTGTGCAGAAAACAGTAACACTTGTTCAGAACGAAAGAAAGCACAGAGCCCCAGATTTTATGTTGTCCTGGAGAGCTTGCAGAGCACTGGGGAAAGGCAGGCAGAGAATTCCCTGCTAGCACCTTCTCTGTGCCTGTTCACATTGCTTCGTAGAATCGCTTTTGTGCAGAAAACAGTAACACTTGTTCAGAACGAAAGAAAGCACAGAGCCCCAGATTTTATGTTGTCCTGGAGAGCTTGCACAGCACTGGGGAAAAGCAGGCAGAGATTTCCCTGCTAGCACGTTCTCTGTGCCTGGGAAGCAGAAGTGTTCACATTGCTTCGCAGAATCGCTTTTGTGCAGAAAACAGTAACACTTGTTCAGAACGAAAGAAAGCACAGAGCCCCAGATTTTATGTTGTCCTGGAGAGCTTGCACAGCACTGGGGAAAGGCAGGCAGAGAATTCCCTGCTAGCACCTTCTCTGTGCCTGGGAAGCAGAAGTCTTCACATTGCTTCGCAGAATCGCTTTTGTGCAGAAAACAGTAACACTTGTTCAGAACGAAAGAAAGCACAGAGCCCCAGATTTTATGTTGTCCTGGAGAGCTTGCAGAGCACTGGGGAAAGGCAGGCAGAGAATTCCCTGCTAGCACCTTCTCTGTGCCTGGGAAGCAGAAGTGTTCACATTGCTTCGCAGAATCGCTTTTGTGCAGAAAACCGTAACACTTGTTCAGAACGAAAGAAAGCACAGAGCCCCAGATTTTATGTTGTCCTGGAGAGCTTGCAGAGCACTGGGAAAAGGCAGGCAGAGAATTCCCTGCTAGCACCTTCTCTGTGCCTGGGAAGCAGAAGTGTTCCCATTGCTTCGCAGAATCGCTTTTGTGCAGAAAACAGTAACACTTGTTCAGAACGAAAGAAAGCACAGAGCCCCAGATTTGCTGTTGTCCTGGAGAGCTTGCAGAGCACTGGGGAAAGGCAGGCAGAGAATTCCCTGCTAGCACCTTCTCTGTGCCTGGGAAACAGAAGTGTTCACATTGCTTCGCAGAATCGCTTTTGTGCAGAAAACAGTAACACTTGTTCAGAACGAAAGAAAGCACAGAGCCCCAGATTTTATGTTGTCCTGGAGAGCTTGCAGAGCACTGGGGAAAGGCAGGCAGAGAATTCTCTGCTAGCACCTTCTCTGTGCCTGGGAAGCAGAAGTCTTCACATTGCTTCGCAGAATCGCTTTTGTGCAGAAAACAGTAACACTTGTTCAGAACGAAAGAAAGCACAGAGCCCCAGATTTTATGTTGTCCTGGAGAGCTTGCAGAGCACTGGGAAAAGGCACGCAGAGAATTCCCTGCTAGCACCTTCTCTGTGCCTGTTCACATTGCTTCGTAGAATCGCTTTTGTGCAGAAAACAATAACACTTATTCAGAAGGAAAGAAAGCACAGAGCCCCAGATTTTATGTTGTCCTGGAGAGCTTGCAGAGCACTGGGGAAAGGCAGGCAGAGAATTCCCTGCTAGCACCTTCTCTGTGCTGTTCACATTGCTTCGTAGAATCGCTTTTGTGCAGAAAACAGTAACACTTGTTCAGAACGAAAGAAAGCACAGAGCCCCAGATTTTATGTTGTCCTGGAGAGCTTGCACAGCACTGGGGAAAGGCAGGCAGAGAATTCCCTGCTAGCACCTTTTCTGTGCCTGGGAAGCAGAAGTGTTCACATTGCTTCGCAGAATCGCTTTTGTGCAGAAAACAGTAACACTTGTTCAGAACGAAAGAAAGCACAGAGCCCCAGATTTGCTGTTGTCCTGGAGAGCTTGCACAGCACTGGGGAAAAGCAGGCAGAGAATTCCCTGCTAGCACGTTCTCTGTGCCTGGGAAGCAGAAGTGTTCACATTGCTTCGCAGAATCGCTTTTGTGCAGAAAACAGTAACACTTGTTCAGAACGAAAGAAAGCACAGAGCCCCAGATTTTATGTTGTCCTGGAGAGCTTGCAGAGCACTGGGGAAAGGCAGGCAGAGAATTCCCTGCTAGCACCTTCTCTGTGCCTGGGAAGCAGAAGTGTTCACATTGCTTCGCAGAATCGCTTTTGTGCAGAAAACAGTAACACTTGTTCAGAACGAAAGAAAGCACAGAGCCCCAGATTTTATGTTGTCCTGGAGAGCTTGCAGAGCACTGGGGAAAGGCAGGCAGAGAATTCCCTGCTAGCACCTTCTCTGTGCCTGGGAAGCAGAAGTCTTCACATTGCTTCGCAGAATCGCTTTTGTGCAGAAAACAGTAACACTTGTTCAGAACGAAAGAAAGCACAGAGCCCCAGATTTTATGTTGTCCTGGAGAGCTTGCAGAGCACTGGGGAAAAGCAGGCAGAGAATTCCCTGCTAGGACCTTCTCTGTGCCTGGGAAGCAGAAGTGTTCACATTGCTTCGCAGAATCGCTTTTGTGCAGAAAACAGTAACACTTGTTCAGAACGAAAGAAAGCACAGAGCCCCAGATTTTATGTTGTCCTGGAGAGCTTGCAGAGCACTGGGGAAAAGCAGGCAGAGAATTCCCTGCTAGCACCTTCTCTGTGCCTGGGAAACAGAAGTGTTCCCATTGCTTCGCAGAATCGCTTTTGTGCAGAAAACAGTAACACTTGTTCAGAACGAAAGAAAGCACAGAGCCCCAGATTTTATGTTGTCCTGGAGAGCTTGCAGAGTACTGGGGAAAGGCAGGCAGAGAATTCCCTGCTAGCACCTTCTCTGTGCCTGGGAAACAGAAGTGTTCACATTGCTTCGCAGAATCGCTTTTGTGCAGAAAACAGTAACACTTGTTCAGAACGAAAGAAAGCACAGAGCCCCAGATTTTATGTTGTTCTGGAGAGCTTGCAGAGCACTGGGGAAAAGCAGGCAGAGATTTCCCTGCTAGCACGTTCTCTGTGCCTGGGAAGCAGAAGTGTTCACATTGCTTCGCAGAATCGCTTTTGTGCAGAAAACAGTAACACTTGTTCAGAACGAAAGAAAGCACAGAGCCCCAGATTTTATGTTGTCCTGGAGAGCTTGCAGAGCACTGGGGAAAGGCAGGCAGAGAATTCCCTGCTAGCACCTTCTCTGTGCCTGGGAAGCAGAAGTCTTCACATTGCTTCGCAGAATCGCTTTTGTGCAGAAAACAGTTACACTTGTTCAGAACGAAAGAAAGCACAGAGCCCCAGATTTGCTGTTGTCCTGGAGAGCTTGCAGAGCACTGGGGAAAAGCAGGCAGAGAATTCCCTGCTAGGACCTTCTCTGTGCCTGGGAAGCAGAAGTGTTCCCATTGCTTCGCAGAATCGCTTTTGTGCAGAAAACAGTAACACTTGTTCAGAACGAAAGAAAGCACAGAGCCCCAGATTTTATGTTGTCCTGGAGAGCTTGCAGAGCACTTGGGAAAGGCAGGCAGAGAATTCCCTGCTAGCACCTTCTCTGTGCCTGTTCACATTGCTTCGCAGAATCGCTTTTGTGCAGAAAACAATAACACTTGTTCAGAACGAAAGAAAGCACAGAGCCCCAGATTTTATGTTGTCCTGGAGAGCTTGCAGAGCACTGGGGAAAAGCAGGCAGAGATTTCCCTGCTAGCACGTTCTCTGTGCCTGGGAAGCAGAAGTGTTCAGATTGCTTCGCAGAATCGCTTTTGTGCAGAAAACAGTAACACTTGTTCAGAACGAAAGAAAGCACAGAGCCCCAGATTTGCTGTTGTCCTGGAGAGCTTGCAGAGCACTGGGGAAAGGCAGGCAGAGAATTCCCTGCTAGCACCTTCTCTGTGCCTGGGAAGCAGAAGTGTTCACATTGCTTCGCAGAATCGCTTTTGTGCAGAAAACAGTAACACTTGTTCAGAACGAAAGAAAGCACAGAGCCCCAGATTTTATGTTGTCCTGGAGAGCTTGCAGAGCACTGGGGAAAGGCAGGCAGAGAATTCCCTGCTAGCACCTTCTCTGTGCCTGGGAAGCAGAAGTGTTCACATTGCTTCGCAGAATCGCTTTTGTGCAGAAAACAGTAACACTTGTTCAGAACGAAAGAAAGCACAGAGCCCCAGATTTTATGTTGTCCTGGAGAGCTTGCAGAGCACTGGGGAAAGGCAGGCAGAGAATTCCCTGCTAGCACCTTCTCTGTGCCTGGGAAGCAGAAGTCTTCACATTGCTTCGCAGAATCGCTTTTGTGCAGAAAACAGTAACACTTGTTCAGAACGAAAGAAAGCACAGAGCCCCAGATTTTATGTTGTCCTTGAGAGCTTGCAGAGCACTGGGGAAAAGCAGGCAGAGAATTCCCTGCTAGCACCTTCTCTGTGCCTGGGAAGCAGAAGTGTTCACATTGCTTCGCAGAATCGCTTTTGTGCAGAAAACAGTAACACTTGTTCAGAACGAAAGAAAGCACAGAGCCCCAGATTTTATGTTGTCCTGGAGAGCTTGCAGAGCACTGGGGAAAAGCAGGCAGAGAATTCCCTGCTAGCACCTTCTCTGTGCCTGGGAAACAGAAGTGTTCCCATTGCTTCGCAGAATCGCTTTTGTGCAGAAAACAGTAACACTTGTTCAGAACGAAAGAAAGCACAGAGCCCCAGATTTTATGTTGTCCTGGAGAGCTTGCAGAGTACTGGGGAAAGGCAGGCAGAGAATTCCCTGCTAGCACCTTCTCTGTGCCTGGGAAGCAGAAGTGTTCACATTGCTTCGCAGAATCGCTTTTGTGCAGAAAACAGTAACACTTGTTCAGAACGAAAGAAAGCACAGAGCCCCAGATTTTATGTTGTCCTGGAGAGCTTGCAGAGCACTGGGGAAAGGCAGGCAGAGAATTCCCTGCTAGCACCTTCTCTGTGCCTGGGAAACAGAACTCTTCACATTGCTTCGCAGAATCGCTTTTGTGCAGAAAACAGTAACACTTGTTCAGAACGAAAGAAAGCACAGAGCCCCAGATTTTATGTTGTCCTGGAGAGCTTGCAGAGCACTGGGAAAAGGCACGCAGAGAATTCCCTGCTAGCACCTTCTCTGTGCCTGTTCACATTGCTTCGCAGAATCGCTTTTGTGCAGAAAACAATAACACTTGTTCAGAAGGAAAGAAAGCACAGAGTCCCAGATTTTATGTTGTCCTGGAGAGCTTGCAGAGCACTGGGGAAAAGCAGGCAGAGATTTCCCTGCTAGCACCTTCTCTGTGCCTGGGAAGCAGAAGTGTTCCCATTGCTTCGCAGAATCGCTTTTGTGCAGAAAACCGTAACACTTGTTCAGAACGAAAGAAAGCACAGAGCCCCAGATTTTATGTTGTCCTGGAGAGCTTGCAGAGCACTGGGGAAAGGCAGGCAGAGAATTCCCTGCTAGCACCTTCTCTGTGCCTGGGAAACAGAAGTGTTCCCATTGCTTCGCAGAATCGCTTTTGTGCAGAAAACAGTAACACTTGTTCAGAACGAAAGAAAGCACAGAGCCCCAGATTTTATGTTGTCCTGGAGAGCTAGCAGAGCACTGGGGAAAAGCAGGCAGAGATTTCCCTGCTAGCACGTTCTCTGTGCCTGGGAAGCAGAAGTGTTCACATTGCTTCGCAGAATCGCTTTTGTGCAGAAAACAGTAACACTTGTTCAGAACGAAAGAAAGCACAGAGCCCCAGATTTTATGTTGTCCTGGAGAGCTTGCACAGCACTGGGGAAAGGCAGGCAGAGAATTCCCTGCTAGCACCTTCTCTGTGCCTGGGAAGCAGAAGTCTTCACATTGCTTCGCAGAATCGCTTTTGTGCAGAAAACAGTAACACTTGTTCAGAACGAAAGAAAGCACAGAGCCCCGGATTTGCTGTTGTCCTGGAGAGCTTGCAGAGCACTGGGGAAAAGCAGGCAGAGAATTCCCTGCTAGGACCTTCTCTGTGCCTGGGAAGCAGAAGTGTTCACATTGCTTCGCAGAATCGCTTTTGTGCAGAAAACAGTAACACTTGTTCAGAACGAAAGAAAGCACAGAGCCCCAGATTTTATGTTGTCCTGGAGAGCTTGCAGAGCACTGGGGAAAAGCAGGCAGAGAATTCCCTGCTAGCACCTTCTCTGTGCCTGGGAAACAGAAGTGTTCCCATTGCTTCGCAGAATCGCTTTTGTGCAGAAAACAGTAACACTTGTTCAGAACGAAAGAAAGCACAGAGCCCCAGATTTGCTGTTGTCCTGGAGAGCTTGCAGAGCACTGGGGAAAGGCAGGCAGAGAATTCCCTGCTAGCACCTTCTCTGTGCCTGGGAAGCAGAAGTGTTCCCATTGCTTCGCAGAATCGCTTTTGTGCAGAAAACAGTAACACTTGTTCAGAACGAAAGAAAGCACAGAGCCCCAGATTTTATGTTGTCCTGGAGAGCTTGCAGAGCACTGGGGAAAGGCAGGCAGAGAATTCCCTGCTAGCACCTTCTCTGTGCCTGGGAAGCAGAAGTCTTCACATTGCTTCGCAGAATCGCTTTTGTGCAGAAAACAGTAACACTTGTTCAGAAGGAAAGAAAGCACAGAGCCCCAGATTTTATGTTGTCCTGGAGAGCTTGCAGAGCACTGGGGAAAGGCAGGCAGAGAATTCCCTGCTAGCACCTTCTCTGTGCCTGGGAAGCAGAAGTGTTCACATTGCTTCGCAGAATCGCTTTTGTGCAGAAAACAGTAACACTTGTTCAGAACGAAAGAAAGCACAGAGCCCCAGATTTTATGTTGTCCTGGAGAGCTTGCAGAGCACTGGGGAAAAGCAGGCAGAGAATTCCCTGCTAGGACCTTCTCTGTGCCTGGGAAGCAGAAGTGTTCCCATTGCTTCGCAGAATCGCTTTTGTGCAGAAAACAGTAACACTTGTTCAGAACGAAAGAAAGCACAGAGCCCCAGATTTTATGTTGTCCTGGAGAGCTTGCACAGCACTGGGGAAAAGCAGGCAGAGATTTCCCTGCTAGCACCTTCTCTGTGCCTGGGAAACAGAAGTGTTCCCATTGCTTCGCAGAATCGCTTTTGTGCAGAAAACAGTAACACTTGTTCAGAACGAAAGAAAGCACAGAGCCCCAGATTTTATGTTGTCCTGGAGAGCTTGCAGAGCACTGGGGAAAGGCAGGCAGAGAATTCCCTGCTAGCACCTTCTCTGTGCCTGGGAAGCAGAAGTCTTCACATTGCTTCGCAGAATCGCTTTTGTGCAGAAAACAGTTACACTTGTTCAGAACGAAAGAAAGCACAGAGCCCCAGATTTGCTGTTGTCCTGGAGAGCTTGCAGAGCACTGGGGAAAAGCAGGCAGAGAATTCCCTGCTAGGACCTTCTCTGTGCCTGGGAAGCAGAAGTGTTCCCATTGCTTCGCAGAATCGCTTTTGTGCAGAAAACAGTAACACTTGTTCAGAACGAAAGAAAGCACAGAGCCCCAGATTTTATGTTGTCCTGGAGAGCTTGCAGAGCACTTGGGAAAGGCAGGCAGAGAATTCCCTGCTAGCACCTTCTCTGTGCCTGTTCACATTGCTTCGCAGAATCGCTTTTGTGCAGAAAACAATAACACTTGTTCAGAACGAAAGAAAGCACAGAGCCCCAGATTTTATGTTGTCCTGGAGAGCTTGCAGAGCACTGGGGAAAAGCAGGCAGAGATTTCCCTGCTAGCACGTTCTCTGTGCCTGGGAAGCAGAAGTGTTCAGATTGCTTCGCAGAATCGCTTTTGTGCAGAAAACAGTAACACTTGTTCAGAACGAAAGAAAGCACAGAGCCCCAGATTTGCTGTTGTCCTGGAGAGCTTGCAGAGCACTGGGGAAAGGCAGGCAGAGAATTCCCTGCTAGCACCTTCTCTGTGCCTGGGAAGCAGAAGTGTTCACATTGCTTCGCAGAATCGCTTTTGTGCAGAAAACAGTAACACTTGTTCAGAACGAAAGAAAGCACAGAGCCCCAGATTTTATGTTGTCCTGGAGAGCTTGCAGAGCACTGGGGAAAGGCAGGCAGAGAATTCCCTGCTAGCACCTTCTCTGTGCCTGGGAAGCAGAAGTGTTCACATTGCTTCGCAGAATCGCTTTTGTGCAGAAAACAGTAACACTTGTTCAGAACGAAAGAAAGCACAGAGCCCCAGATTTTATGTTGTCCTGGAGAGCTTGCAGAGCACTGGGGAAAGGCAGGCAGAGAATTCCCTGCTAGCACCTTCTCTGTGCCTGGGAAGCAGAAGTCTTCACATTGCTTCGCAGAATCGCTTTTGTGCAGAAAACAGTAACACTTGTTCAGAACGAAAGAAAGCACAGAGCCCCAGATTTTATGTTGTCCTTGAGAGCTTGCAGAGCACTGGGGAAAAGCAGGCAGAGAATTCCCTGCTAGCACCTTCTCTGTGCCTGGGAAGCAGAAGTGTTCACATTGCTTCGCAGAATCGCTTTTGTGCAGAAAACAGTAACACTTGTTCAGAACGAAAGAAAGCACAGAGCCCCAGATTTTATGTTGTCCTGGAGAGCTTGCAGAGCACTGGGGAAAAGCAGGCAGAGAATTCCCTGCTAGCACCTTCTCTGTGCCTGGGAAACAGAAGTGTTCCCATTGCTTCGCAGAATCGCTTTTGTGCAGAAAACAGTAACACTTGTTCAGAACGAAAGAAAGCACAGAGCCCCAGATTTTATGTTGTCCTGGAGAGCTTGCAGAGTACTGGGGAAAGGCAGGCAGAGAATTCCCTGCTAGCACCTTCTCTGTGCCTGGGAAGCAGAAGTGTTCACATTGCTTCGCAGAATCGCTTTTGTGCAGAAAACAGTAACACTTGTTCAGAACGAAAGAAAGCACAGAGCCCCAGATTTTATGTTGTCCTGGAGAGCTTGCAGAGCACTGGGGAAAGGCAGGCAGAGAATTCCCTGCTAGCACCTTCTCTGTGCCTGGGAAACAGAACTCTTCACATTGCTTCGCAGAATCGCTTTTGTGCAGAAAACAGTAACACTTGTTCAGAACGAAAGAAAGCACAGAGCCCCAGATTTTATGTTGTCCTGGAGAGCTTGCAGAGCACTGGGAAAAGGCACGCAGAGAATTCCCTGCTAGCACCTTCTCTGTGCCTGTTCACATTGCTTCGCAGAATCGCTTTTGTGCAGAAAACAATAACACTTGTTCAGAAGGAAAGAAAGCACAGAGTCCCAGATTTTATGTTGTCCTGGAGAGCTTGCAGAGCACTGGGGAAAAGCAGGCAGAGATTTCCCTGCTAGCACCTTCTCTGTGCCTGGGAAGCAGAAGTGTTCCCATTGCTTCGCAGAATCGCTTTTGTGCAGAAAACCGTAACACTTGTTCAGAACGAAAGAAAGCACAGAGCCCCAGATTTTATGTTGTCCTGGAGAGCTTGCAGAGCACTGGGGAAAGGCAGGCAGAGAATTCCCTGCTAGCACCTTCTCTGTGCCTGGGAAACAGAAGTGTTCCCATTGCTTCGCAGAATCGCTTTTGTGCAGAAAACAGTAACACTTGTTCAGAACGAAAGAAAGCACAGAGCCCCAGATTTTATGTTGTCCTGGAGAGCTAGCAGAGCACTGGGGAAAAGCAGGCAGAGATTTCCCTGCTAGCACGTTCTCTGTGCCTGGGAAGCAGAAGTGTTCACATTGCTTCGCAGAATCGCTTTTGTGCAGAAAACAGTAACACTTGTTCAGAACGAAAGAAAGCACAGAGCCCCAGATTTTATGTTGTCCTGGAGAGCTTGCACAGCACTGGGGAAAGGCAGGCAGAGAATTCCCTGCTAGCACCTTCTCTGTGCCTGGGAAGCAGAAGTCTTCACATTGCTTCGCAGAATCGCTTTTGTGCAGAAAACAGTAACACTTGTTCAGAACGAAAGAAAGCACAGAGCCCCGGATTTGCTGTTGTCCTGGAGAGCTTGCAGAGCACTGGGGAAAAGCAGGCAGAGAATTCCCTGCTAGGACCTTCTCTGTGCCTGGGAAGCAGAAGTGTTCACATTGCTTCGCAGAATCGCTTTTGTGCAGAAAACAGTAACACTTGTTCAGAACGAAAGAAAGCACAGAGCCCCAGATTTTATGTTGTCCTGGAGAGCTTGCAGAGCACTGGGGAAAAGCAGGCAGAGAATTCCCTGCTAGCACCTTCTCTGTGCCTGGGAAACAGAAGTGTTCCCATTGCTTCGCAGAATCGCTTTTGTGCAGAAAACAGTAACACTTGTTCAGAACGAAAGAAAGCACAGAGCCCCAGATTTGCTGTTGTCCTGGAGAGCTTGCAGAGCACTGGGGAAAGGCAGGCAGAGAATTCCCTGCTAGCACCTTCTCTGTGCCTGGGAAGCAGAAGTGTTCCCATTGCTTCGCAGAATCGCTTTTGTGCAGAAAACAGTAACACTTGTTCAGAACGAAAGAAAGCACAGAGCCCCAGATTTTATGTTGTCCTGGAGAGCTTGCAGAGCACTGGGGAAAGGCAGGCAGAGAATTCCCTGCTAGCACCTTCTCTGTGCCTGGGAAGCAGAAGTCTTCACATTGCTTCGCAGAATCGCTTTTGTGCAGAAAACAGTAACACTTGTTCAGAAGGAAAGAAAGCACAGAGCCCCAGATTTTATGTTGTCCTGGAGAGCTTGCAGAGCACTGGGGAAAGGCAGGCAGAGAATTCCCTGCTAGCACCTTCTCTGTGCCTGGGAAGCAGAAGTGTTCACATTGCTTCGCAGAATCGCTTTTGTGCAGAAAACAGTAACACTTGTTCAGAACGAAAGAAAGCACAGAGCCCCAGATTTTATGTTGTCCTGGAGAGCTTGCAGAGCACTGGGGAAAAGCAGGCAGAGAATTCCCTGCTAGGACCTTCTCTGTGCCTGGGAAGCAGAAGTGTTCCCATTGCTTCGCAGAATCGCTTTTGTGCAGAAAACAGTAACACTTGTTCAGAACGAAAGAAAGCACAGAGCCCCAGATTTTATGTTGTCCTGGAGAGCTTGCACAGCACTGGGGAAAAGCAGGCAGAGATTTCCCTGCTAGCACCTTCTCTGTGCCTGGGAAACAGAAGTGTTCCCATTGCTTCGCAGAATCGCTTTTGTGCAGAAAACAGTAACACTTGTTCAGAACGAAAGAAAGCACAGAGCCCCAGATTTTATGTTGTCCTGGAGAGCTTGCAGAGTACTGGGGAAAGGCAGGCAGAGAATTCCCTGCTAGCACCTTCTCTGTGCCTGGGAAACAGAAGTGTTCCCATTGCTTCGCAGAATCGCTTTTGTGCAGAAAACAGTAACACTTGTTCAGAACGAAAGAAAGCACAGAGCCCCAGATTTTATGTTGTCCTGCAGAGCTTGCAGAGCACTTGGGAAAGGCACGCAGAGAATTCCCTGCTAGCACCTTCTCTGTGCCTGTTCACATTGCTTCGCAGAATCGCTTTTGTGCAGAAAACAGTAACACTTGTTCAGAACGAAAGAAAGCACAGAGCCCCAGATTTTATGTTGTCCTGGAGAGCTTGCAGAGCACTGGGGAAAAGCAGGCAGAGATTTCCCTGCTAGCACGTTCTCTGTGCCTGGGAAGCAGAAGTGTTCACATTGCTTCGCAGAATCGCTTTTGTGCAGAAAACAGTAACACTTGTTCAGAACGAAAGAAAGCACAGAGCCCCAGATTTGCTGTTGTCCTGGAGAGCTTGCAGAGCACTGGGGAAAGGCAGGCAGAGAATTCCCTGCTAGCACCTTCTCTGTGCCTGGGAAGCAGAAGTGTTCACATTGCTTCGCAGAATCGCTTTTGTGCAGAAAACAGTAACACTTGTTCAGAACGAAAGAAAGCACAGAGCCCCAGATTTTATGTTGTCCTGGAGAGCTTGCAGAGCACTGGGGAAAGGCAGGCAGAGAATTCCCTGCTAGCACCTTCTCTGTGCCTGGGAAGCAGAAGTGTTCACATTGCTTCGCAGAATCGCTTTTGTGCAGAAAACAGTAACACTTGTTCAGAAGGAAAGAAAGCACAGAGCCCCAGATTTTATGTTGTCCTGGAGAGCTTGCAGAGCACTGGGGAAAGGCAGGCAGAGAATTCCCTGCTAGCACCTTCTCTGTGCCTGGGAAGCAGAAGTCTTCACATTGCTTCGCAGAATCGCTTTTGTGCAGAAAACAGTAACACTTGTTCAGAACGAAAGAAAGCACAGAGCCCCAGATTTTATGTTGTCCTGGAGAGCTTGCAGAGCACTGGGGAAAAGCAGGCAGAGAATTCCCTGCTAGCACCTTCTCTGTGCCTGGGAAGCAGAAGTGTTCCCATTGCTTCGCAGAATCGCTTTTGTGCAGAAAACAGTAACACTTGTTCAGAACGAAAGAAAGCACAGAGCCCCAGATTTTATGTTGTCCTGGAGAGCTTGCAGAGCACTGGGGAAAGGCAGGCAGAGAATTCCCTGCTAGCACCTTCTCTGTGCCTGGGAAGCAGAAGTGTTCACATTGCTTCGCAGAATCGCTTTTGTGCAGAAAACAGTAACACTTGTTCAGAACGAAAGAAAGCACAGAGCCCCAGATTTTATGTTGTCCTGGAGAGCTTGCAGAGCACTGGGGAAAAGCAGGCAGAGAATTCCCTGCTAGCACCTTCTCTGTGCCTGGGAAGCAGAAGTGTTCACAATGCTTCGCAGAATCGCTTTTGTGCAGAAAACAGTAACACTTGTTCAGAACGAAAGAAAGCACAGAGCCCCAGATTTTATGTTGTCCTGGAGAGCTTGCAGAGCACTGGGGAAAAGCAGGCAGAGAATTCCCTGCTAGCACCTTCTCTGTGCCTGGGAAACAGAAGTGTTCCCATTGCTTCGCAGAATCGCTTTTGTGCAGAAAACAGTAACACTTGTTCAGAACGAAAGAAAGCACAGAGCCCCAGATTTTATGTTGTCCTGGAGAGCTTGCAGAGTACTGGGGAAAGGCAGGCAGAGAATTCCCTGCTAGCACCTTCTCTGTGCCTGGGAAACAGAAGTGTTCACATTGCTTCGCAGAATCGCTTTTGTGCAGAAAACAGTAACACTTGTTCAGAACGAAAGAAAGCACAGAGCCCCAGATTTTATGTTGTCCTGGAGAGCTTGCAGAGCACTGGGGAAAGGCAGGCAGAGAATTCTCTGCTAGCACCTTCTCTGTGCCTGGGAAACAGAAGTCTTCACATTGCTTCGCAGAATCGCTTTTGTGCAGAAAACAGTAACACTTGTTCAGAACGAAAGAAAGCACAGAGCCCCAGATTTTATGTTGTCCTGGAGAGCTTGCAGAGCACTGGGAAAAGGCACGCAGAGAATTCCCTGCTAGCACCTTCTCTGTGCCTGTTCACATTGCTTCGCAGAATCGCTTTTGTGCAGAAAACAATAACACTTGTTCAGAAGGAAAGAAAGCACAGAGTCCCAGATTTTATGTTGTCCTGGAGAGCTTGCAGAGCACTGGGGAAAAGCAGGCAGAGATTTCCCTGCTAGCACCTTCTCTGTGCCTGGGAAGCAGAAGTGTTCCCATTGCTTCGCAGAATCGCTTTTGTGCAGAAAACCGTAACACTTGTTCAGAACGAAAGAAAGCACAGAGCCCCAGATTTTATGTTGTCCTGGAGAGCTTGCAGAGCACTGGGGAAAGGCAGGCAGAGAATTCCCTGCTAGCACCTTCTCTGTGCCTGGGAAACAGAAGTGTTCCCATTGCTTCGCAGAATCGCTTTTGTGCAGAAAACAGTAACACTTGTTCAGAACGAAAGAAAGCACAGAGCCCCAGATTTTATGTTGTCCTGGAGAGCTTGCACAGCACTGGGGAAAGGCAGGCAGAGAATTCCCTGCTAGCACCTTCTCTGTGCCTGGGAAACAGAAGTGTTCCCATTGCTTCGCAGAATCGCTTTTGTGCAGAAAACAGTAACACTTGTTCAGAACGAAAGAAAGCACAGAGCCCCAGATTTTATGTTGTCCTGGAGAGCTAGCAGAGCACTGGGGAAAAGCAGGCAGAGATTTCCCTGCTAGCACCTTCTCTGTGCCTGGGAAACAGAAGTGTTCACATTGCTTCGCAGAATCGCTTTTGTGCAGAAAACAGTAACACTTGTTCAGAACGAAAGAAAGCACAGAGCCCCAGATTTTATGTTGTCCTGGAGAGCTTGCAGAGCACTGGGGAAAGGCAGGCAGAGAATTCCCTGCTAGCACCTTCTCTGTGCCTGGGAAGCAGAAGTCTTCACATTGCTTCGCAGAATCGCTTTTGTGCAGAAAACAGTAACACTTGTTCAGAACGAAAGAAAGCACAGAGCCCCAGATTTTATGTTGTCCTGGAGAGCTTGCAGAGCACTGGGGAAAAGCAGGCAGAGAATTCCCTGCTAGCACCTTCTCTGTGCCTGGGAAGCAGAAGTGTTCCCATTGCTTCGCAGAATCGCTTTTGTGCAGAAAACAGTAACACTTGTTCAGAACGAAAGAAAGCACAGAGCCCCAGATTTTATGTTGTCCTGGAGAGCTTGCAGAGCACTGGGGAAAGGCAGGCAGAGAATTCCCTGCTAGCACCTTCTCTGTGCCTGGGAAGCAGAAGTCTTCACATTGCTTCGCAGAATCGCTTTTGTGCAGAAAACAGTAACACTTGTTCAGAACGAAAGAAAGCACAGAGCCCCAGATTTTATGTTGTCCTGGAGAGCTTGCAGAGCACTGGGGAAAAGCAGGCAGAGAATTCCCTGCTAGCACCTTCTCTGTGCCTGGGAAACAGAAGTGTTCCCATTGCTTCGCAGAATCGCTTTTGTGCAGAAAACAGTAACACTTGTTCAGAACGAAAGAAAGCACAGAGCCCCAGATTTTATGTTGTCCTGGAGAGCTTGCAGAGTACTGGGGAAAGGCAGGCAGAGAATTCCCTGCTAGCACCTTCTCTGTGCCTGGGAAACAGAAGTGTTCACATTGCTTCGCAGAATCGCTTTTGTGCAGAAAACAGTAACACTTGTTCAGAACGAAAGAAAGCACAGAGCCCCAGATTTTATGTTGTCCTGGAGAGCTTGCAGAGCACTGGGGAAAGGCAGGCAGAGAATTCTCTGCTAGCACCTTCTCTGTGCCTGGGAAACAGAACTCTTCACATTGCTTCGCAGAATCGCTTTTGTGCAGAAAACAGTAACACTTGTTCAGAACGAAAGAAAGCACAGAGCCCCAGATTTTATGTTGTCCTGGAGAGCTTGCAGAGCACTGGGAAAAGGCACGCAGAGAATTCCCTGCTAGCACCTTCTCTGTGCCTGTTCACATTGCTTCGCAGAATCGCTTTTGTGCAGAAAACAATAACACTTGTTCAGAAGGAAAGAAAGCACAGAGTCCCAGATTTTATGTTGTCCTGGAGAGCTTGCAGAGCACTGGGGAAAAGCAGGCAGAGATTTCCCTGCTAGCACCTTCTCTGTGCCTGGGAAGCAGAAGTGTTCCCATTGCTTCGCAGAATCGCTTTTGTGCAGAAAACCGTAACACTTGTTCAGAACGAAAGAAAGCACAGAGCCCCAGATTTTATGTTGTCCTGGAGAGCTTGCAGAGCACTGGGGAAAGGCAGGCAGAGAATTCCCTGCTAGCACCTTCTCTGTGCCTGGGAAACAGAAGTGTTCCCATTGCTTCGCAGAATCGCTTTTGTGCAGAAAACAGTAACACTTGTTCAGAACGAAAGAAAGCACAGAGCCCCAGATTTTATGTTGTCCTGGAGAGCTTGCACAGCACTGGGGAAAGGCAGGCAGAGAATTCCCTGCTAGCACCTTCTCTGTGCCTGGGAAACAGAAGTGTTCCCATTGCTTCGCAGAATCGCTTTTGTGCAGAAAACAGTAACACTTGTTCAGAACGAAAGAAAGCACAGAGCCCCAGATTTTATGTTGTCCTGGAGAGCTAGCAGAGCACTGGGGAAAAGCAGGCAGAGATTTCCCTGCTAGCACGTTCTCTGTGCCTGGGAAGCAGAAGTGTTCACATTGCTTCGCAGAATCGCTTTTGTGCAGAAAACAGTAACACTTGTTCAGAACGAAAGAAAGCACAGAGCCCCAGATTTTATGTTGTCCTGGAGAGCTTGCACAGCACTGGGGAAAGGCAGGCAGAGAATTCCCTGCTAGCACCTTCTCTGTGCCTGGGAAGCAGAAGTCTTCACATTGCTTCGCAGAATCGCTTTTGTGCAGAAAACAGTAACACTTGTTCAGAACGAAAGAAAGCACAGAGCCCCAGATTTTATGTTGTCCTGGAGAGCTTGCAGAGCACTGGGGAAAAGCAGGCAGAGAATTCCCTGCTAGCACCTTCTCTGTGCCTGGGAAACAGAAGTGTTCCCATTGCTTCGCAGAATCGCTTTTGTGCAGAAAACAGTAACACTTGTTCAGAACGAAAGAAAGCACAGAGCCCCAGATTTTATGTTGTCCTCGAGAGCTTGCAGAGCACTGGGGAAAGGCAGGCAGAGAATTCCCTGCTAGCACCTTCTCTGTGCCTGGGAAACAGAAGTGTTCACATTGCTTCGCAGAATCGCTTTTGTGCAGAAAACAGTAACACTTGTTCAGAACGAAAGAAAGCACAGAGCCCCAGATTTTATGTTGTCCTGGAGAGCTAGCAGAGCACTGAGGAAAAGCAGGCAGAGAATTCCCTGCTAGCACCTTCTCTGTGCCTGGGAAGCAGAAGTGTTCCCATTGCTTCGCAGAATCGCTTTTGTGCAGAAAACAGTAACACTTGTTCAGAACGAAAGAAAGCACAGAGCCCCAGATTTTATGTTGTCCTGGAGAGCTTGCAGAGCACTGGGGAAAGGCAGGCAGAGAATTCCCTGCTAGCACCTTCTCTGTGCCTGGGAAGCAGAAGTGTTCCCATTGCTTCGCAGAATCGCTTTTGTGCAGAAAACAGTAACACTTGTTCAGAACGAAAGAAAGCACAGAGCCCCAGATTTTATGTTGTCCTGGAGAGCTTGCAGAGCACTGGGGAAAGGCAGGCAGAGAATTCCCTGCTAGCACCTTCTCTGTGCCTGGGAAGCAGAAGTGTTCACATTGCTTCGCAGAATCGCTTTTGTGCAGAAAACAGTAACACTTGTTCAGAACGAAAGAAAGCACAGAGCCCCAGATTTTATGTTGTCCTGGAGAGCTTGCAGAGCACTGGGGAAAAGCAGGCAGAGAATTCCCTGCTAGGACCTTCTCTGTGCCTGGGAAGCAGAAGTGTTCCCATTGCTTCGCAGAATCGCTTTTGTGCAGAAAACAGTAACACTTGTTCAGAACGAAAGAAAGCACAGAGCCCCAGATTTTATGTTGTCCTGGAGAGCTTGCACAGCACTGGGGAAAAGCAGGCAGAGATTTCCCTGCTAGCACCTTCTCTGTGCCTGGGAAACAGAAGTGTTCCCATTGCTTCGCAGAATCGCTTTTGTGCAGAAAACAGTAACACTTGTTCAGAACGAAAGAAAGCACAGAGCCCCAGATTTTATGTTGTCCTGGAGAGCTTGCAGAGTACTGGGGAAAGGCAGGCAGAGAATTCCCTGCTAGCACCTTCTCTGTGCCTGGGAAACAGAAGTGTTCCCATTGCTTCGCAGAATCGCTTTTGTGCAGAAAACAGTAACACTTGTTCAGAACGAAAGAAAGCACAGAGCCCCAGATTTTATGTTGTCCTGGAGAGCTTGCAGAGCACTTGGGAAAGGCACGCAGAGAATTCCCTGCTAGCACCTTCTCTGTGCCTGTTCACATTGCTTCGCAGAATCGCTTTTGTGCAGAAAACAGTAACACTTGTTCAGAAGGAAAGAAAGCACAGAGCCCCAGATTTTATGTTGTCCTGGAGAGCTTGCAGAGCACTGGGGAAAAGCAGGCAGAGATTTCCCTGCTAGCACGTTCTCTGTGCCTGGGAAGCAGAAGTGTTCACATTGCTTCGCAGAATCGCTTTTGTGCAGAAAACAGTAACACTTGTTCAGAACGAAAGAAAGCACAGAGCCCCAGATTTGCTGTTGTCCTGGAGAGCTTGCAGAGCACTGGGGAAAGGCAGGCAGAGAATTCCCTGCTAGCACCTTCTCTGTGCCTGGGAAGCAGAAGTGTTCACATTGCTTCGCAGAATCGCTTTTGTGCAGAAAACAGTAACACTTGTTCAGAACGAAAGAAAGCACAGAGCCCCAGATTTTATGTTGTCCTGGAGAGCTTGCAGAGCACTGGGGAAAAGCAGGCAGAGATTTCCCTGCTAGCACGTTCTCTGTGCCTGGGAAGCAGAAGTCTTCACATTGCTTCGCAGAATCGCTTTTGTGCAGAAAACAGTAACACTTGTTCAGAACGAAAGAAAGCACAGAGCCCCAGATTTGCTGTTGTCCTGGAGAGCTTGCAGAGCACTGGGGAAAGGCAGGCAGAGAATTCCCTGCTAGCACCTTCTCTGTGCCTGGGAAGCAGAAGTGTTCCCATTGCTTCGCAGAATCGCTTTTGTGCAGAAAACAGTAACACTTGTTCAGAACGAAAGAAAGCACAGAGCCCCAGATTTTATGTTGTCCTGGAGAGCTTGCAGAGCACTGGGGAAAGGCAGGCAGAGAATTCCCTGCTAGCACCTTCTCTGTGCCTGGGAAGCAGAAGTGTTCACATTGCTTCGCAGAATCGCTTTTGTGCAGAAAACAGTAACACTTGTTCAGAAGGAAAGAAAGCACAGAGCCCCAGATTTTATGTTGTCCTGGAGAGCTTGCAGAGCACTGGGGAAAGGCAGGCAGAGAATTCCCTGCTAGCACCTTCTCTGTGCCTGGGAAGCAGAAGTGTTCACATTGCTTCGCAGAATCGCTTTTGTGCAGAAAACAGTAACACTTGTTCAGAACGAAAGAAAGCACAGAGCCCCAGATTTTATGTTGTCCTGGAGAGCTTGCAGAGCACTGGGGAAAAGCAGGCAGAGAATTCCCTGCTAGCACCTTCTCTGTGCCTGGGAAGCAGAAGTGTTCCCATTGCTTCGCAGAATCGCTTTTGTGCAGAAAACAGTAACACTTGTTCAGAACGAAAGAAAGCACAGAGCCCCAGATTTTATGTTGTCCTGGAGAGCTTGCAGAGCACTGGGGAAAGGCAGGCAGAGAATTCCCTGCTAGCACCTTCTCTGTGCCTGGGAAGCAGAAGTGTTCACATTGCTTCGCAGAATCGCTTTTGTGCAGAAAACAGTAACACTTGTTCAGAACGAAAGAAAACACAGAGCCCCAGATTTTATGTTGTCCTGGAGAGCTTGCAGAGCACTGGGAAAAGGCACGCAGAGAATTCCCTGCTAGCACCTTCTCTGTGCCTGGGAAGCAGAAGTCTTCACATTGCTTCGCAGAATCGCTTTTGTGCAGAAAACAGTAACACTTGTTCAGAACGAAAGAAAGCACAGAGCCCCAGATTTTATGTTGTCCTGGAGAGCTTGCAGAGCACTGGGGAAAAGCAGGCAGAGATTTCCCTGCTAGCACCTTCTCTGTGCCTGGGAAGCAGAAGTGTTCCCATTGCTTCGCAGAATCGCTTTTGTGCAGAAAACCGTAACACTTGTTCAGAACGAAAGAAAGCACAGAGCCCCAGATTTTATGTTGTCCTGGAGAGCTTGCAGAGCACTGGGGAAAGGCAGGCAGAGAATTCCCTGCTAGCACCTTCTCTGTGCCTGGGAAACAGAAGTGTTCCCATTGCTTCGCAGAATCGCTTTTGTGCAGAAAACAGTAACACTTGTTCAGAACGAAAGAAAGCACAGAGCCCCGGATTTGCTGTTGTCCTGGAGAGCTTGCAGAGCACTGGGAAAAGGCACGCAGAGAATTCCCTGCTAGCACCTTCTCTGTGCCTGTTCACATTGCTTCGCAGAATCGCTTTTGTGCAGAAAACAATAACACTTGTTCAGAAGGAAAGAAAGCACAGAGTCCCAGATTTTATGTTGTCCTGGAGAGCTTGCAGAGCACTGGGGAAAAGCAGGCAGAGATTTCCCTGCTAGCACCTTCTCTGTGCCTGGGAAGCAGAAGTGTTCCCATTGCTTCGCAGAATCGCTTTTGTGCAGAAAACCGTAACACTTGTTCAGAACGAAAGAAAGCACAGAGCCCCAGATTTTATGTTGTCCTGGAGAGCTTGCAGAGCACTGGGGAAAGGCACGCAGAGAATTCCCTGCTAGCACCTTCTCTGTGCCTGGGAAACAGAAGTGTTCCCATTGCTTCGCAGAATCGCTTTTGTGCAGAAAACAGTAACACTTGTTCAGAACGAAAGAAAGCACAGAGCCCCAGATTTTATGTTGTCCTGGAGAGCTTGCACAGCACTGGGGAAAGGCAGGCAGAGAATTCCCTGCTAGCACCTTCTCTGTGCCTGGGAAACAGAAGTGTTCCCATTGCTTCGCAGAATCGCTTTTGTGCAGAAAACAGTAACACTTGTTCAGAACGAAAGAAAGCACAGAGCCCCAGATTTTATGTTGTCCTGGAGAGCTAGCAGAGCACTGGGGAAAAGCAGGCAGAGATTTCCCTGCTAGCACGTTCTCTGTGCCTGGGAAGCAGAAGTGTTCACATTGCTTCGCAGAATCGCTTTTGTGCAGAAAACAGTAACACTTGTTCAGAACGAAAGAAAGCACAGAGCCCCAGATTTTATGTTGTCCTGGAGAGCTTGCACAGCACTGGGGAAAGGCAGGCAGAGAATTCCCTGCTAGCACCTTCTCTGTGCCTGGGAAGCAGAAGTCTTCACATTGCTTCGCAGAATCGCTTTTGTGCAGAAAACAGTAACACTTGTTCAGAACGAAAGAAAGCACAGAGCCCCGGATTTGCTGTTGTCCTGGAGAGCTTGCAGAGCACTGGGGAAAAGCAGGCAGAGAATTCCCTGCTAGGACCTTCTCTGTGCCTGGGAAGCAGAAGTGTTCACATTGCTTCGCAGAATCGCTTTTGTGCAGAAAACAGTAACACTTGTTCAGAACGAAAGAAAGCACAGAGCCCCAGATTTTATGTTGTCCTGGAGAGCTTGCAGAGCACTGGGGAAAAGCAGGCAGAGAATTCCCTGCTAGCACCTTCTCTGTGCCTGGGAAACAGAAGTGTTCCCATTGCTTCGCAGAATCGCTTTTGTGCAGAAAACAGTAACACTTGTTCAGAACGAAAGAAAGCACAGAGCCCCAGATTTTATGTTGTCCTCGAGAGCTTGCAGAGCACTGGGGAAAGGCAGGCAGAGAATTCCCTGCTAGCACCTTCTCTGTGCCTGGGAAACAGAAGTGTTCACATTGCTTCGCAGAATCGCTTTTGTGCAGAAAACAGTAACACTTGTTCAGAACGAAAGAAAGCACAGAGCCCCAGATTTTATGTTGTCCTGGAGAGCTAGCAGAGCACTGAGGAAAAGCAGGCAGAGAATTCCCTGCTAGCACCTTCTCTGTGCCTGGGAAGCAGAGTGTTCCCATTGCTTCGCAGAATCGCTTTTGTGCAGAAAACAGTAACACTTGTTCAGAACGAAAGAAAGCACAGAGCCCCAGATTTTATGTTGTCCTGGAGAGCTTGCAGAGCACTGGGGAAAGGCAGGCAGAGAATTCCCTGCTAGCACCTTCTCTGTGCCTGGGAAGCAGAAGTGTTCCCATTGCTTCGCAGAATCGCTTTTGTGCAGAAAACAGTAACACTTGTTCAGAACGAAAGAAAGCACAGAGCCCCAGATTTTATGTTGTCCTGGAGAGCTTGCAGAGCACTGGGGAAAAGCAGGCAGAGATTTCCCTGCTAGCACCTTCTCTGTGCCTGGGAAACAGAAGTGTTCCCATTGCTTCGCAGAATCGCTTTTGTGCAGAAAACAGTAACACTTGTTCAGAACGAAAGAAAGCACAGAGCCCCAGATTTTATGTTGTCCTGGAGAGCTTGCAGAGTACTGGGGAAAGGCAGGCAGAGAATTCCCTGCTAGCACCTTCACTGTGCCTGGGAAACAGAAGTGTTCCCATTGCTTCGCAGAATCGCTTTTGTGCAGAAAACAGTAACACTTGTTCAGAACGAAAGAAAGCACAGAGCCCCAGATTTTATGTTGTCCTGGAGAGCTTGCAGAGCACTTGGGAAAGGCACGCAGAGAATTCCCTGCTAGCACCTTCTCTGTGCCTGTTCACATTGCTTCGCAGAATCGCTTTTGTGCAGAAAACAGTAACACTTGTTCAGAAGGAAAGAAAGCACAGAGCCCCAGATTTTATGTTGTCCTGGAGAGCTTGCAGAGCACTGGGGAAAAGCAGGCAGAGATTTCCCTGCTAGCACGTTCTCTGTGCCTGGGAAGCAGAAGTGTTCACATTGCTTCGCAGAATCGCTTTTGTGCAGAAAACAGTAACACTTGTTCAGAACGAAAGAAAGCACAGAGCCCCAGATTTGCTGTTGTCCTGGAGAGCTTGCAGAGCACTGGGGAAAGGCAGGCAGAGAATTCCCTGCTAGCACCTTCTCTGTGCCTGGGAAGCAGAAGTGTTCACATTGCTTCGCAGAATCGCTTTTGTGCAGAAAACAGTAACACTTGTTCAGAACGAAAGAAAGCACAGAGCCCCAGATTTTATGTTGTCCTGGAGAGCTTGCAGAGCACTGGGGAAAAGCAGGCAGAGATTTCCCTGCTAGCACGTTCTCTGTGCCTGGGAAGCAGAAGTCTTCACATTGCTTCGCAGAATCGCTTTTGTGCAGAAAACAGTAACACTTGTTCAGAACGAAAGAAAGCACATAGCCCCAGATTTTATGTTGTCCTGGAGAGCTTGCAGAGCACTGGGGAAAGGCAGGCAGAGAATTCCCTGCTAGCACCTTCTCTGTGCCTGGGAAGCAGAAGTGTTCACATTGCTTCGCAGAATCGCTTTTGTGCAGAAAACAGTAACACTTGTTCAGAAGGAAAGAAAGCACAGAGCCCCAGATTTTATGTTGTCCTGGAGAGCTTGCAGAGCACTGGGGAAAGGCAGGCAGAGAATTCCCTGCTAGCACCTTCTCTGTGCCTGGGAAGCAGAAGTCTTCACATTGCTTCGCAGAATCGCTTTTGTGCAGAAAACAGTAACACTTGTTCAGAACGAAAGAAAGCACAGAGCCCCAGATTTTATGTTGTCCTGGAGAGCTTGCAGAGCACTGGGGAAAAGCAGGCAGAGAATTCCCTGCTAGCACCTTCTCTGTGCCTGGGAAGCAGAAGTGTTCCCATTGCTTCGCAGAATCGCTTTTGTGCAGAAAACAGTAACACTTGTTCAGAACGAAAGAAAGCACAGAGCCCCAGATTTTATGTTGTCCTGGAGAGCTTGCAGAGCACTGGGGAAAGGCAGGCAGAGAATTCCCTGCTAGCACCTTCTCTGTGCCTGGGAAGCAGAAGTGTTCACATTGCTTCGCAGAATCGCTTTTGTGCAGAAAACAGTAACACTTGTTCAGAACGAAAGAAAACACAGAGCCCCAGATTTTATGTTGTCCTGGAGAGCTTGCAGAGCACTGGGAAAAGGCACGCAGAGAATTCCCTGCTAGCACCTTCTCTGTGCCTGGGAAGCAGAAGTCTTCACATTGCTTCGCAGAATCGCTTTTGTGCAGAAAACAGTAACACTTGTTCAGAACGAAAGAAAGCACAGAGCCCCAGATTTTATGTTGTCCTGGAGAGCTTGCAGAGCACTGGGGAAAAGCAGGCAGAGATTTCCCTGCTAGCACCTTCTCTGTGCCTGGGAAGCAGAAGTGTTCCCATTGCTTCGCAGAATCGCTTTTGTGCAGAAAACCGTAACACTTGTTCAGAACGAAAGAAAGCACAGAGCCCCAGATTTTATGTTGTCCTGGAGAGCTTGCAGAGCACTGGGGAAAGGCAGGCAGAGAATTCCCTGCTAGCACCTTCTCTGTGCCTGGGAAACAGAAGTGTTCCCATTGCTTCGCAGAATCGCTTTTGTGCAGAAAACAGTAACACTTGTTCAGAACGAAAGAAAGCACAGAGCCCCGGATTTGCTGTTGTCCTGGAGAGCTTGCAGAGCACTGGGGAAAGGCAGGCAGAGAATTCCCTGCTAGCACCTTCTCTGTGCCTGGGAAGCAGAAGTGTTCCCATTGCTTCGCAGAATCGCTTTTGTGCAGAAAACAGTAACACTTGTTCAGAACGAAAGAAAGCACAGAGCCCCAGATTTTATGTTGTCCTGGAGAGCTTGCAGAGCACTGGGGAAAGGCAGGCAGAGAATTCCCTGCTAGCACCTTCTCTGTGCCTGGGAAGCAGAAGTGTTCCCATTGCTTCGCAGAATCGCTTTTGTGCAGAAAACAGTAACACTTGTTCAGAACGAAAGAAAGCACAGAGCCCCAGATTTTATGTTGTCCTGGAGAGCTTGCACAGCACTGGGGAAAAGCAGGCAGAGAATTCCCTGCTAGGACCTTCTCTGTGCCTGGGAAGCAGAAGTGTTCCCATTGCTTCGCAGAATCGCTTTTGTGCAGAAAACAGTAACACTTGTTCAGAACGAAAGAAAGCACAGAGCCCCAGATTTTATGTTGTCCTGGAGAGCTTGCACAGCACTGGGGAAAAGCAGGCAGAGATTTCCCTGCTAGCACCTTCTCTGTGCCTGGGAAACAGAAGTGTTCCCATTGCTTCGCAGAATCGCTTTTGTGCAGAAAACAGTAACACTTGTTCAGAACGAAAGAAAGCACAGAGCCCCAGATTTTATGTTGTCCTGGAGAGCTTGCAGAGTACTGGGGAAAGGCAGGCAGAGAATTCCCTGCTAGCACCTTCTCTGTGCCTGGGAAACAGAAGTGTTCCCATTGCTTCGCAGAATCGCTTTTGTGCAGAAAACAGTAACACTTGTTCAGAACGAAAGAAAGCACAGAGCCCCAGATTTTATGTTGTCCTGGAGAGCTTGCAGAGCACTTGGGAAAGGCACGCAGAGAATTCCCTGCTAGCACCTTCTCTGTGCCTGTTCACATTGCTTCGCAGAATCGCTTTTGTGCAGAAAACAGTAACACTTGTTCAGAAGGAAAGAAAGCACAGAGCCCCAGATTTTATGTTGTCCTGGAGAGCTTGCAGAGCACTGGGGAAAAGCAGGCAGAGATTTCCCTGCTAGCACGTTCTCTGTGCCTGGGAAGCAGAAGTGTTCACATTGCTTCGCAGAATCGCTTTTGTGCAGAAAACAGTAACACTTGTTCAGAACGAAAGAAAGCACAGAGCCCCAGATTTGCTGTTGTCCTGGAGAGCTTGCAGAGCACTGGGGAAAGGCAGGCAGAGAATTCCCTGCTAGCACCTTCTCTGTGCCTGGGAAGCAGAAGTGTTCACATTGCTTCGCAGAATCGCTTTTGTGCAGAAAACAGTAACACTTGTTCAGAACGAAAGAAAGCACAGAGCCCCAGATTTGCTGTTGTCCTGGAGAGCTTGCAGAGCACTGGGGAAAAGCAGGCAGAGATTTCCCTGCTAGCACGTTCTCTGTGCCTGGGAAGCAGAAGTCTTCACATTGCTTCGCAGAATCGCTTTTGTGCAGAAAACAGTAACACTTGTTCAGAAGGAAAGAAAGCACAGAGCCCCAGATTTTATGTTGTCCTGGAGAGCTTGCAGAGCACTGGGGAAAGGCAGGCAGAGAATTCCCTGCTAGCACCTTCTCTGTGCCTGGGAAGCAGAAGTGTTCACATTGCTTCGCAGAATCGCTTTTGTGCAGAAAACAGTAACACTTGTTCAGAACGAAAGAAAGCACAGAGCCCCAGATTTTATGTTGTCCTGGAGAGCTTGCAGAGCACTGGGGAAAAGCAGGCAGAGAATTCCCTGCTAGCACCTTCTCTGTGCCTGGGAAGCAGAAGTGTTCCCATTGCTTCGCAGAATCGCTTTTGTGCAGAAAACATTAACACTTGTTCAGAACGAAAGAAAGCACAGAGCCCCAGATTTTATGTTGTCCTGGAGAGCTTGCAGAGCACTGGGGAAAGGCAGGCAGAGAATTCCCTGCTAGCACCTTCTCTGTGCCTGGGAAGCAGAAGTGTTCACATTGCTTCGCAGAATCGCTTTTGTGCAGAAAACAGTAACACTTGTTCAGAACGAAAGAAAACACAGAGCCCCAGATTTTATGTTGTCCTGGAGAGCTTGCAGAGCACTGGGAAAAGGCACGCAGAGAATTCCCTGCTAGCACCTTCTCTGTGCCTGGGAAGCAGAAGTCTTCACATTGCTTCGCAGAATCGCTTTTGTGCAGAAAACAGTAACACTTGTTCAGAACGAAAGAAAGCACAGAGCCCCAGATTTTATGTTGTCCTGGAGAGCTTGCAGAGCACTGGGGAAAAGCAGGCAGAGATTTCCCTGCTAGCACCTTCTCTGTGCCTGGGAAGCAGAAGTGTTCCCATTGCTTCGCAGAATCGCTTTTGTGCAGAAAACAGTAACACTTGTTCAGAACGAAAGAAAGCACAGAGCCCCAGATTTTATGTTGTCCTGGAGAGCTTGCAGAGTACTGGGGAAAGGCAGGCAGAGAATTCCCTGCTAGCACCTTCTCTGTGCCTGGGAAACAGAAGTGTTCCCATTGCTTCGCAGAATCGCTTTTGTGCAGAAAACAGTAACACTTGTTCAGAACGAAAGAAAGCACAGAGCCCCAGATTTTATGTTGTCCTGGAGAGCTTGCAGAGCACTTGGGAAAGGCACGCAGAGAATTCCCTGCTAGCACCTTCTCTGTGCCTGTTCACATTGCTTCGCAGAATCGCTTTTGTGCAGAAAACAGTAACACTTGTTCAGAAGGAAAGAAAGCACAGAGCCCCAGATTTTATGTTGTCCTGGAGAGCTTGCAGAGCACTGGGGAAAAGCAGGCAGAGATTTCCCTGCTAGCACGTTCTCTGTGCCTGGGAAGCAGAAGTGTTCACATTGCTTCGCAGAATCGCTTTTGTGCAGAAAACAGTAACACTTGTTCAGAACGAAAGAAAGCACAGAGCCCCAGATTTGCTGTTGTCCTGGAGAGCTTGCAGAGCACTGGGGAAAGGCAGGCAGAGAATTCCCTGCTAGCACCTTCTCTGTGCCTGGGAAGCAGAAGTGTTCACATTGCTTCGCAGAATCGCTTTTGTGCAGAAAACAGTAACACTTGTTCAGAACGAAAGAAAGCACAGAGCCCCAGATTTTATGTTGTCCTGGAGAGCTTGCAGAGCACTGGGGAAAAGCAGGCAGAGATTTCCCTGCTAGCACGTTCTCTGTGCCTGGGAAGCAGAAGTCTTCACATTGCTTCGCAGAATCGCTTTTGTGCAGAAAACAGTAACACTTGTTCAGAACGAAAGAAAGCACAGAGCCCCAGATTTGCTGTTGTCCTGGAGAGCTTGCAGAGCACTGGGGAAAGGCAGGCAGAGAATTCCCTGCTAGCACCTTCTCTGTGCCTGGGAAGCAGAAGTGTTCACATTGCTTCGCAGAATCGCTTTTGTGCAGAAAACAGTAACACTTGTTCAGAACGAAAGAAAGCACAGAGCCCCAGATTTTATGTTGTCCTGGAGAGCTTGCAGAGCACTGGGGAAAGGCAGGCAGAGAATTCCCTGCTAGCACCTTCTCTGTGCCTGGGAAGCAGAAGTGTTCACATTGCTTCGCAGAATCGCTTTTGTGCAGAAAACAGTAACACTTGTTCAGAAGGAAAGAAAGCACAGAGCCCCAGATTTTATGTTGTCCTGGAGAGCTTGCAGAGCACTGGGGAAAGGCAGGCAGAGAATTCCCTGCTAGCACCTTCTCTGTGCCTGGGAAGCAGAAGTGTTCACATTGCTTCGCAGAATCGCTTTTGTGCAGAAAACAGTAACACTTGTTCAGAACGAAAGAAAGCACAGAGCCCCAGATTTTATGTTGTCCTGGAGAGCTTGCAGAGCACTGGGGAAAAGCAGGCAGAGAATTCCCTGCTAGCACCTTCTCTGTGCCTGGGAAGCAGAAGTGTTCCCATTGCTTCGCAGAATCGCTTTTGTGCAGAAAACAGTAACACTTGTTCAGAACGAAAGAAAGCACAGAGCCCCAGATTTTATGTTGTCCTGGAGAGCTTGCAGAGCACTGGGGAAAGGCAGGCAGAGAATTCCCTGCTAGCACCTTCTCTGTGCCTGGGAAGCAGAAGTGTTCACATTGCTTCGCAGAATCGCTTTTGTGCAGAAAACAGTAACACTTGTTCAGAACGAAAGAAAACACAGAGCCCCAGATTTTATGTTGTCCTGGAGAGCTTGCAGAGCACTGGGAAAAGGCACGCAGAGAATTCCCTGCTAGCACCTTCTCTGTGCCTGGGAAGCAGAAGTCTTCACATTGCTTCGCAGAATCGCTTTTGTGCAGAAAACAGTAACACTTGTTCAGAACGAAAGAAAGCACAGAGCCCCAGATTTTATGTTGTCCTGGAGAGCTTGCAGAGCACTGGGGAAAAGCAGGCAGAGATTTCCCTGCTAGCACCTTCTCTGTGCCTGGGAAGCAGAAGTGTTCCCATTGCTTCGCAGAATCGCTTTTGTGCAGAAAACCGTAACACTTGTTCAGAACGAAAGAAAGCACAGAGCCCCAGATTTTATGTTGTCCTGGAGAGCTTGCAGAGCACTGGGGAAAGGCAGGCAGAGAATTCCCTGCTAGCACCTTCTCTGTGCCTGGGAAACAGAAGTGTTCCCATTGCTTCGCAGAATCGCTTTTGTGCAGAAAACAGTAACACTTGTTCAGAACGAAAGAAAGCACAGAGCCCCGGATTTGCTGTTGTCCTGGAGAGCTTGCAGAGCACTGGGGAAAAGCAGGCAGAGAATTCCCTGCTAGGACCTTCTCTGTGCCTGGGAAGCAGAAGTGTTCCCATTGCTTCGCAGAATCGCTTTTGTGCAGAAAACAGTAACACTTGTTCAGAACGAAAGAAAGCACAGAGCCCCAGATTTTATGTTGTCCTGGAGAGCTTGCAGAGCACTGGGGAAAAGCAGGCAGAGAATTCCCTGCTAGGACCTTCTCTGTGCCTGGGAAGCAGAAGTGTTCCCATTGCTTCGCAGAATCGCTTTTGTGCAGAAAACAGTAACACTTGTTCAGAACGAAAGAAAGCACAGAGCCCCAGATTTTATGTTGTCCTGGAGAGCTTGCACAGCACTGGGGAAAAGCAGGCAGAGATTTCCCTGCTAGCACCTTCTCTGTGCCTGGGAAACAGAAGTGTTCCCATTGCTTCGCAGAATCGCTTTTGTGCAGAAAACAGTAACACTTGTTCAGAACGAAAGAAAGCACAGAGCCCCAGATTTTATGTTGTCCTGGAGAGCTTGCAGAGTACTGGGGAAAGGCAGGCAGAGAATTCCCTGCTAGCACCTTCTCTGTGCCTGGGAAACAGAAGTGTTCCCATTGCTTCGCAGAATCGCTTTTGTGCAGAAAACAGTAACACTTGTTCAGAACGAAAGAAAGCACAGAGCCCCAGATTTTATGTTGTCCTGGAGAGCTTGCAGAGCACTTGGGAAAGGCACGCAGAGAATTCCCTGCTAGCACCTTCTCTGTGCCTGTTCACATTGCTTCGCAGAATCGCTTTTGTGCAGAAAACAGTAACACTTGTTCAGAAGGAAAGAAAGCACAGAGCCCCAGATTTTATGTTGTCCTGGAGAGCTTGCAGAGCACTGGGGAAAAGCAGGCAGAGATTTCCCTGCTAGCACGTTCTCTGTGCCTGGGAAGCAGAAGTGTTCACATTGCTTCGCAGAATCGCTTTTGTGCAGAAAACAGTAACACTTGTTCAGAACGAAAGAAAGCACAGAGCCCCAGATTTGCTGTTGTCCTGGAGAGCTTGCAGAGCACTGGGGAAAGGCAGGCAGAGAATTCCCTGCTAGCACCTTCTCTGTGCCTGGGAAGCAGAAGTGTTCACATTGCTTCGCAGAATCGCTTTTGTGCAGAAAACAGTAACACTTGTTCAGAACGAAAGAAAGCACAGAGCCCCAGATTTTATGTTGTCCTGGAGAGCTTGCAGAGCACTGGGGAAAAGCAGGCAGAGAATTCCCTGCTAGGACCTTCTCTGTGCCTGGGAAGCAGAAGTGTTCCCATTGCTTCGCAGAATCGCTTTTGTGCAGAAAACAGTAACACTTGTTCAGAACGAAAGAAAGCACAGAGCCCCAGATTTTATGTTGTCCTGGAGAGCTTGCACAGCACTGGGGAAAAGCAGGCAGAGATTTCCCTGCTAGCACCTTCTCTGTGCCTGGGAAACAGAAGTGTTCCCATTGCTTCGCAGAATCGCTTTTGTGCAGAAAACAGTAACACTTGTTCAGAACGA
Organism: Strix uralensis; assembly: GCF_047716275.1. NCBI lineage: Eukaryota > Metazoa > Chordata > Aves > Strigiformes > Strigidae > Strix > Strix uralensis. Next base: position 54,359 of record NW_027436749.1, on the reverse strand, counting down.
AAGAAAGCACAGAGCCCCAGATTTTATGTTGTCCTGGAGAGCTTGCAGAGTACTGGGGAAAGGCAGGCAGAGAATTCCCTGCTAGCACCTTCTCTGTGCCTGGGAAACAGAAGTGTTCCCATTGCTTCGCAGAATCGCTTTTGTGCAGAAAACAGTAACACTTGTTCAGAACGAAAGAAAGCACAGAGCCCCAGATTTTATGTTGTCCTGGAGAGCTTGCAGAGCACTTGGGAAAGGCACGCAGAGAATTCCCTGCTAGCACCTTCTCTGTGCCTGTTCACATTGCTTCGCAGAATCGCTTTTGTGCAGAAAACAGTAACACTTGTTCAGAAGGAAAGAAAGCACAGAGCCCCAGATTTTATGTTGTCCTGGAGAGCTTGCAGAGCACTGGGGAAAAGCAGGCAGAGATTTCCCTGCTAGCACGTTCTCTGTGCCTGGGAAGCAGAAGTGTTCACATTGCTTCGCAGAATCGCTTTTGTGCAGAAAACAGTAACACTTGTTCAGAACGAAAGAAAGCACAGAGCCCCAGATTTGCTGTTGTCCTGGAGAGCTTGCAGAGCACTGGGGAAAGGCAGGCAGAGAATTCCCTGCTAGCACCTTCTCTGTGCCTGGGAAGCAGAAGTGTTCACATTGCTTCGCAGAATCGCTTTTGTGCAGAAAACAGTAACACTTGTTCAGAACGAAAGAAAGCACAGAGCCCCAGATTTTATGTTGTCCTGGAGAGCTTGCAGAGCACTGGGGAAAAGCAGGCAGAGATTTCCCTGCTAGCACGTTCTCTGTGCCTGGGAAGCAGAAGTCTTCACATTGCTTCGCAGAATCGCTTTTGTGCAGAAAACAGTAACACTTGTTCAGAACGAAAGAAAGCACAGAGCCCCAGATTTGCTGTTGTCCTGGAGAGCTTGCAGAGCACTGGGGAAAGGCAGGCAGAGAATTCCCTGCTAGCACCTTCTCTGTGCCTGGGAAGCAGAAGTGTTCACATTGCTTCGCAGAATCGCTTTTGTGCAGAAAACAGTAACACTTGTTCAGAACGAAAGAAAGCACAGAGCCCCAGATTTTATGTTGTCCTGGAGAGCTTGCAGAGCACTGGGGAAAGGCAGGCAGAGAATTCCCTGCTAGCACCTTCTCTGTGCCTGGGAAGCAGAAGTGTTCACATTGCTTCGCAGAATCGCTTTTGTGCAGAAAACAGTAACACTTGTTCAGAAGGAAAGAAAGCACAGAGCCCCAGATTTTATGTTGTCCTGGAGAGCTTGCAGAGCACTGGGGAAAGGCAGGCAGAGAATTCCCTGCTAGCACCTTCTCTGTGCCTGGGAAGCAGAAGTGTTCACATTGCTTCGCAGAATCGCTTTTGTGCAGAAAACAGTAACACTTGTTCAGAACGAAAGAAAGCACAGAGCCCCAGATTTTATGTTGTCCTGGAGAGCTTGCAGAGCACTGGGGAAAAGCAGGCAGAGAATTCCCTGCTAGCACCTTCTCTGTGCCTGGGAAGCAGAAGTGTTCACATTGCTTCGCAGAATCGCTTTTGTGCAGAAAACAGTAACACTTGTTCAGAACGAAAGAAAACACAGAGCCCCAGATTTTATGTTGTCCTGGAGAGCTTGCAGAGCACTGGGAAAAGGCACGCAGAGAATTCCCTGCTAGCACCTTCTCTGTGCCTGGGAAGCAGAAGTCTTCACATTGCTTCGCAGAATCGCTTTTGTGCAGAAAACAGTAACACTTGTTCAGAACGAAAGAAAGCACAGAGCCCCAGATTTTATGTTGTCCTGGAGAGCTTGCAGAGCACTGGGGAAAAGCAGGCAGAGATTTCCCTGCTAGCACCTTCTCTGTGCCTGGGAAGCAGAAGTGTTCCCATTGCTTCGCAGAATCGCTTTTGTGCAGAAAACCGTAACACTTGTTCAGAACGAAAGAAAGCACAGAGCCCCAGATTTTATGTTGTCCTGGAGAGCTTGCAGAGCACTGGGGAAAGGCAGGCAGAGAATTCCCTGCTAGCACCTTCTCTGTGCCTGGGAAACAGAAGTGTTCCCATTGCTTCGCAGAATCGCTTTTGTGCAGAAAACAGTAACACTTGTTCAGAACGAAAGAAAGCACAGAGCCCCGGATTTGCTGTTGTCCTGGAGAGCTTGCAGAGCACTGGGGAAAAGCAGGCAGAGAATTCCCTGCTAGGACCTTCTCTGTGCCTGGGAAGCAGAAGTGTTCCCATTGCTTCGCAGAATCGCTTTTGTGCAGAAAACAGTAACACTTGTTCAGAACGAAAGAAAGCACAGAGCCCCAGATTTTATGTTGTCCTGGAGAGCTTGCAGAGCACTGGGGAAAAGCAGGCAGAGAATTCCCTGCTAGGACCTTCTCTGTGCCTGGGAAGCAGAAGTGTTCCCATTGCTTCGCAGAATCGCTTTTGTGCAGAAAACAGTAACACTTGTTCAGAACGAAAGAAAGCACAGAGCCCCAGATTTTATGTTGTCCTGGAGAGCTTGCACAGCACTGGGGAAAAGCAGGCAGAGATTTCCCTGCTAGCACCTTCTCTGTGCCTGGGAAACAGAAGTGTTCCCATTGCTTCGCAGAATCGCTTTTGTGCAGAAAACAGTAACACTTGTTCAGAACGAAAGAAAGCACAGAGCCCCAGATTTGCTGTTGTCCTGGAGAGCTTGCAGAGTACTGGGGAAAGGCAGGCAGAGAATTCCCTGCTAGGACCTTCTCTGTGCCTGGGAAACAGAAGTGTTCCCATTGCTTCGCAGAATCGCTTTTGTGCAGAAAACAGTAACACTTGTTCAGAACGAAAGAAAGCACAGAGCCCCAGATTTTATGTTGTCCTGGAGAGCTTGCAGAGCACTTGGGAAAGGCACGCAGAGAATTCCCTGCTAGCACCTTCTCTGTGCCTGTTCACATTGCTTCGCAGAATCGCTTTTGTGCAGAAAACAGTAACACTTGTTCAGAAGGAAAGAAAGCACAGAGCCCCAGATTTTATGTTGTCCTGGAGAGCTTGCAGAGCACTGGGGAAAAGCAGGCAGAGATTTCCCTGCTAGCACGTTCTCTGTGCCTGGGAAGCAGAAGTGTTCAGATTGCTTCGCAGAATCGCTTTTGTGCAGAAAACAGTAACACTTGTTCAGAACGAAAGAAAGCACAGAGCCCCAGATTTGCTGTTGTCCTGGAGAGCTTGCAGAGCACTGGGGAAAGGCAGGCAGAGAATTCCCTGCTAGCACCTTCTCTGTGCCTGGGAAGCAGAAGTGTTCCCATTGCTTCGCAGAATCGCTTTTGTGCAGAAAACAGTAACACTTGTTCAGAACGAAAGAAAGCACAGAGCCCCAGATTTTATGTTGTCCTGGAGAGCTTGCAGAGCACTGGGGAAAGGCAGGCAGAGAATTCCCTGCTAGCACCTTCTCTGTGCCTGGGAAGCAGAAGTGTTCACATTGCTTCGCAGAATCGCTTTTGTGCAGAAAACAGTAACACTTGTTCAGAAGGAAAGAAAGCACAGAGCCCCAGATTTGCTGTTGTCCTGGAGAGCTTGCAGAGCACTGGGGAAAGGCAGGCAGAGAATTCCCTGCTAGCACCTTCTCTGTGCCTGGGAAGCAGAAGTGTTCACATTGCTTCGCAGAATCGCTTTTGTGCAGAAAACAGTAACACTTGTTCAGAACGAAAGAAAGCACAGAGCCCCAGATTTTATGTTGTCCTGGAGAGCTTGCAGAGCACTGGGGAAAGGCAGGCAGAGAATTCCCTGCTAGCACCTTCTCTGTGCCTGGGAAGCAGAAGTGTTCACATTGCTTCGCAGAATCGCTTTTGTGCAGAAAACAGTAACACTTGTTCAGAACGAAAGAAAGCACAGAGCCCCAGATTTTATGTTGTCCTGGAGAGCTTGCAGAGCACTGGGGAAAGGCAGGCAGAGAATTCCCTGCTAGCACCTTCTCTGTGCCTGGGAAGCAGAAGTCTTCACATTGCTTCGCAGAATCGCTTTTGTGCAGAAAACAGTAACACTTGTTCAGAACGAAAGAAAGCACAGAGCCCCAGATTTTATGTTGTCCTGGAGAGCTTGCAGAGCACTGGGGAAAAGCAGGCAGAGAATTCCCTGCTAGCACCTTCTCTGTGCCTGGGAAGCAGAAGTGTTCACATTGCTTCGCAGAATCGCTTTTGTGCAGAAAACAGTAACACTTGTTCAGAACGAAAGAAAGCACAGAGCCCCAGATTTTATGTTGTCCTGGAGAGCTTGCAGAGCACTGGGGAAAGGCAGGCAGAGAATTCCCTGCTAGCACCTTCTCTGTGCCTGTTCACATTGCTTCGCAGAATCGCTTTTGTGCAGAAAACAATAACACTTGTTCAGAAGGAAAGAAAGCACAGAGTCCCAGATTTTATGTTGTCCTGGAGAGCTTGCAGAGCACTGGGGAAAAGCAGGCAGAGATTTCCCTGCTAGCACCTTCTCTGTGCCTGGGAAGCAGAAGTGTTCCCATTGCTTCGCAGAATCGCTTTTGTGCAGAAAACCATAACACTTGTTCAGAACGAAAGAAAGCACAGAGCCCCAGATTTTATGTTGTCCTGGAGAGCTTGCAGAGCACTGGGGAAAGGCAGGCAGAGAATTCCCTGCTAGCACCTTCTCTGTGCCTGGGAAACAGAAGTGTTCCCATTGCTTCGCAGAATCGCTTTTGTGCAGAAAACAGTAACACTTGTTCAGAACGAAAGAAAGCACAGAGCCCCGGATTTGCTGTTGTCCTGGAGAGCTTGCAGAGCACTGGGGAAAAGCAGGCAGAGAATTCCCTGCTAGGACCTTCTCTGTGCCTGGGAAGCAGAAGTGTTCCCATTGCTTCGCAGAATCGCTTTTGTGCAGAAAACAGTAACACTTGTTCAGAACGAAAGAAAGCACAGAGCCCCAGATTTTATGTTGTCCTGGAGAGCTTGCAGAGCACTGGGGAAAAGCAGGCAGAGAATTCCCTGCTAGGACCTTCTCTGTGCCTGGGAAGCAGAAGTGTTCCCATTGCTTCGCAGAATCGCTTTTGTGCAGAAAACAGTAACACTTGTTCAGAACGAAAGAAAGCACAGAGCCCCAGATTTTATGTTGTCCTGGAGAGCTTGCAGAGCACTTGGGAAAGGCACGCAGAGAATTCCCTGCTAGCACCTTCTCTGTGCCTGTTCACATTGCTTCGCAGAATCGCTTTTGTGCAGAAAACAGTAACACTTGTTCAGAAGGAAAGAAAGCACAGAGCCCCAGATTTTATGTTGTCCTGGAGAGCTTGCAGAGCACTGGGGAAAGGCAGGCAGAGAATTCCCTGCTAGCACCTTCTCTGTGCCTGGGAAGCAGAAGTGTTCACATTGCTTCGCAGAATCGCTTTTGTGCAGAAAACAGTAACACTTGTTCAGAACGAAAGAAAGCACAGAGCCCCAGATTTTATGTTGTCCTGGAGAGCTTGCAGAGCACTGGGGAAAGGCAGGCAGAGAATTCCCTGCTAGCACCTTCTCTGTGCCTGGGAAGCAGAAGTGTTCACATTGCTTCGCAGAATCGCTTTTGTGCAGAAAACAGTAACACTTGTTCAGAAGGAAAGAAAGCACAGAGCCCCAGATTTTATGTTGTCCTGGAGAGCTTGCAGAGCACTGGGGAAAGGCAGGCAGAGAATTCCCTGCTAGCACCTTCTCTGTGCCTGGGAAGCAGAAGTCTTCACATTGCTTCGCAGAATCGCTTTTGTGCAGAAAACAGTAACACTTGTTCAGAACGAAAGAAAGCACAGAGCCCCAGATTTTATGTTGTCCTGGAGAGCTTGCAGAGCACTGGGGAAAAGCAGGCAGAGAATTCCCTGCTAGCACCTTCTCTGTGCCTGGGAAGCAGAAGTGTTCACATTGCTTCGCAGAATCGCTTTTGTGCAGAAAACAGTAACACTTGTTCAGAACGAAAGAAAGCACAGAGCCCCAGATTTTATGTTGTCCTGGAGAGCTTGCAGAGCACTGGGGAAAGGCAGGCAGAGAATTCCCTGCTAGCACCTTCTCTGTGCCTGGGAAGCAGAAGTGTTCAGATTGCTTCGCAGAATCGCTTTTGTGCAGAAAACAGTAACACTTGTTCAGAACGAAAGAAAGCACAGAGCCCCAGATTTTATGTTGTCCTGGAGAGCTTGCAGAGCACTGGGGAAAGGCAGGCAGAGAATTCCCTGCTAGCACCTTCTCTGTGCCTGGGAAGCAGAAGTCTTCACATTGCTTCGCAGAATCGCTTTTGTGCAGAAAACAATAACACTTGTTCAGAACGAAAGAAAGCACAGAGCCCCAGATTTTATGTTGTCCTGGAGAGCTTGCAGAGCACTGGGGAAAAGCAGGCAGAGAATTCCCTGCTAGCACCTTCTCTGTGCCTGGGAAACAGAAGTGTTCCCATTGCTTCGCAGAATCGCTTTTGTGCAGAAAACAGTAACACTTGTTCAGAACGAAAGAAAGCACAGAGCCCCAGATTTTATGTTGTCCTGGAGAGCTTGCAGAGCACTGGGGAAAGGCAGGCAGAGAATTCCCTGCTAGCACCTTCTCTGTGCCTGGGAAACAGAAGTGTTCACATTGCTTCGCAGAATCGCTTTTGTGCAGAAAACAGTAACACTTGTTCAGAACGAAAGAAAGCACAGAGCCCCAGATTTTATGTTGTCCTGGAGAGCTTGCAGAGCACTGGGGAAAGGCAGGCAGAGAATTCTCTGCTAGCACCTTCTCTGTGCCTGGGAAGCAGAAGTCTTCACATTGCTTCGCAGAATCGCTTTTGTGCAGAAAACAGTAACACTTGTTCAGAACGAAAGAAAGCACAGAGCCCCAGATTTTATGTTGTCCTGGAGAGCTAGCAGAGCACTGGGGAAAAGCAGGGAGAGAATTCCCTGCTAGCACCTTCTCTGTGCCTGTTCACATTGCTTCGCAGAATCGCTTTTGTGCAGAAAACAATAACACTTGTTCAGAAGGAAAGAAAGCACAGAGTCCCAGATTTTATGTTGTCCTGGAGAGCTTGCAGAGCACTGGGGAAAAGCAGGCAGAGATTTCCCTGCTAGCACCTTCTCTGTGCCTGGGAAGCAGAAGTGTTCCCATTGCTTCGCAGAATCGCTTTTGTGCAGAAAACCGTAACACTTGTTCAGAACGAAAGAAAGCACAGAGCCCCAGATTTTATGTTGTCCTGGAGAGCTTGCAGAGCACTGGGGAAAGGCAGGCAGAGAATTCCCTGCTAGCACCTTCTCTGTGCCTGGGAAACAGAAGTGTTCCCATTGCTTCGCAGAATCGCTTTTGTGCAGAAAACAGTAACACTTGTTCAGAACGAAAGAAAGCACAGAGCCCCAGATTTTATGTTGTCCTGGAGAGCTAGCAGAGCACTGGGGAAAAGCAGGCAGAGATTTCCCTGCTAGCACGTTCTCTGTGCCTGGGAAGCAGAAGTGTTCACATTGCTTCGCAGAATCGCTTTTGTGCAGAAAACAGTAACACTTGTTCAGAACGAAAGAAAGCACAGAGCCCCAGATTTTATGTTGTCCTGGAGAGCTTGCAGAGCACTGGGGAAAGGCAGGCAGAGAATTCCCTGCTAGCACCTTCTCTGTGCCTGGGAAGCAGAAGTGTTCCCATTGCTTCGCAGAATCGCTTTTGTGCAGAAAACAGTAACACTTGTTCAGAACGAAAGAAAGCACAGAGCCCCGGATTTGCTGTTGTCCTGGAGAGCTTGCAGAGCACTGGGGAAAAGCAGGCAGAGAATTCCCTGCTAGGACCTTCTCTGTGCCTGGGAAGCAGAAGTGTTCACATTGCTTCGCAGAATCGCTTTTGTGCAGAAAACAGTAACACTTGTTCAGAACGAAAGAAAGCACAGAGCCCCAGATTTTATGTTGTCCTGGAGAGCTTGCAGAGCACTGGGGAAAGGCAGGCAGAGAATTCCCTGCTAGCACCTTCTCTGTGCCTGGGAAACAGAAGTGTTCCCATTGCTTCGCAGAATCGCTTTTGTGCAGAAAACAGTAACACTTGTTCAGAACGAAAGAAAGCACAGAGCCCCAGATTTTATGTTGTCCTCGAGAGCTTGCAGAGCACTGGGGAAAGGCAGGCAGAGAATTCCCTGCTTGCACCTTCTCTGTGCCTGGGAAACAGAATTGTTCAGATTGCTTCGCAGAATCGCTTTTGTGCAGAAAACAGTAACACTTGTTCAGAACGAAAGAAAGCACAGAGCCCCAGATTTTATGTTGTCCTGGAGAGCTAGCAGAGCACTGAGGAAAAGCAGGCAGAGAATTCCCTGCTAGCACCTTCTCTGTGCCTGGGAAACAGAAGTGTTCCCATTGCTTCGCAGAATCGCTTTTCTGCAGAAAACAGTAACACTTGTTCAGAACGAAAGAAAGCACAGAGCCCCAGATTTTATGTTGTCCTGGAGAGCTTGCAGAGCACTGGGGAAAGGCAGGCAGAGAATTCCCTGCTAGCACCTTCTCTGTGCCTGGGAAGCAGAAGTGTTCACATTGCTTCGCAGAATCGCTTTTGTGCAGAAAACAGTAACACTTGTTCAGAACGAAAGAAAGCACAGAGCCCCAGATTTTATGTTGTCCTGGAGAGCTTGCAGAGCACTGGGGAAAGGCAGGCAGAGAATTCCCTGCTAGCACCTTCTCTGTGCCTGGGAAGCAGAAGTGTTCACATTGCTTCGCAGAATCGCTTTTGTGCAGAAAACAGTAACACTTGTTCAGAACGAAAGAAAGCACAGAGCCCCAGATTTTATGTTGTCCTGGAGAGCTTGCAGAGCACTGGGGAAAAGCAGGCAGAGAATTCCCTGCTAGGACCTTCTCTGTGCCTGGGAAGCAGAAGTGTTCCCATTGCTTCGCAGAATCGCTTTTGTGCAGAAAACAGTAACACTTGTTCAGAACGAAAGAAAGCACAGAGCCCCAGATTTTATGTTGTCCTGGAGAGCTTGCACAGCACTGGGGAAAAGCAGGCAGAGATTTCCCTGCTAGCACCTTCTCTGTGCCTGGGAAACAGAAGTGTTCCCATTGCTTCGCAGAATCGCTTTTGTGCAGAAAACAGTAACACTTGTTCAGAACGAAAGAAAGCACAGAGCCCCAGATTTTATGTTGTCCTGGAGAGCTTGCAGAGTACTGGGGAAAGGCAGGCAGAGAATTCCCTGCTAGCACCTTCTCTGTGCCTGGGAAACAGAAGTGTTCCCATTGCTTCGCAGAATCGCTTTTGTGCAGAAAACAGTAACACTTGTTCAGAACGAAAGAAAGCACAGAGCCCCAGATTTTATGTTGTCCTGGAGAGCTTGCAGAGCACTTGGGAAAGGCACGCAGAGAATTCCCTGCTAGCACCTTCTCTGTGCCTGTTCACATTGCTTCGCAGAATCGCTTTTGTGCAGAAAACAGTAACACTTGTTCAGAAGGAAAGAAAGCACAGAGCCCCAGATTTTATGTTGTCCTGGAGAGCTTGCAGAGCACTGGGGAAAAGCAGGCAGAGATTTCCCTGCTAGCACGTTCTCTGTGCCTGGGAAGCAGAAGTGTTCAGATTGCTTCGCAGAATCGCTTTTGTGCAGAAAACAGTAACACTTGTTCAGAACGAAAGAAAGCACAGAGCCCCAGATTTGCTGTTGTCCTGGAGAGCTTGCAGAGCACTGGGGAAAGGCAGGCAGAGAATTCCCTGCTAGCACCTTCTCTGTGCCTGGGAAGCAGAAGTGTTCACATTGCTTCGCAGAATCGCTTTTGTGCAGAAAACAGTAACACTTGTTCAGAACGAAAGAAAGCACAGAGCCCCAGATTTTATGTTGTCCTGGAGAGCTTGCAGAGCACCGGGGAAAGGCAGGCAGAGAATTCCCTGCTAGCACCTTCTCTGTGCCTGGGAAGCAGAAGTGTTCACATTGCTTCGCAGAATCGCTTTTGTGCAGAAAACAGTAACACTTGTTCAGAAGGAAAGAAAGCACAGAGCCCCAGATTTTATGTTGTCCTGGAGAGCTTGCAGAGCACTGGGGAAAGGCAGGCAGAGAATTCCCTGCTAGCACCTTCTCTGTGCCTGGGAAGCAGAAGTCTTCACATTGCTTCGCAGAATCGCTTTTGTGCAGAAAACAGTAACACTTGTTCAGAACGAAAGAAAGCACAGAGCCCCAGATTTTATGTTGTCCTGGAGAGCTTGCAGAGCACTGGGGAAAAGCAGGCAGAGAATTCCCTGCTAGCACCTTCTCTGTGCCTGGGAAGCAGAAGTGTTCACATTGCTTCGCAGAATCGCTTTTGTGCAGAAAACAGTAACACTTGTTCAGAACGAAAGAAAGCACAGAGCCCCAGATTTTATGTTGTCCTGGAGAGCTTGCAGAGCACTGGGGAAAAGCAGGCAGAGAATTCCCTGCTAGCACCTTCTCTGTGCCTGGGAAACAGAAGTGTTCCCATTGCTTCGCAGAATCGCTTTTGTGCAGAAAACAGTAACACTTGTTCAGAACGAAAGAAAGCACAGAGCCCCAGATTTTATGTTGTCCTGGAGAGCTTGCAGAGTACTGGGGAAAGGCAGGCAGAGAATTCCCTGCTAGCACCTTCTCTGTGCCTGGGAAACAGAAGTGTTCACATTGCTTCGCAGAATCGCTTTTGTGCAGAAAACAGTAACACTTGTTCAGAACGAAAGAAAGCACAGAGCCCCAGATTTTATGTTGTCCTGGAGAGCTTGCAGAGCACTGGGGAAAGGCAGGCAGAGAATTCTCTGCTAGCACCTTCTCTGTGCCTGGGAAGCAGAAGTCTTCACATTGCTTCGCAGAATCGCTTTTGTGCAGAAAACAGTAACACTTGTTCAGAACGAAAGAAAGCACAGAGCCCCAGATTTTATGTTGTCCTGGAGAGCTTGCAGAGCACTGGGAAAAGGCACGCAGAGAATTCCCTGCTAGCACCTTCTCTGTGCCTGTTCACATTGCTTCGCAGAATCGCTTTTGTGCAGAAAACAATAACACTTGTTCAGAAGGAAAGAAAGCACAGAGTCCCAGATTTTATGATGTCCTGGAGAGCTTGCAGAGCACTGGGGAAAAGCAGGCAGAGATTTCCCTGCTAGCACCTTCTCTGTGCCTGGGAAGCAGAAGTGTTCCCATTGCTTCGCAGAATCGCTTTTGTGCAGAAAACCTTAACACTTGTTCAGAACGAAAGAAAGCACAGAGCCCCAGATTTTATGTTGTCCTGGAGAGCTTGCAGAGCACTGGGGAAAGGCAGGCAGAGAATTCCCTGCTAGCACCTTCTCTGTGCCTGGGAAACAGAAGTGTTCCCATTGCTTCGCAGAATCGCTTTTGTGCAGAAAACAGTAACACTTGTTCAGAACGAAAGAAAGCACAGAGCCCCAGATTTTATGTTGTCCTGGAGAGCTTGCACAGCACTGGGGAAAGGCAGGCAGAGAATTCCCTGCTAGCACCTTCTCTGTGCCTGGGAAACAGAAGTGTTCCCATTGCTTCGCAGAATCGCTTTTGTGCAGAAAACAGTAACACTTGTTCAGAACGAAAGAAAGCACAGAGCCCCAGATTTTATGTTGTCCTGGAGAGCTAGCAGAGCACTGGGGAAAAGCAGGCAGAGATTTCCCTGCTAGCACGTTCTCTGTGCCTGGGAAGCAGAAGTGTTCACATTGCTTCGCAGAATCGCTTTTGTGCAGAAAACAGTAACACTTGTTCAGAACGAAAGAAAGCACAGAGCCCCAGATTTTATGTTGTCCTGGAGAGCTTGCACAGCACTGGGGAAAGGCAGGCAGAGAATTCCCTGCTAGCACCTTCTCTGTGCCTGGGAAGCAGAAGTCTTCACATTGCTTCGCAGAATCGCTTTTGTGCAGAAAACAGTAACACTTGTTCAGAACGAAAGAAAGCACAGAGCCCCGGATTTGCTGTTGTCCTGGAGAGCTTGCAGAGCACTGGGGAAAAGCAGGCAGAGAATTCCCTGCTAGGACCTTCTCTGTGCCTGGGAAGCAGAAGTGTTCACATTGCTTCGCAGAATCGCTTTTGTGCAGAAAACAGTAACACTTGTTCAGAACGAAAGAAAGCACAGAGCCCCAGATTTTATGTTGTCCTGGAGAGCTTGCAGAGCACTGGGGAAAAGCAGGCAGAGAATTCCCTGCTAGCACCTTCTCTGTGCCTGGGAAACAGAAGTGTTCCATTGCTTCGCAGAATCGCTTTTGTGCAGAAAACAGTAACACTTGTTCAGAACGAAAGAAAGCACAGAGCCCCAGATTTTATGTTGTCCTGGAGAGCTTGCAGAGCACTGGGGAAAGGCAGGCAGAGAATTCCCTGCTAGCACCTTCTCTGTGCCTGGGAAACAGAAGTGTTCACATTGCTTCGCAGAATCGCTTTTGTGCAGAAAACAGTAACACTTGTTCAGAATGAAAGAAAGCACAGAGCCCCAGATTTGCTGTTGTCCTGGAGAGCTTGCAGAGCACTGGGGAAAGGCAGGCAGAGAATTCCCTGCTAGCACCTTCTCTGTGCATGGGAAGCAGAAGTGTTCAGATTGCTTCGCAGAATCGCTTTTGTGCAGAAAACAGTAACACTTGTTCAGAACGAAAGAAAGCACAGAGCCCCAGATTTTATGTTGTCCTGGAGAGCTTGCAGAGCACTGGGGAAAAGCAATCAGAGAATTCCCTGCTAGCACGTTCTCTGTGCCTGGGAAGCAGAAGTGTTCCCATTGCTTCGCAGAATCGCTTTTGTGCAGAAAACAGTAACACTTGTTCAGAACGAAAGAAAGCACAGAGCCCCAGATTTTATGTTGTCCTGGAGAGCTTGCACAGCACTGGGGAAAGGCAGGCAGAGAATTCCCTGCTAGCACCTTCTCTGTGCCTGGGAAACAGAAGTGTTCCCATTGCTTCGCAGAATCGCTTTTGTGCAGAAAACAGTAACACTTGTTCAGAACGAAAGAAAGCACAGAGCCCCAGATTTTATGTTGTCCTGGAGAGCTAGCAGAGCACTGGGGAAAAGCAGGCAGAGATTTCCCTGCTAGCACGTTCTCTGTGCCTGGGAAGCAGAAGTGTTCACATTGCTTCGCAGAATCGCTTTTGTGCAGAAAACAGTAACACTTGTTCAGAACGAAAGAAAGCACAGAGCCCCAGATTTTATGTTGTCCTGGAGAGCTTGCACAGCACTGGGGAAAGGCAGGCAGAGAATTCCCTGCTAGCACCTTCTCTGTGCCTGGGAAGCAGAAGTCTTCACATTGCTTCGCAGAATCGCTTTTGTGCAGAAAACAGTAACACTTGTTCAGAACGAAAGAAAGCACAGAGCCCCAGATTTTATGTTGTCCTGGAGAGCTTGCAGAGCACTGGGAAAAGGCACGCAGAGAATTCCCTGCTAGCACCTTCTCTGTGCCTGTTCACATTGCTTCGCAGAATCGCTTTTGTGCAGAAAACAATAACACTTGTTCAGAAGGAAAGAAAGCACAGAGTCCCAGATTTTATGATGTCCTGGAGAGCTTGCAGAGCACTGGGGAAAAGCAGGCAGAGATTTCCCTGCTAGCACCTTCTCTGTGCCTGGGAAGCAGAAGTGTTCCCATTGCTTCGCAGAATCGCTTTTGTGCAGAAAACCTTAACACTTGTTCAGAACGAAAGAAAGCACAGAGCCCCAGATTTTATGTTGTCCTGGAGAGCTTGCAGAGCACTGGGGAAAGGCAGGCAGAGAATTCCCTGCTAGCACCTTCTCTGTGCCTGGGAAACAGAAGTGTTCCCATTGCTTCGCAGAATCGCTTTTGTGCAGAAAACAGTAACACTTGTTCAGAACGAAAGAAAGCACAGAGCCCCAGATTTTATGTTGTCCTGGAGAGCTTGCACAGCACTGGGGAAAGGCAGGCAGAGAATTCCCTGCTAGCACCTTCTCTGTGCCTGGGAAACAGAAGTGTTCCCATTGCTTCGCAGAATCGCTTTTGTGCAGAAAACAGTAACACTTGTTCAGAACGAAAGAAAGCACAGAGCCCCAGATTTTATGTTGTCCTGGAGAGCTAGCAGAGCACTGGGGAAAAGCAGGCAGAGATTTCCCTGCTAGCACGTTCTCTGTGCCTGGGAAGCAGAAGTGTTCACATTGCTTCGCAGAATCGCTTTTGTGCAGAAAACAGTAACACTTGTTCAGAACGAAAGAAAGCACAGAGCCCCAGATTTTATGTTGTCCTGGAGAGCTTGCACAGCACTGGGGAAAGGCAGGCAGAGAATTCCCTGCTAGCACCTTCTCTGTGCCTGGGAAGCAGAAGTCTTCACATTGCTTCGCAGAATCGCTTTTGTGCAGAAAACAGTAACACTTGTTCAGAACGAAAGAAAGCACAGAGCCCCGGATTTGCTGTTGTCCTGGAGAGCTTGCAGAGCACTGGGGAAAAGCAGGCAGAGAATTCCCTGCTAGGACCTTCTCTGTGCCTGGGAAGCAGAAGTGTTCACATTGCTTCGCAGAATCGCTTTTGTGCAGAAAACAGTAACACTTGTTCAGAACGAAAGAAAGCACAGAGCCCCAGATTTTATGTTGTCCTGGAGAGCTTGCAGAGCACTGGGGAAAAGCAGGCAGAGAATTCCCTGCTAGCACCTTCTCTGTGCCTGGGAAACAGAAGTGTTCCATTGCTTCGCAGAATCGCTTTTGTGCAGAAAACAGTAACACTTGTTCAGAACGAAAGAAAGCACAGAGCCCCAGATTTTATGTTGTCCTGGAGAGCTTGCAGAGCACTGGGGAAAGGCAGGCAGAGAATTCCCTGCTAGCACCTTCTCTGTGCCTGGGAAACAGAAGTGTTCACATTGCTTCGCAGAATCGCTTTTGTGCAGAAAACAGTAACACTTGTTCAGAATGAAAGAAAGCACAGAGCCCCAGATTTGCTGTTGTCCTGGAGAGCTTGCAGAGCACTGGGGAAAGGCAGGCAGAGAATTCCCTGCTAGCACCTTCTCTGTGCATGGGAAGCAGAAGTGTTCAGATTGCTTCGCAGAATCGCTTTTGTGCAGAAAACAGTAACACTTGTTCAGAACGAAAGAAAGCACAGAGCCCCAGATTTTATGTTGTCCTGGAGAGCTTGCAGAGCACTGGGGAAAAGCAATCAGAGAATTCCCTGCTAGCACGTTCTCTGTGCCTGGGAAGCAGAAGTGTTCCCATTGCTTCGCAGAATCGCTTTTGTGCAGAAAACAGTAACACTTGTTCAGAACGAAAGAAAGCACAGAGCCCCAGATTTTATGTTGTCCTGGAGAGCTTGCACAGCACTGGGGAAAGGCAGGCAGAGAATTCCCTGCTAGCACCTTCTCTGTGCCTGGGAAACAGAAGTGTTCCCATTGCTTCGCAGAATCGCTTTTGTGCAGAAAACAGTAACACTTGTTCAGAACGAAAGAAAGCACAGAGCCCCAGATTTTATGTTGTCCTGGAGAGCTAGCAGAGCACTGGGGAAAAGCAGGCAGAGATTTCCCTGCTAGCACGTTCTCTGTGCCTGGGAAGCAGAAGTGTTCACATTGCTTCGCAGAATCGCTTTTGTGCAGAAAACAGTAACACTTGTTCAGAACGAAAGAAAGCACAGAGCCCCAGATTTTATGTTGTCCTGGAGAGCTTGCACAGCACTGGGGAAAGGCAGGCAGAGAATTCCCTGCTAGCACCTTCTCTGTGCCTGGGAAGCAGAAGTCTTCACATTGCTTCGCAGAATCGCTTTTGTGCAGAAAACAGTAACACTTGTTCAGAACGAAAGAAAGCACAGAGCCCCAGATTTTATGTTGTCCTGGAGAGCTTGCAGAGCACTGGGGAAAAGCAGGCAGAGAATTCCCTGCTAGCACCTTCTCTGTGCCTGGGAAGCAGAAGTGTTCACATTGCTTCGCAGAATCGCTTTTGTGCAGAAAACAGTAACACTTGTTCAGAACGAAAGAAAGCACAGAGCCCCAGATTTTATGTTGTCCTGGAGAGCTTGCAGAGCACTGGGGAAAAGCAGGCAGAGAATTCCCTGCTAGCACCTTCTCTGTGCCTGGGAAACAGAAGTGTTCACATTGCTTCGCAGAATCGCTTTTGTGCAGAAAACAGTAACACTTGTTCAGAACGAAAGAAAGCACAGAGCCCCAGATTTTATGTTGTCCTCGAGAGCTTGCAGAGCACTGGGGAAAGGCAGGCAGAGAATTCCCTGCTAGCACCTTCTCTGTGCCTGGGAAACAGAAGTGTTCACATTGCTTCGCAGAATCGCTTTTGTGCAGAAAACAGTAACACTTGTTCAGAACGAAAGAAAGCACAGAGCCCCAGATTTGCTGTTGTCCTGGAGAGCTTGCAGAGCACTGGGGAAAGGCAGGCAGAGAATTCCCTGCTAGCACCTTCTCTGTGCCTGGGAAGCAGAAGTGTTCAGATTGCTTCGCAGAATCGCTTTTGTGCAGAAAACAGTAACACTTGTTCAGAACGAAAGAAAGCACAGAGCCCCAGATTTTATGTTGTCCTGGAGAGCTAGCAGAGCACTGGGGAAAAGCAGGCAGAGAATTCTCTGCTAGCACCTTCTCTGTGCCTGGGAAGCAGAAGTGTTCCCATTGCTTCGCAGAATCGCTTTTGTGCAGAAAACAGTAACACTTGTTCAGAACGAAAGAAAGCACAGAGCCCCAGATTTGCTGTTGTCCTGGAGAGCTTGCAGAGCACTGGGGAAAGGCAGGCAGAGAATTCCCTGCTAGCACCTTCTCTGAGCCTGTTCACATTGCTTCGCAGAATAGCTTTTGTGCAGAAAACAGTAACACTTGTTCAGAACGAAAGAAAGCACAGAGCCCCAGATTTTATGTTGTCCTGGAGAGCTTGCAGAGCACTGGGGAAAGGCAGGCAGAGAATTCCCTGCTAGCACCTTCTCTGTGCCTGGGAAACAGAAGTGTTCCCATTGCTTCGCAGAATCGCTTTTGTGCAGAAAACAGTAACACTTGTTCAGAACGAAAGAAAGCACAGAGCCCCAGATTTTATGTTGTCCTGGAGAGCTAGCAGAGCACTGGGGAAAAGCAGGCAGAGATTTCCCTGCTAGCACGTTCTCTGTGCCTGGGAAGCAGAAGTGTTCACATTGCTTCGCAGAATCGCTTTTGTGCAGAAAACAATAACACTTGTTCAGAACGAAAGAAAGCACAGAGCCCCAGATTTTATGTTGTCCTGGAGAGCTTGCAGAGCACTGGGGAAAGGCAGGCAGAGAATTCCCTGCTAGCACCTTCTCTGTGCCTGGGAAGCAGAAGTCTTCACATTGCTTCGCAGAATCGCTTTTGTGCAGAAAACAGTAACACTTGTTCAGAACGAAAGAAAGCACAGAGCCCCAGATTTGCTGTTGTCCTGGAGAGCTTGCAGAGCACTGGGGAAAAGCAGGCAGAGAATTCCCTGCTAGCACCTTCTCTGTGCCTGGGAAGCAGAAGTGTTCACATTGCTTCGCAGAATCGCTTTTGTGCAGAAAACTATAACACTTGTTCAGAACGAAAGAAAGCACAGAGCCCCAGATTTTATGTTGTCCTGGAGAGCTTGCAGAGCACTGGGGAAAAGCAGGCAGAGAATTCCCTGCTAGCACCTTCTCTGTGCCTGGGAAACAGAAGTGTTCCCATTGCTTCGCAGAATCGCTTTTGTGCAGAAAACAGTAACACTTGTTCAGAACGAAAGAAAGCACAGAGCCCCAGATTTTATGTTGTCCTGGAGAGCTTGCAGAGCACTGGGGAAAGGCAGGCAGAGAATTCCCTGCTAGCACCTTCTCTGTGCCTGGGAAACAGAAGTGTTCACATTGCTTCGCAGAATCGCTTTTGTGCAGAAAACAGTAACACTTGTTCAGAACGAAAGAAAGCACAGAGCCCCAGATTTGCTGTTGTTCTGGAGAGCTTGCAGAGCACTGGGGAAAGGCAGGCAGAGAATTCCCTGCTAGCACCTTCTCTGTGCATGGGAAGCAGAAGTGTTCACATTGCTTCGCAGAATCGCTTTTGTGCAGAAAACAGTAACACTTGTTCAGAACGAAAGAAAGCACAGAGCCCCAGATTTTATGTTGTCATGGAGAGCTAGCAGAGCACTGGGGAAAAGCAATCAGAGAATTCCCTGCTAGCACGTTCTCTGTGCCTGGGAAGCAGAAGTGTTCCCATTGCTTCGCAGAATCGCTTTTGTGCAGAAAACAGTAACACTTGTTCAGAACGAAAGAAAGCACAGAGCCCCAGATTTTATGTTGTCCTGGAGAGCTTGCAGAGCACTGGGGAAAGGCAGGCAGAGAATTCCCTGCTAGCACGTTCTCTGTGCCTGGGAAGCAGAAGTGTTCAGATTGCTTCGCAGAATCGCTTTTGTGCAGAAAACAGTAACACTTGTTCAGAACGAAAGAAAGCACAGAGCCCCAGATTTTATGTTGTCCTGGAGAGCTTGCAGAGCACTGGGGAAAAGCAGGCAGAGAATTCCCTGCTAGCACCTTCTCTGTGCCTGGGAAGCAGAAGTGTTCAGATTGCTTCGCAGAATCGCTTTTGTGCAGAAAACAGTAACACTTGTTCAGAACGAAAGAAAGCACAGAGCCCCAGATTTTATGTTGTCCTGGAGAGCTTGCAGAGCACTGGGGAAAGGCAGGCAGAGAATTCTCTGCTAGCACCTTCTCTGTGCCTGGGAAGCAGAAGTGTTCCCATTGCTTCGCAGAATCGCTTTTGTGCAGAAAACAGTAACACTTGTTCAGAACGAAAGAAAGCACAGAGCCCCAGATTTTATGTTGTCCTGGAGAGCTTGCAGAGCACTGGGGAAAGGCAGGCAGAGAATTCCCTGCTAGCACCTTCTCTGTGCCTGTTCACATTGCTTCGCAGAATCGCTTTTGTGCAGAAAACAGTAACACTTGTTCAGAACGAAAGAAAGCACAGAGCCCCAGATTTTATGTTGTCCTGGAGAGCTAGCAGAGCACTGGGGAAAAGCAGGCAGAGATTTCCCTGCTAGCACGTTCTCTGTGCCTGGGAAGCAGAAGTGTTCACATTGCTTCGCAGAATCGCTTTTGTGCAGAAAACAGTAACACTTGTTCAGAACGAAAGAAAGCACAGAGCCCCAGATTTTATGTTGTCCTGGAGAGCTTGCACAGCACTGGGGAAAGGCAGGCAGAGAATTCCCTGCTAGCACCTTCTCTGTGCCTGGGAAGCAGAAGTCTTCACATTGCTTCGCAGAATCGCTTTTGTGCAGAAAACAGTAACACTTGTTCAGAACGAAAGAAAGCACAGAGCCCCAGATTTTATGTTGTCCTGGAGAGCTTGCAGAGCACTGGGGAAAAGCAGGCAGACAATTCCCTGCTAGCACCTTCTCTGTGCCTGGGAAGCAGAAGTGTTCACATTGCTTCGCAGAATCGCTTTTGTGCAGAAAACAGTAACACTTGTTCAGAACGAAAGAAAGCACAGAGCCCCAGATTTTATGTTGTGCTGGAGAGCTTGCACAGCACTGGGGAAAGGCAGGCAGAGAATTCCCTGCTAGCACCTTCTCTGTGCCTGGGAAGCAGAAGTCTTCACATTGCTTCGCAGAATCGCTTTTGTGCAGAAAACAGTAACACTTGTTCAGAACGAAAGAAAGCACAGAGCCCCAGATTTTATGTTGTCCTGGAGAGCTTGCAGAGCACTGGGGAAAAGCAGGCAGAGAATTCCCTGCTAGCACCTTCTCTGTGCCTGGGAAGCAGAAGTGTTCACATTGCTTCGCAGAATCGCTTTTGTGCAGAAAACAGTAACACTTGTTCAGAACGAAAGAAAGCACAGAGCCCCAGATTTTATGTTGTCCTGGAGAGCTTGCAGAGCACTGGGGAAAAGCAGGCAGAGAATTCCCTGCTAGCACCTTCTCTGTGCCTGGGAAACAGAAGTGTTCCCATTGCTTCGCAGAATCGCTTTTGTGCAGAAAACAGTAACACTTGTTCAGAACGAAAGAAAGCACAGAGCCCCAGATTTTATGTTGTCCTCGAGAGCTTGCAGAGCACTGGGGAAAGGCAGGCAGAGAATTCCCTGCTAGCACCTTCTCTGTGCCTGGGAAACAGAAGTGTTCACATTGCTTCGCAGAATCGCTTTTGTGCAGAAAACAGTAACACTTGTTCAGAACGAAAGAAAGCACAGAGCCCCAGATTTTATGTTGTCCTGGAGAGCTTGCAGAGCACTGGGGAAAGGCAGGCAGAGAATTCCCTGCTAGCACTTTCTCTGTGCCTGGGAAGCAGAAGTGTTCACATTGCTTCGCAGAATCGCTTTTGTGCAGAAAACAGTAACACTTGTTCAGAACGAAAGAAAGCACAGAGCCCCAGATTTTATGTTGTCCTGGAGAGCTAGCAGAGCACTGGGGAAAAGCAGGCAGAGAATTCTCTGCTAGCACCTTCTCTGTGCCTGGGAAGCAGAAGTGTTCAGATTGCTTCGCAGAATCGCTTTTGTGCAGAAAACAGTAACACTTGTTCAGAACGAAAGAAAGCACAGAGCCCCAGATTTTATGTTGTCCTGGAGAGCTTGCAGAGCACTGGGGAAAGGCAGGCAGAGAATTCTCTGCTAGCACCTTCTCTGTGCCTGGGAAGCAGAAGTGTTCCCATTGCTTCGCAGAATCGCTTTTGTGCAGAAAACAGTAACACTTGTTCAGAACGAAAGAAAGCACAGAGCCCCAGATTTTATGTTGTCCTGGAGAGCTTGCAGAGCACTGGGAAAAGGCACGCAGAGAATTCCCTGCTAGCACCTTCTCTGTGCCTGTTCACATTGCTTCGCAGAATCGCTTTTGTGCAGAAAACAGTAACACTTGTTCAGAACGAAAGAAAGCACAGAGCCCCAGATTTTATGTTGTCCTGGAGAGCTTGCAGAGCACTGGGGAAAAGCAGGCAGAGATTTCCCTGCTAGCACGTTCTCTGTGCCTGGGAAGCAGAAGTGTTCAGATTGCTTCGCAGAATCGCTTTTGTGCAGAAAACAGTAACACTTGTTCAGAACGAAAGAAAGCACAGAGCCCCAGATTTGCTGTTGTCCTGGAGAGCTTGCAGAGCACTGGGGAAAGGCAGGCAGAGAATTCCCTGCTAGCACCTTCTCTGAGCCTGTTCACATTGCTTCGCAGAATCGCTTTTGTGCAGAAAACAATAACACTTGTTCAGAAGGAAAGAAAGCACAGAGTCCCAGATTTTATGTTGTCCTGGAGAGCTTGCAGAGCACTGGGGAAAAGCAGGCAGAGATTTCCCTGCTAGCACCTTCTCTGTGCCTGGGAAGCAGAAGTGTTCCCATTGCTTCGCAGAATAGCTTTTGTGCAGAAAACAGTAACACTTGTTCAGAACGAAAGAAAGCACAGAGCCCCAGATTTTATGTTGTCCTGGAGAGCTTGCAGAGCACTGGGGAAAGGCAGGCAGAGAATTCCCTGCTAGCACCTTCTCTGTGCCTGGGAAACAGAAGTGTTCCCATTGCTTCGCAGAATCGCTTTTGTGCAGAAAACAGTAACACTTGTTCAGAACGAAAGAAAGCACAGAGCCCCAGATTTTATGTTGTCCTGGAGAGCTAGCAGAGCACTGGGGAAAAGCAGGCAGAGATTTCCCTGCTAGCACGTTCTCTGTGCCTGGGAAGCAGAAGTGTTCACATTGCTTCGCAGAATCGCTTTTGTGCAGAAAACAGTAACACTTGTTCAGAACGAAAGAAAGCACAGAGCCCCAGATTTTATGTTGTCCTGGAGAGCTTGCACAGCACTGGGGAAAGGCAGGCAGAGAATTCCCTGCTAGCACCTTCTCTGTGCCTGGGAAGCAGAAGTCTTCACATTGCTTCGCAGAATCGCTTTTGTGCAGAAAACAGTAACACTTGTTCAGAACGAAAGAAAGCACAGAGCCCCAGATTTGCTGTTGTCCTGGAGAGCTTGCAGAGCACTGGGGAAAAGCAGGCAGAGAATTCCCTGCTAGCACCTTCTCTGTGCCTGGGAAACAGAAGTGTTCCCATTGCTTCGCAGAATCGCTTTTGTGCAGAAAACAGTAACACTTGTTCAGAACGAAAGAAAGCACAGAGCCCCAGATTTTATGTTGTCCTGGAGAGCTTGCAGAGCACTGGGGAAAGGCAGGCAGAGAATTCCCTGCTAGCACCTTCTCTGTGCCTGGGAAACAGAAGTGTTCACATTGCTTCGCAGAATCGCTTTTGTGCAGAAAACAGTAACACTTGTTCAGAACGAAAGAAAGCACAGAGCCCCAGATTTGCTGTTGTTCTGGAGAGCTTGCAGAGCACTGGGGAAAGGCAGGCAGAGAATTCCCTGCTAGCACCTTCTCTGTGCATGGGAAGCAGAAGTGTTCACATTGCTTCGCAGAATCGCTTTTGTGCAGAAAACAGTAACACTTGTTCAGAACGAAAGAAAGCACAGAGCCCCAGATTTTATGTTGTCATGGAGAGCTAGCAGAGCACTGGGGAAAAGCAATCAGAGAATTCCCTGCTAGCACCTTCTCTGTGCCTGGGAAGCAGAAGTGTTCACATTGCTTCGCAGAATCGCTTTTGTGCAGAAAACAGTAACACTTGTTCAGAACGAAAGAAAGCACAGAGCCCCAGATTTTATGTTGTCCTGGAGAGCTTGCAGAGCACTGGGGAAAGGCAGGCAGAGAATTCCCTGCTAGCACGTTCTCTGTGCCTGGGAAGCAGAAGTGTTCAGATTGCTTCGCAGAATCGCTTTTGTGCAGAAAACAGTAACACTTGTTCAGAACGAAAGAAAGCACAGAGCCCCAGATTTTATGTTGTCCTGGAGAGCTTGCAGAGCACTGGGGAAAAGCAGGCAGAGAATTCCCTGCTAGCACCTTCTCTGTGCCTGGGAAGCAGAAGTGTTCACATTGCTTCGCAGAATCGCTTTTGTGCAGAAAACAGTAACACTTGTTCAGAACGAAAGAAAGCACAGAGCCCCAGATTTTATGTTGTCCTGGAGAGCTTGCAGAGTACTGGGGAAAGGCAGGCAGAGAATTCCCTGCTAGCACCTTCTCTGTGCCTGGGAAA
Source organism: Strix uralensis (assembly GCF_047716275.1). Taxonomy (NCBI): domain Eukaryota; kingdom Metazoa; phylum Chordata; class Aves; order Strigiformes; family Strigidae; genus Strix; species Strix uralensis. The sequence goes on along the minus strand of NW_027436749.1, from coordinate 31,616 downwards.
CAGAAGTGTTCACATTGCTTCGCAGAATCGCTTTTGTGCAGAAAACAGTAACACTTGTTCAGAACGAAAGAAAGCACAGAGCCCCAGATTTTATGTTGTCCTGGAGAGCTTGCAGAGCACTGGGGAAAGGCAGGCAGAGAATTCTCTGCTAGCACCTTCTCTGTGCCTGGGAAGCAGAAGTCTTCACATTGCTTCGCAGAATCGCTTTTGTGCAGAAAACAGTAACACTTGTTCAGAACGAAAGAAAGCACAGAGCCCCAGATTTTATGTTGTCCTGGAGAGCTTGCAGAGCACTGGGGAAAAGCAGGCAGAGAATTCCCTGCTAGCACCTTCTCTGTGCCTGGGAAACAGAAGTGTTCCCATTGCTTCGCAGAATCGCTTTTGTGCAGAAAACAGTAACACTTGTTCAGAACGAAAGAAAGCACAGAGCCCCAGATTTTATGTTGTCCTCGAGAGCTTGCAGAGCACTGGGGAAAGGCAGGCAGAGAATTCCCTGCTAGCACCTTCTCTGTGCCTGGGAAACAGAAGTGTTCACATTGCTTCGCAGAATCGCTTTTGTGCAGAAAACAGTAACACTTGTTCAGAACGAAAGAAAGCACAGAGCCCCAGATTTTATGTTGTCCTGGAGAGCTTGCAGAGCACTGGGGAAAGGCAGGCAGAGAATTCCCTGCTAGCACTTTCTCTGTGCCTGGGAAGCAGAAGTGTTCACATTGCTTCGCAGAATCGCTTTTGTGCAGAAAACAGTAACACTTGTTCAGAACGAAAGAAAGCACAGAGCCCCAGATTTTATGTTGTCCTGGAGAGCTAGCAGAGCACTGGGGAAAAGCAGGCAGAGAATTCTCTGCTAGCACCTTCTCTGTGCCTGGGAAGCAGAAGTGTTCAGATTGCTTCGCAGAATCGCTTTTGTGCAGAAAACAGTAACACTTGTTCAGAACGAAAGAAAGCACAGAGCCCCAGATTTTATGTTGTCCTGGAGAGCTTGCAGAGCACTGGGGAAAGGCAGGCAGAGAATTCTCTGCTAGCACCTTCTCTGTGCCTGGGAAGCAGAAGTGTTCCCATTGCTTCGCAGAATCGCTTTTGTGCAGAAAACAGTAACACTTGTTCAGAACGAAAGAAAGCACAGAGCCCCAGATTTTATGTTGTCCTGGAGAGCTTGCAGAGCACTGGGAAAAGGCACGCAGAGAATTCCCTGCTAGCACCTTCTCTGTGCCTGTTCACATTGCTTCGCAGAATCGCTTTTGTGCAGAAAACAGTAACACTTGTTCAGAACGAAAGAAAGCACAGAGCCCCAGATTTTATGTTGTCCTGGAGAGCTTGCAGAGCACTGGGGAAAAGCAGGCAGAGATTTCCCTGCTAGCACGTTCTCTGTGCCTGGGAAGCAGAAGTGTTCAGATTGCTTCGCAGAATCGCTTTTGTGCAGAAAACAGTAACACTTGTTCAGAACGAAAGAAAGCACAGAGCCCCAGATTTGCTGTTGTCCTGGAGAGCTTGCAGAGCACTGGGGAAAGGCAGGCAGAGAATTCCCTGCTAGCACCTTCTCTGAGCCTGTTCACATTGCTTCGCAGAATCGCTTTTGTGCAGAAAACAATAACACTTGTTCAGAAGGAAAGAAAGCACAGAGTCCCAGATTTTATGTTGTCCTGGAGAGCTTGCAGAGCACTGGGGAAAAGCAGGCAGAGATTTCCCTGCTAGCACCTTCTCTGTGCCTGGGAAGCAGAAGTGTTCCCATTGCTTCGCAGAATAGCTTTTGTGCAGAAAACAGTAACACTTGTTCAGAACGAAAGAAAGCACAGAGCCCCAGATTTTATGTTGTCCTGGAGAGCTTGCAGAGCACTGGGGAAAGGCAGGCAGAGAATTCCCTGCTAGCACCTTCTCTGTGCCTGGGAAACAGAAGTGTTCCCATTGCTTCGCAGAATCGCTTTTGTGCAGAAAACAGTAACACTTGTTCAGAACGAAAGAAAGCACAGAGCCCCAGATTTTATGTTGTCCTGGAGAGCTAGCAGAGCACTGGGGAAAAGCAGGCAGAGATTTCCCTGCTAGCACGTTCTCTGTGCCTGGGAAGCAGAAGTGTTCACATTGCTTCGCAGAATCGCTTTTGTGCAGAAAACAGTAACACTTGTTCAGAACGAAAGAAAGCACAGAGCCCCAGATTTTATGTTGTCCTGGAGAGCTTGCACAGCACTGGGGAAAGGCAGGCAGAGAATTCCCTGCTAGCACCTTCTCTGTGCCTGGGAAGCAGAAGTCTTCACATTGCTTCGCAGAATCGCTTTTGTGCAGAAAACAGTAACACTTGTTCAGAACGAAAGAAAGCACAGAGCCCCAGATTTGCTGTTGTCCTGGAGAGCTTGCAGAGCACTGGGGAAAAGCAGGCAGAGAATTCCCTGCTAGCACCTTCTCTGTGCCTGGGAAACAGAAGTGTTCCCATTGCTTCGCAGAATCGCTTTTGTGCAGAAAACAGTAACACTTGTTCAGAACGAAAGAAAGCACAGAGCCCCAGATTTTATGTTGTCCTGGAGAGCTTGCAGAGCACTGGGGAAAGGCAGGCAGAGAATTCCCTGCTAGCACCTTCTCTGTGCCTGGGAAACAGAAGTGTTCACATTGCTTCGCAGAATCGCTTTTGTGCAGAAAACAGTAACACTTGTTCAGAACGAAAGAAAGCACAGAGCCCCAGATTTGCTGTTGTTCTGGAGAGCTTGCAGAGCACTGGGGAAAGGCAGGCAGAGAATTCCCTGCTAGCACCTTCTCTGTGCATGGGAAGCAGAAGTGTTCACATTGCTTCGCAGAATCGCTTTTGTGCAGAAAACAGTAACACTTGTTCAGAACGAAAGAAAGCACAGAGCCCCAGATTTTATGTTGTCATGGAGAGCTAGCAGAGCACTGGGGAAAAGCAATCAGAGAATTCCCTGCTAGCACCTTCTCTGTGCCTGGGAAGCAGAAGTGTTCACATTGCTTCGCAGAATCGCTTTTGTGCAGAAAACAGTAACACTTGTTCAGAACGAAAGAAAGCACAGAGCCCCAGATTTTATGTTGTCCTGGAGAGCTTGCAGAGCACTGGGGAAAGGCAGGCAGAGAATTCCCTGCTAGCACGTTCTCTGTGCCTGGGAAGCAGAAGTGTTCAGATTGCTTCGCAGAATCGCTTTTGTGCAGAAAACAGTAACACTTGTTCAGAACGAAAGAAAGCACAGAGCCCCAGATTTTATGTTGTCCTGGAGAGCTTGCAGAGCACTGGGGAAAAGCAGGCAGAGAATTCCCTGCTAGCACCTTCTCTGTGCCTGGGAAGCAGAAGTGTTCACATTGCTTCGCAGAATCGCTTTTGTGCAGAAAACAGTAACACTTGTTCAGAACGAAAGAAAGCACAGAGCCCCAGATTTTATGTTGTCCTGGAGAGCTTGCAGAGTACTGGGGAAAGGCAGGCAGAGAATTCCCTGCTAGCACCTTCTCTGTGCCTGGGAAACAGAAGTGTTCACATTGCTTCGCAGAATCGCTTTTGTGCAGAAAACAGTAACACTTGTTCAGAACGAAAGAAAGCACAGAGCCCCAGATTTTATGTTGTCCTGGAGAGCTTGCAGAGCACTGGGGAAAGGCAGGCAGAGAATTCTCTGCTAGCACCTTCTCTGTGCCTGGGAAGCAGAAGTCTTCACATTGCTTCGCAGAATCGCTTTTGTGCAGAAAACAGTAACACTTGTTCAGAACGAAAGAAAGCACAGAGCCCCAGATTTTATGTTGTCCTGGAGAGCTTGCAGAGCACTGGGAAAAGGCACGCAGAGAATTCCCTGCTAGCACCTTCTCTGTGCCTGTTCACATTGCTTCGCAGAATCGCTTTTGTGCAGAAAACAGTAACACTTGTTCAGAACGAAAAGAAAGCACAGAGCCCCAGATTTTATGTTGTCCTGGAGAGCTTGCAGAGCACTGGGGAAAGGCAGGCAGAGAATTCCCTGCTAGCACGTTCTCTGTGCCTGGGAAACAGAAGTGTTCCCATTGCTTCGCAGAATCGCTTTTGTGCAGAAAACAGTAACACTTGTTCAGAACGAAAGAAAGCACAGAGCCCCAGATTTTATGTTGTCCTGGAGAGCTTGCAGAGCACTGGGGAAAGGCAGGCAGAGAATTCCCTGCTAGCACCTTCTCTGTGCCTGGGAAACAGAAGTGTTCCCATTGCTTCGCAGAATCGCTTTTGTGCAGAAAACAGTAACACTTGTTCAGAACGAAAGAAAGCACAGAGCCCCAGATTTTATGTTGTCCTGGAGAGCTTGCAGAGCACTGGGGAAAGGCAGGCAGAGAATTCCCTGCTAGCACCTTCTCTGTGCCTGGGAAACAGAAGTGTTCACATTGCTTCGCAGAATCGCTTTTGTGCAGAAAACAGTAACACTTGTTCAGAACGAAAGAAAGCACAGAGCCCCAGATTTGCTGTTGTTCTGGAGAGCTTGCAGAGCACTGGGGAAAGGCAGGCAGAGAATTCCCTGCTAGCACCTTCTCTGTGCATGGGAAGCAGAAGTGTTCACATTGCTTCGCAGAATCGCTTTTGTGCAGAAAACAGTAACACTTGTTCAGAACGAAAGAAAGCACAGAGCCCCAGATTTTATGTTGTCATGGAGAGCTAGCAGAGCACTGGGGAAAAGCAATCAGAGAATTCCCTGCTAGCACCTTCTCTGTGCCTGGGAAGCAGAAGTGTTCACATTGCTTCGCAGAATCGCTTTTGTGCAGAAAACAGTAACACTTGTTCAGAACGAAAGAAAGCACAGAGCCCCAGATTTTATGTTGTCCTGGAGAGCTTGCAGAGCACTGGGGAAAGGCAGGCAGAGAATTCCCTGCTAGCACGTTCTCTGTGCCTGGGAAGCAGAAGTGTTCAGATTGCTTCGCAGAATCGCTTTTGTGCAGAAAACAGTAACACTTGTTCAGAACGAAAGAAAGCACAGAGCCCCAGATTTTATGTTGTCCTGGAGAGCTTGCAGAGCACTGGGGAAAAGCAGGCAGAGAATTCCCTGCTAGCACCTTCTCTGTGCCTGGGAAGCAGAAGTGTTCACATTGCTTCGCAGAATCGCTTTTGTGCAGAAAACAGTAACACTTGTTCAGAACGAAAGAAAGCACAGAGCCCCAGATTTTATGTTGTCCTGGAGAGCTTGCAGAGTACTGGGGAAAGGCAGGCAGAGAATTCCCTGCTAGCACCTTCTCTGTGCCTGGGAAACAGAAGTGTTCACATTGCTTCGCAGAATCGCTTTTGTGCAGAAAACAGTAACACTTGTTCAGAACGAAAGAAAGCACAGAGCCCCAGATTTTATGTTGTCCTGGAGAGCTTGCAGAGCACTGGGGAAAGGCAGGCAGAGAATTCTCTGCTAGCACCTTCTCTGTGCCTGGGAAGCAGAAGTCTTCACATTGCTTCGCAGAATCGCTTTTGTGCAGAAAACAGTAACACTTGTTCAGAACGAAAGAAAGCACAGAGCCCCAGATTTTATGTTGTCCTGGAGAGCTTGCAGAGCACTGGGAAAAGGCACGCAGAGAATTCCCTGCTAGCACCTTCTCTGTGCCTGTTCACATTGCTTCGCAGAATCGCTTTTGTGCAGAAAACAGTAACACTTGTTCAGAACGAAAAGAAAGCACAGAGCCCCAGATTTTATGTTGTCCTGGAGAGCTTGCAGAGCACTGGGGAAAGGCAGGCAGAGAATTCCCTGCTAGCACGTTCTCTGTGCCTGGGAAACAGAAGTGTTCCCATTGCTTCGCAGAATCGCTTTTGTGCAGAAAACAGTAACACTTGTTCAGAACGAAAGAAAGCACAGAGCCCCAGATTTTATGTTGTCCTGGAGAGCTTGCAGAGCACTGGGGAAAGGCAGGCAGAGAATTCCCTGCTAGCACCTTCTCTGTGCCTGGGAAGCAGAAGTGTTCACATTGCTTCGCAGAATCGCTTTTGTGCAGAAAACAGTAACACTTGTTCAGAACGAAAGAAAGCACAGAGCCCCAGATTTTATGTTGTCCTGGAGAGCTTGCAGAGCACTGGGGAAAAGCAGGCAGAGAATTCCCTGCTAGCACCTTCTCTGTGCCTGGGAAGCAGAAGTGTTCCCATTGCTTCGCAGAATCGCTTTTGTGCAGAAAACAGTAACACTTGTTCAGAACGAAAGAAAGCACAGAGCCCCAGATTTTATGTTGTCCTGGAGAGCTTGCACAGCACTGGGGAAAGGCACGTAGAGAATTCTCTGCTAGCACCTTCTCTGTGCCTGGGAAACAGAAGTGTTCCCATTGCTTCGCAGAATCGCTTTTGTGCAGAAAACAGTAACACTTGTTCAGAACGAAAGAAAGCACAGAGCCCCAGATTTTATGTTGTCCTGGAGAGCTTGCAGAGCACTGGGGAAAAGCAGGCAGAGAATTCTCTGCTAGCACCTTCTCTGTGCCTGGGAAGCAGAAGTCTTCACATTGCTTCGCAGAATCGCTTTTGTGCAGAAAACAGTAACACTTGTTCAGAACGAAAGAAAGCACAGAGCCCCAGATTTTATGTTGTCCTGGAGAGCTTGCAGAGCACTGGGGAAAAGCAGGCAGAGAATTCCCTGCTAGCACGTTCTCTGTGCCTGGGAAGCAGAAGTGTTCAGATTGCTTCGCAGAATCGCTTTTGTGCAGAAAACAGTAACACTTGTTCAGAACGAAAGAAAGCACAGAGCCCCAGATTTTATGTTGTCCTGGAGAGCTTGCAGAGCACTGGGGAAAGGCAGGCAGAGAATTCCCTGCTAGCACCTTCTCTGTGCCTGGGAAGCAGAAGTCTTCACATTGCTTCGCAGAATCGCTTTTGTGCAGAAAACAGTAACACTTGTTCAGAACGAAAGAAAGCACAGAGCCCCAGATTTTATGTTGTCCTGGAGAGCTTGCAGAGCACTGGGGAAAGGCAGGCAGAGAATTCCCTGCTAGCACCTTCTCTGTGCCTGGGAAGCAGAAGTCTTCACATTGCTTCGCAGAATCGCTTTTGTGCAGAAAACAGTAACACTTGTTCAGAACGAAAGAAAGCACAGAGCCCCAGATTTTATGTTGTACTGGAGAGCTTGCAGAGCACTGGGGAAAAGCAGGCAGAGAATTCCCTGCTAGGACCTTCTCTGTGCCTGGGAAGCAGAAGTGTTCACATTGCTTCGCAGAATCGCTTTTGTGCAGAAAACAGTAACACTTGTTCAGAACGAAAGAAAGCACAGAGCCCCAGATTTTATGTTGTCCTGGAGAGCTTGCAGAGCACTGGGGAAAAGCAGGCAGAGAATTCCCTACTAGCACCTTCTCTGTGCCTGGGAAACAGAAGTGTTCCCATTGCTTCGCAGAATCGCTTTTGTGCAGAAAACAGTAACACTTGTTCAGAACGAAAGAAAGCACAGAGCCCCAGATTTTATGTTGTCCTGGAGAGCTTGCACAGCACTGGGGAAAGGCACGTAGAGAATTCTCTGCTAGCACCTTCTCTGTGCCTGGGAAGCAGAAGTCTTCACATTGCTTCGCAGAATCGCTTTTGTGCAGAAAACAGTAACACTTGTTCAGAACGAAAGAAAGCACAGAGCCCCAGATTTTATGTTGTCCTGGAGAGCTTGCAGAGCACTGGGGAAAAGCAGGCAGAGAATTCCCTGCTAGCACCTTCTCTGTGCCTGGGAAGCAGAAGTGTTCCCATTGCTTCGCAGAATCGCTTTTGTGCAGAAAACCGTAACACTTGTTCAGAACGAAAGAAAGCACAGAGCCCCAGATTTTATGTTGTCCTGGAGAGCTTGCAGAGCACTGGGGAAAGGCAGGCAGAGAATTCCCTGCTAGCACCTTCTCTGTGCCTGGGAAACAGAAGTGTTCCCATTGCTTCGCAGAATCGCTTTTGTGCAGAAAACAGTAACACTTGTTCAGAACGAAAGAAAGCACAGAGCCCCAGATTTTATGTTGTCCTGGAGAGCTTGCACAGCACTGGGGAAAGGCAGGCAGAGAATTCCCTGCTAGCACCTTCTCTGTGCCTGGGAAACAGAAGTGTTCCCATTGCTTCGCAGAATCGCTTTTGTGCAGAAAACAGTAACACTTGTTCAGAACGAAAGAAAGCACAGAGCCCCAGATTTTATGTTGTCCTGGAGAGCTAGCAGAGCACTGGGGAAAAGCAGGCAGAGATTTCCCTGCTAGCACGTTCTCTGTGCCTGGGAAGCAGAAGTGTTCACATTGCTTCGCAGAATCGCTTTTGTGCAGAAAACAGTAACACTTGTTCAGAACGAAAGAAAGCACAGAGCCCCAGATTTTATGTTGTCCTGGAGAGCTTGCACAGCACTGGGGAAAGGCAGGCAGAGAATTCCCTGCTAGCACCTTCTCTGTGCCTGGGAAGCAGAAGTCTTCACATTGCTTCGCAGAATCGCTTTTGTGCAGAAAACAGTAACACTTGTTCAGAACGAAAGAAAGCACAGAGCCCCAGATTTGCTGTTGTCCTGGAGAGCTTGCAGAGCACTGGGGAAAAGCAGGCAGAGAATTCCCTGCTAGCACCTTCTCTGTGCCTGGGAAACAGAAGTGTTCACATTGCTTCGCAGAATCGCTTTTGTGCAGAAAACAGTAACACTTGTTCAGAACGAAAGAAAGCACAGAGCCCCAGATTTTATGTTGTCCTGGAGAGCTTGCAGAGCACTGGGGAAAAGCAGGCAGAGAATTCCCTGCTAGCACCTTCTCTGTGCCTGGGAAACAGAAGTGTTCCCATTGCTTCGCAGAATCGCTTTTGTGCAGAAAACAGTAACACTTGTTCAGAACGAAAGAAAGCACAGAGCCCCAGATTTTATGTTGTCCTGGAGAGCTTGCAGAGCACTGGGGAAAGGCAGGCAGAGAATTCCCTGCTAGCACCTTCTCTGTGCCTGGGAAACAGAAGTGTTCACATTGCTTCGCAGAATCGCTTTTGTGCAGAAAACAGTAACACTTGTTCAGAACGAAAGAAAGCACAGAGCCCCAGATTTGCTGTTGTTCTGGAGAGCTTGCAGAGGACTGGGGAAAGGCAGGCAGAGAATTCCCTGCTAGCACCTTCTCTGTGCATGGGAAGCAGAAGTGTTCACATTGCTTCGCAGAATCGCTTTTGTGCAGAAAACAGTAACACTTGTTCAGAACGAAAGAAAGCACAGAGCCCCAGATTTTATGTTGTCATGGAGAGCTAGCAGAGCACTGGGGAAAGGCAGGCAGAGAATTCCCTGCTAGCACGTTCTCTGTGCCTGGGAAGCAGAAGTGTTCAGATTGCTTCGCAGAATCGCTTTTGTGCAGAAAACAGTAACACTTGTTCAGAACGAAAGAAAGCACAGAGCCCCAGATTTTATGTTGTCCTGGAGAGCTTGCAGAGCACTGGGGAAAAGCAGGCAGAGAATTCCCTGCTAGCACCTTCTCTGTGCCTGGGAAACAGAAGTGTTCACATTGCTTCGCAGAATCGCTTTTGTGCAGAAAACAGTAACACTTGTTCAGAACGAAAGAAAGCACAGAGCCCCAGATTTTATGTTGTCCTGGAGAGCTTGCAGAGTACTGGGGAAAGGCAGGCAGAGAATTCCCTGCTAGCACCTTCTCTGTGCCTGGGAAACAGAAGTGTTCACATTGCTTCGCAGAATCGCTTTTGTGCAGAAAACAGTAACACTTGTTCAGAACGAAAGAAAGCACAGAGCCCCAGATTTTATGTTGTCCTGGAGAGCTTGCAGAGCACTGGGGAAAGGCAGGCAGAGAATTCTCTGCTAGCACCTTCTCTGTGCCTGGGAAGCAGAAGTGTTCACATTGCTTCGCAGAATCGCTTTTGTGCAGAAAACAGTAACACTTGTTCAGAACGAAAGAAAGCACAGAGCCCCAGATTTTATGTTGTCCTGGAGAGCTTGCAGAGCACTGGGGAAAGGCAGGCAGAGAATTCCCTGCTAGCACCTTCTCTGTGCCTGGGAAGCAGAAGTCTTCACATTGCTTCGCAGAATCGCTTTTGTGCAGAAAACAGTAACACTTGTTCAGAACGAAAGAAAGCACAGAGCCCCAGATTTTATGTTGTCCTGGAGAGCTTGCAGAGCACTGGGGAAAAGCAGGCAGAGAATTCCCTGCTAGCACCTTCTCTGTGCCTGGGAAGCAGAAGTGTTCACATTGCTTCGCAGAATCGCTTTTGTGCAGAAAACAGTAACACTTGTTCAGAACGAAAGAAAGCACAGAGCCCCAGATTTTATGTTGTCCTGGAGAGCTTGCAGAGCACTGGGGAAAGGCAGGCAGAGAATTCCCTGCTAGCACCTTCTCTGTGCCTGTTCACATTGCTTCGCAGAATCGCTTTTGTGCAGAAAACAGTAACACTTGTTCAGAACGAAAAGAAAGCAATGGGCCCCAGATTTTATGTTGTCCTGGAGAGCTTGCAGAGCACTGGGGAAAGGCAGGCAGAGAATTCCCTGCTAGCACCTTCTCTGTGCCTGGGAAGCAGAAGTGTTCCCATTGCTTCGCAGAATCGCTTTTGTGCAGAAAACAGTAACACTTGTTCAGAACGAAAGAAAGCACAGAGCCCCAGATTTTATGTTGTCCTGGAGAGCTTGCACAGCACTGGGGAAAGGCACGTAGAGAATTCTCTGCTAGCACCTTCTCTGTGCCTGGGAAACAGAAGTGTTCCCATTGCTTCGCAGAATCGCTTTTGTGCAGAAAACAGTAACACTTGTTCAGAACGAAAGAAAGCACAGAGCCCCAGATTATATGTTGTCCTGGAGAGCTTGCAGAGCACTGGGGAAAAGCAGGCAGAGAATTCTCTGCGAGCACCTTCTCTGTGCCTGGGAAGCAGAAGTCTTCACATTGCTTCGCAGAATCGCTTTTGTGCAGAAAACAGTAACACTTGTTCAGAACGAAAGAAAGCACAGAGCCCCAGATTTTATGTTGTCCTGGAGAGCTTGCAGAGCACTGGGGAAAAGCAGGCAGAGAATTCCCTGCTAGCACCTTCTCTGTGCCTGGGAAACAGAAGTGTTCACATTGCTTCGCAGAATCGCTTTTGTGCAGAAAACAGTAACACTTGTTCAGAAGGAAAGAAAGCACAGAGCCCCAGATTTTATGTTGTCCTGGAGAGCTTGCAGAGTACTGGGGAAAGGCAGGCAGAGAATTCCCTGCTAGCACCTTCTCTGTGCCTGGGAAACAGAAGTGTTCACATTGCTTCGCAGAATCGCTTTTGTGCAGAAAACAGTAACACTTGTTCAGAACGAAAGAAAGCACAGAGCCCCAGATTTTATGTTGTCCTGGAGAGCTTGCAGAGCACTGGGGAAAGGCAGGCAGAGAATTCTCTGCTAGCACCTTCTCTGTGCCTGGGAAGCAGAAGTCTTCACATTGCTTCGCAGAATCGCTTTTGTGCAGAAAACAGTAACACTTGTTCAGAACGAAAGAAAGCACAGAGCCCCAGATTTTATGTTGTCCTGGAGAGCTTGCAGAGCACTGGGGAAAGGCAGGCAGAGAATTCCCTGCTAGCACCTTCTCTGTGCCTGGGAAGCAGAAGTCTTCACATTGCTTCGCAGAATCGCTTTTGTGCAGAAAACAGTAACACTTGTTCAGAACGAAAGAAAGCACAGAGCCCCAGATTTTATGTTGTCCTGGAGAGCTTGCAGAGCACTGGGGAAAGGCAGGCAGAGAATTCCCTGCTAGCACCTTCTCTGTGCCTGGGAAGCAGAAGTGTTCACATTGCTTCGCAGAATCGCTTTTGTGCAGAAAACAGTAACACTTGTTCAGAACGAAAGAAAGCACAGAGCCCCAGATTTTATGTTGTCCTGGAGAGCTTGCAGAGCACTGGGGAAAGGCAGGCAGAGAATTCCCTGCTAGCACCTTCTCTGTGCCTGTTCACATTGCTTCGCAGAATCGCTTTTGTGCAGAAAACAGTAACACTTGTTCAGAACGAAAAGAAAGCAATGGGCCCCAGATTTTATGTTGTCCTGGAGAGCTTGCAGAGCACTGGGGAAAGGCAGGCAGAGAATTCCCTGCTAGCACCTTCTCTGTGCCTGGGAAGCAGAAGTGTTCCCATTGCTTCGCAGAATCGCTTTTGTGCAGAAAACAGTAACACTTGTTCAGAACGAAAGAAAGCACAGAGCCCCAGATTTTATGTTGTCCTGGAGAGCTTGCACAGCACTGGGGAAAGGCACGTAGAGAATTCTCTGCTAGCACCTTCTCTGTGCCTGGGAAACAGAAGTGTTCCCATTGCTTCGCAGAATCGCTTTTGTGCAGAAAACAGTAACACTTGTTCAGAACGAAAGAAAGCACAGAGCCCCAGATTATATGTTGTCCTGGAGAGCTTGCAGAGCACTGGGGAAAAGCAGGCAGAGAATTCTCTGCTAGCACCTTCTCTGTGCCTGGGAAGCAGAAGTCTTCACATTGCTTCGCAGAATCGCTTTTGTGCAGAAAACAGTAACACTTGTTCAGAACGAAAGAAAGCACAGAGCCCCAGATTTGCTGTTGTCCTGGAGAGCTTGCAGAGCACTGGGGAAAAGCAGGCAGAGAATTCCCTGCTAGCACGTTCTCTGTGCCTGGGAAGCAGAAGTGTTCACATTGCTTCGCAGAATCGCTTTTGTGCAGAAAACAGTAACACTTGTTCAGAACGAAAGAAAGCACAGAGCCCCAGATTTTATGTTGTCCTGGAGAGCTTGCAGAGCACTGGGGAAAGGCAGGCAGAGAATTCCCTGCTAGCACCTTCTCTGTGCCTGGGAAGCAGAAGTGTTCACATTGCTTCGCAGAATCGCTTTTGTGCAGAAAACAGTAACACTTGTTCAGAACGAAAGAAAGCACAGAGCCCCAGATTTTATGTTGTCCTGGAGAGCTTGCAGAGCACTGGGGAAAGGCAGGCAGAGAATTCCCTGCTAGCACCTTCTCTGTGCCTGGGAAGCAGAAGTCTTCACATTGCTTCGCAGAATCGCTTTTGTGCAGAAAACAGTAACACTTGTTCAGAACGAAAGAAAGCACAGAGCCCCAGATTTTATGTTGTCCTGGAGAGCTTGCAGAGCACTGGGGAAAGGCAGGCAGAGAATTCCCTGCTAGCACCTTCTCTGTGCCTGGGAAGCAGAAGTCTTCACATTGCTTCGCAGAATCGCTTTTGTGCAGAAAACAGTAACACTTGTTCAGAACGAAAGAAAGCACAGAGCCCCAGATTTTATGTTGTACTGGAGAGCTTGCAGAGCACTGGGGAAAAGCAGGCAGAGAATTCCCTGCTAGGACCTTCTCTGTGCCTGGGAAGCAGAAGTGTTCACATTGCTTCGCAGAATCGCTTTTGTGCAGAAAACAGTAACACTTGTTCAGAACGAAAGAAAGCACAGAGCCCCAGATTTTATGTTGTCCTGGAGAGCTTGCAGAGCACTGGGGAAAAGCAGGCAGAGAATTCCCTGCTAGCACCTTCTCTGTGCCTGGGAAACAGAAGTGTTCCCATTGCTTCGCAGAATCGCTTTTGTGCAGAAAACAGTAACACTTGTTCAGAACGAAAGAAAGCACAGAGCCCCAGATTTTATGTTGTCCTGGAGAGCTTGCACAGCACTGGGGAAAGGCACGTAGAGAATTCTCTGCTAGCACCTTCTCTGTGCCTGGGAAGCAGAAGTCTTCACATTGCTTCGCAGAATCGCTTTTGTGCAGAAAACAGTAACACTTGTTCAGAACGAAAGAAAGCACAGAGCCCCAGATTTTATGTTGTCCTGGAGAGCTTGCAGAGCACTGGGGAAAAGCAGGCAGAGAATTCCCTGCTAGCACGTTCTCTGTGCCTGGGAAGCAGAAGTGTTCACATTGCTTCGCAGAATCGCTTTTGTGCAGAAAACAGTAACACTTGTTCAGAACGAAAGAAAGCACAGAGCCCCAGATTTTATGTTGTCCTGGAGAGCTTGCAGAGCACTGGGGAAAGGCAGGCAGAGAATTCCCTGCTAGCACCTTCTCTGTGCCTGGGAAGCAGAAGTCTTCACATTGCTTCGCAGAATCGCTTTTGTGCAGAAAACAGTAACACTTGTTCAGAACGAAAGAAAGCACAGAGCCCCAGATTTTATGTTGTCCTGGAGAGCTTGCAGAGCACTGGGGAAAGGCAGGCAGAGAATTCCCTGCTAGCACCTTCTCTGTGCCTGGGAAGCAGAAGTCTTCACATTGCTTCGCAGAATCGCTTTTGTGCAGAAAACAGTAACACTTGTTCAGAACGAAAGAAAGCACAGAGCCCCAGATTTTATGTTGTCCTGGAGAGCTTGCAGAGCACTGGGGAAAGGCAGGCAGAGAATTCCCTGCTAGCACCTTCTCTGTGCCTGGGAAACAGAAGTGTTCACATTGCTTCGCAGAATCGCTTTTGTGCAGAAAACAGTAACACTTGTTCAGAACGAAAGAAAGCACAGAGCCCCAGATTTTATGTTGTACTGGAGAGCTTGCAGAGCACTGGGGAAAAGCAGGCAGAGAATTCCCTGCTAGCACCTTCTCTGTGCCTGGGAAGCAGAAGTCTTCACATTGCTTCGCAGAATCGCTTTTGTGCAGAAAACAGTAACACTTGTTCAGAACGAAAGAAAGCACAGAGCCCCAGATTTTATGTTGTCCTGGAGAGCTTGCAGAGCACTGGGGAAAGGCAGGCAGAGAATTCCCTGCTAGCACCTTCTCTGTGCCTGGGAAGCAGAAGTCTTCACATTGCTTCGCAGAATCGCTTTTGTGCAGAAAACAGTAACACTTGTTCAGAACGAAAGAAAGCACAGAGCCCCAGATTTTATGTTGTACTGGAGAGCTTGCAGAGCACTGGGGAAAAGCAGGCAGAGAATTCCCTGCTAGGACCTTCTCTGTGCCTGGGAAGCAGAAGTGTTCACATTGCTTCGCAGAATCGCTTTTGTGCAGAAAACAGTAACACTTGTTCAGAACGAAAGAAAGCACAGAGCCCCAGATTTTATGTTGTCCTGGAGAGCTTGCAGAGCACTGGGGAAAAGCAGGCAGAGAATTCCCTGCTAGGACCTTCTCTGTGCCTGGGAAACAGAAGTGTTCCCATTGCTTCGCAGAATCGCTTTTGTGCAGAAAACAGTAACACTTGTTCAGAACGAAAGAAAGCACAGAGCCCCAGATTTTATGTTGTCCTGGAGAGCTTGCACAGCACTGGGGAAAGGCACGTAGAGAATTCTCTGCTAGCACCTTCTCTGTGCCTGGGAAGCAGAAGTCTTCACATTGCTTCGCAGAATCGCTTTTGTGCAGAAAACAGTAACACTTGTTCAGAACGAAAGAAAGCACAGAGCCCCAGATTTTATGTTGTACTGGAGAGCTTGCAGAGCACTGGGGAAAAGCAGGCAGAGAATTCCCTGCTAGGACCTTCTCTGTGCCTGGGAAGCAGAAGTGTTCACATTGCTTCGCAGAATCGCTTTTGTGCAGAAAACAGTAACACTTGTTCAGAACGAAAGAAAGCACAGAGCCCCAGATTTTATGTTGTCCTGGAGAGCTTGCAGAGCACTGGGGAAAAGCAGGCAGAGAATTCCCTGCTAGCACCTTCTCTGTGCCTGGGAAACAGAAGTGTTCCCATTGCTTCGCAGAATCGCTTTTGTGCAGAAAACAGTAACACTTGTTCAGAACGAAAGAAAGCACAGAGCCCCAGATTTTATGTTGTCCTGGAGAGCTTGCAGAGCACTGGGGAAAGGCACGTAGAGAATTCTCTGCTAGCACCTTCTCTGTGCCTGGGAAGCAGAAGTCTTCACATTGCTTCGCAGAATCGCTTTTGTGCAGAAAACAGTAACACTTGTTCAGAACGAAAGAAAGCACAGAGCCCCAGATTTTATGTTGTCCTGGAGAGCTTGCAGAGCACTGGGGAAAAGCAGGCAGAGAATTCCCTGCTAGCACCTTCTCTGTGCCTGGGAAGCAGAAGTGTTCCCATTGCTTCGCAGAATCGCTTTTGTGCAGAAAACCGTAACACTTGTTCAGAACGAAAGAAAGCACAGAGCCCCAGATTTTATGTTGTCCTGGAGAGCTTGCAGAGCACTGGGGAAAGGCAGGCAGAGAATTCCCTGCTAGCACCTTCTCTGTGCCTGGGAAACAGAAGTGTTCCCATTGCTTCGCAGAATCGCTTTTGTGCAGAAAACAGTAACACTTGTTCAGAACGAAAGAAAGCACAGAGCCCCAGATTTTATGTTGTCCTGGAGAGCTTGCACAGCACTGGGGAAAGGCAGGCAGAGAATTCCCTGCTAGCACCTTCTCTGTGCCTGGGAAACAGAAGTGTTCCCATTGCTTCGCAGAATCGCTTTTGTGCAGAAAACAGTAACACTTGTTCAGAACGAAAGAAAGCACAGAGCCCCAGATTTTATGTTGTCCTGGAGAGTTAGCAGAGCACTGGGGAAAAGCAGGCAGAGATTTCCCTGCTAGCACCTTCTCTGTGCCTGGGAAGCAGAAGTGTTCACATTGCTTCGCAGAATCGCTTTTGTGCAGAAAACAGTAACACTTGTTCAGAACGAAAGAAAGCACAGAGCCCCAGATTTTATGTTGTCCTGGAGAGCTTGCACAGCACTGGGGAAAGGCAGGCAGAGAATTCCCTGCTAGCACCTTCTCTGTGCCTGGGAAGCAGAAGTCTTCACATTGCTTCGCAGAATCGCTTTTGTGCAGAAAACAGTAACACTTGTTCAGAACGAAAGAAAGCACAGAGCCCCAGATTTGCTGTTGTCCTGGAGAGCTTGCAGAGCACTGGGGAAAAGCAGGCAGAGAATTCCCTGCTAGGACCTTCTCTGTGCCTGGGAAGCAGAAGTGTTCACATTGCTTCGCAGAATCGCTTTTGTGCAGAAAACAGTAACACTTGTTCAGAACGAAAGAAAGCACAGAGCCCCAGATTTTATGTTGTCCTGGAGAGCTTGCAGAGCACTGGGGAAAAGCAGGCAGAGAATTCCCTGCTAGCACCTTCTCTGTGCCTGGGAAACAGAAGTGTTCCCATTGCTTCGCAGAATCGCTTTTGTGCAGAAAACAGTAACACTTGTTCAGAACGAAAGAAAGCACAGAGCCCCAGATTTTATGTTGTCCTGGAGAGCTTGCAGAGCACTGGGGAAAGGCAGGCAGAGAATTCCCTGCTAGCACCTTCTCTGTGCCTGGGAAACAGAAGTGTTCACATTGCTTCGCAGAATCGCTTTTGTGCAGAAAACAGTAACACTTGTTCAGAACGAAAGAAAGCACAGAGCCCCATATTTGCTGTTGTTCTGGAGAGCTTGCAGAGGACTGGGGAAAGGCAGGCAGAGAATTCCCTGCTAGCACCTTCTCTGTGCATGGGAAGCAGAAGTGTTCACATTGCTTCGCAGAATCGCTTTTGTGCAGAAAACAGTAACAGTTGTTCAGAACGAAAGAAAGCACAGAGCCCCAGATTTTATGTTGTCATGGAGAGCTAGCAGAGCACTGGGGAAAAGCAATCAGAGAATTCCCTGCTAGCACGTTCTCTGTGCCTGGGAAGCAGAAGTGTTCCCATTGCTTCGCAGAATCGCTTTTGTGCAGAAAACAGTAACACTTGTTCAGAACGAAAGAAAGCACAGAGCCCCAGATTTTATGTTGTCCTGGAGAGCTTGCAGAGCACTGGGGAAAAGCAGGCAGAGAATTCCCTGCTAGCACCTTCTCTGTGCCTGGGAAACAGAAGTGTTCACATTGCTTCGCAGAATCGCTTTTGTGCAGAAAACAGTAACACTTGTTCAGAACGAAAGAAAGCACAGAGCCCCAGATTTTATGTTGTCCTGGAGAGCTTGCAGAGTACTGGGGAAAGGCAGGCAGAGAATTCCCTGCTAGCACCTTCTCTGTGCCTGGGAAACAGAAGTGTTCACATTGCTTCGCAGAATCGCTTTTGTGCAGAAAACAGTAACACTTGTTCAGAACGAAAGAAAGCACAGAGCCCCAGATTTTATGTTGTCCTGGAGAGCTTGCAGAGCACTGGGGAAAGGCAGGCAGAGAATTCTCTGCTAGCACCTTCTCTGTGCCTGGGAAGCAGAAGTCTTCACATTGCTTCGCAGAATCGCTTTTGTGCAGAAAACAGTAACACTTGTTCAGAACGAAAGAAAGCACAGAGCCCCAGATTTTATGTTGTCCTGGAGAGCTTGCAGAGCACTGGGGAAAGGCAGGCAGAGAATTCCCTGCTAGCACCTTCTCTGTGCCTGGGAAGCAGAAGTCTTCACATTGCTTCGCAGAATCGCTTTTGTGCAGAAAACAGTAACACTTGTTCAGAACGAAAGAAAGCACAGAGCCCCAGATTTTATGTTGTCCTGGAGAGCTTGCAGAGCACTGGGGAAAAGCAGGCAGAGAATTCCCTGCTAGCACCTTCTCTGTGCCTGGGAAGCAGAAGTCTTCACATTGCTTCGCAGAATCGCTTTTGTGCAGAAAACAGTAACACTTGTTCAGAACGAAAGAAAGCACAGAGCCCCAGATTTTATGTTGTCCTGGAGAGCTTGCAGAGCACTGGGGAAAGGCAGGCAGAGAATTCCCTGCTAGCACCTTCTCTGTGCCTGTTCACATTGCTTCGCAGAATCGCTTTTGTGCAGAAAACAGTAACACTTGTTCAGAACGAAAAGAAAGCACAGAGCCCCAGATTTTATGTTGTCCTGGAGAGCTTGCAGAGCACTGGGGAAAGGCAGGCAGAGAATTCCCTGCTAGCACGTTCTCTGTGCCTGGGAAACAGAAGTGTTCCCATTGCTTCGCAGAATCGCTTTTGTGCAGAAAACAGTAACACTTGTTCAGAACGAAAAGAAAGCACAGAGCCCCAGATTTTATGTTGTCCTGGAGAGCTTGCAGAGCACTGGGGAAAGGCAGGCAGAAAATTCCCTGCTAGCACCTTCTCTGTGCCTGGGAAGCAGAAGTGTTCACATTGCTTCGCAGAATCGCTTTTGTGCAGAAAACAGTAACACTTGTTCAGAACGAAAGAAAGCACAGAGCCCCAGATTTTATGTTGTCCTGGAGAGCTTGCAGAGCACTGGGGAAAAGCAGGCAGAGAATTCCCTGCTAGCACCTTCTCTGTGCCTGGGAAGCAGAAGTCTTCACATTGCTTCGCAGAATCGCTTTTGTGCAGAAAACAGTAACACTTGTTCAGAACGAAAGAAAGCACAGAGCCCCAGATTTTATGTTGTCCTGGAGAGCTTGCACAGCACTGGGGAAAGGCACGTAGAGAATTCTCTGCTAGCACCTTCTCTGTGCCTGGGAAACAGAAGTGTTCCCATTGCTTCGCAGAATCGCTTTTGTGCAGAAAACAGTAACACTTGTTCAGAACGAAAGAAAGCACAGAGCCCCAGATTTTATGTTGTCCTGGAGAGCTTGCAGAGCACTGGGGAAAAGCAGGCAGAGAATTCTCTGCTAGCACCTTCTCTGTGCCTGGGAAGCAGAAGTCTTCACATTGCTTCGCAGAATCGCTTTTGTGCAGAAAACAGTAACACTTGTTCAGAACGAAAGAAAGCACAGAGCCCCAGATTTTATGTTGTCCTGGAGAGCTTGCAGAGCACTGGGGAAAAGCAGGCAGAGAATTCCCTGCTAGCACGTTCTCTGTGCCTGGGAAGCAGAAGTGTTCACATTGCTTCGCAGAATCGCTTTTGTGCAGAAAACAGTAACACTTGTTCAGAACGAAAGAAAGCACAGAGCCCCAGATTTTATGTTGTCCTGGAGAGCTTGCAGAGCACTGGGGAAAGGCAGGCAGAGAATTCCCTGCTAGCACCTTCTCTGTGCCTGGGAAGCAGAAGTGTTCACATTGCTTCGCAGAATCGCTTTTGTGCAGAAAACAGTAACACTTGTTCAGAACGAAAGAAAGCACAGAGCCCCAGATTTTATGTTGTCCTGGAGAGCTTGCAGAGCACTGGGGAAAGGCAGGCAGAGAATTCCCTGCTAGCACCTTCTCTGTGCCTGGGAAGCAGAAGTCTTCACATTGCTTCGCAGAATCGCTTTTGTGCAGAAAACAGTAACACTTGTTCAGAACGAAAGAAAGCACAGAGCCCCAGATTTTATGTTGTCCTGGAGAGCTTGCAGAGCACTGGGGAAAGGCAGGCAGAGAATTCCCTGCTAGCACCTTCTCTGTGCCTGGGAAGCAGAAGTCTTCACATTGCTTCGCAGAATCGCTTTTGTGCAGAAAACAGTAACACTTGTTCAGAACGAAAGAAAGCACAGAGCCCCAGATTTTCTGTTGTCCTGGAGAGCTTGCAGAGCACTGGGGAAAAGCAGGCAGAGAATTCCCTGCTAGGACCTTCTCTGTGCCTGGGAAGCAGAAGTGTTCACATTGCTTCGCAGAATCGCTTTTGTGCAGAAAACAGTAACACTTGTTCAGAACGAAAGAAAGCACAGAGCCCCAGATTTTATGTTGTCCTGGAGAGCTTGCAGAGCACTGGGGAAAAGCAGGCAGAGAATTCCCTGCTAGCACCTTCTCTGTGCCTGGGAAACAGAAGTGTTCCCATTGCTTCGCAGAATCGCTTTTGTGCAGAAAACAGTAACACTTGTTCAGAACGAAAGAAAGCACAGAGCCCCAGATTTTATGTTGTCCTGGAGAGCTTGCACAGCACTGGGGAAAGGCACGTAGAGAATTCTCTGCTAGCACCTTCTCTGTGCCTGGGAAGCAGAAGTCTTCACATTGCTTCGCAGAATCGCTTTTGTGCAGAAAACAGTAACACTTGTTCAGAACGAAAGAAAGCACAGAGCCCCAGATTTTATGTTGTCCTGGAGAGCTTGCAGAGCACTGGGGAAAAGCAGGCAGAGAATTCCCTGCTAGCACGTTCTCTGTGCCTGGGAAGCAGAAGTGTTCACATTGCTTCGCAGAATCGCTTTTGTGCAGAAAACAGTAACACTTGTTCAGAACGAAAGAAAGCACAGAGCCCCAGATTTTATGTTGTCCTGGAGAGCTTGCAGAGCACTGGGGAAAGGCAGGCAGAGAATTCCCTGCTAGCACCTTCTCTGTGCCTGGGAAGCAGAAGTGTTCACATTGCTTCGCAGAATCGCTTTTGTGCAGAAAACAGTAACACTTGTTCAGAACGAAAGAAAGCACAGAGCCCCAGATTTTATGTTGTCCTGGAGAGCTTGCAGAGCACTGGGGAAAGGCAGGCAGAGAATTCCCTGCTAGCACCTTCTCTGTGCCTGGGAAGCAGAAGTCTTCACATTGCTTCGCAGAATCGCTTTTGTGCAGAAAACAGTAACACTTGTTCAGAACGAAAGAAAGCACAGAGCCCCAGATTTTATGTTGTCCTGGAGAGCTTGCAGAGCACTGGGGAAAGGCAGGCAGAGAATTCCCTGCTAGCACCTTCTCTGTGCCTGGGAAGCAGAAGTGTTCCCATTGCTTCGCAGAATCGCTTTTGTGCAGAAAACAGTAACACTTGTTCAGAACGAAAGAAAGCACAGAGCCCCAGATTTTATGTTGTACTGGAGAGCTTGCAGAGCACTGGGGAAAAGCAGGCAGAGAATTCCCTGCTAGCACCTTCTCTGTGCCTGGGAAGCAGAAGTCTTCACATTGCTTCGCAGAATCGCTTTTGTGCAGAAAACAGTAACACTTGTTCAGAACGAAAGAAAGCACAGAGCCCCAGATTTTATGTTGTCCTGGAGAGCTTGCAGAGCACTGGGGAAAGGCAGGCAGAGAATTCCCTGCTAGCACCTTCTCTGTGCCTGGGAAGCAGAAGCCTTCACATTGCTTCGCAGAATCGCTTTTGTGCAGAAAACAGTAACACTTGTTCAGAACGAAAGAAAGCACAGAGCCCCAGATTTTATGTTGTACTGGAGAGCTTGCAGAGCACTGGGGAAAAGCAGGCAGAGAATTCCCTGCTAGGACCTTCTCTGTGCCTGGGAAGCAGAAGTGTTCACATTGCTTCGCAGAATCGCTTTTGTGCAGAAAACAGTAACACTTGTTCAGAACGAAAGAAAGCACAGAGCCCCAGATTTTATGTTGTCCTGGAGAGCTTGCAGAGCACTGGGGAAAAGCAGGCAGAGAATTCCCTGCTAGCACCTTCTCTGTGCCTGGGAAACAGAAGTGTTCCCATTGCTTCGCAGAATCGCTTTTGTGCAGAAAACAGTAACACTTGTTCAGAACGAAAGAAAGCACAGAGCCCCAGATTTTATGTTGTCCTGGAGAGCTTGCACAGCACTGGGGAAAGGCACGTAGAGAATTCTCTGCTAGCACCTTCTCTGTGCCTGGGAAGCAGAAGTCTTCACATTGCTTCGCAGAATCGCTTTTGTGCAGAAAACAGTAACACTTGTTCAGAACGAAAGAAAGCACAGAGCCCCAGATTTTATGTTGTCCTGGAGAGCTTGCAGAGCACTGGGGAAAAGCAGGCAGAGAATTCCCTGCTAGCACGTTCTCTGTGCCTGGGAAGCAGAAGTGTTCACATTGCTTCGCAGAATCGCTTTTGTGCAGAAAACAGTAACACTTGTTCAGAACGAAAGAAAGCACAGAGCCCCAGATTTTATGTTGTCCTGGAGAGCTTGCAGAGCACTGGGGAAAGGCAGGCAGAGAATTCCCTGCTAGCACCTTCTCTGTGCCTGGGAAGCAGAAGTCTTCACATTGCTTCGCAGAATCGCTTTTGTGCAGAAAACAGTAACACTTGTTCAGAACGAAAGAAAGCACAGAGCCCCAGATTTTATGTTGTTCTGGAGAGCTTGCAGAGCACTGGGGAAAAGCAGGCAGAGATTTCCCTGCTAGCACGTTCTCTGTGCCTGGGAAGCAGAAGTGTTCAGATTGCTTCGCAGAATCGCTTTTGTGCAGAAAACAGTAACACTTGTTCAGAACGAAAGAAAGCACAGAGCCCCAGATTTTATGTTGTCCTGGAGAGCTTGCAGAGCACTGGGGAAAGGCAGGCAGAGAATTCCCTGCTAGCACCTTCTCTGTGCCTGGGAAACAGAAGTGTTCACATTGCTTCGCAGAATCGCTTTTGTGCAGAAAACAGTAACACTTGTTCAGAACGAAAGAAAGCACAGAGCCCCAGATTTTATGTTGTCCTGGAGAGCTTGCAGAGCACTGGGGAAAAGCAGGCAGAGAATTCTCTGCTAGCACCTTCTCTGTGCCTGGGAAGCAGAAGTCTTCACATTGCTTCGCAGAATCGCTTTTGTGCAGAAAACAGTAACACTTGTTCAGAACGAAAGAAAGCACAGAGCCCCAGATTTTATGTTGTCCTCGAGAGCTTGCAGAGCACTGGGGAAAGGCAGGCAGAGAATTCCCTGCTAGCACCTTCTCTGTGCCTGTTCACATTGCTT
This sequence comes from Strix uralensis, assembly GCF_047716275.1. Classification (NCBI taxonomy): domain Eukaryota; kingdom Metazoa; phylum Chordata; class Aves; order Strigiformes; family Strigidae; genus Strix; species Strix uralensis. Next base: position 8,552 of record NW_027436749.1, on the reverse strand, counting down.
CGCAGAATCGCTTTTGTGCAGAAAACAATAACACTTGTTCAGAAGGAAAGAAAGCACAGAGCCCCAGATTTTATGTTGTCCTGGAGAGCTTGCAGAGCACTGGGGAAAAGCAGGCAGAGATTTCCCTGCTAGCACGTTCTCTGTGCCTGGGAAGCAGAAGTGTTCAGATTGCTTCGCAGAATCGCTTTTGTGCAGAAAACAGTAACACTTGTTCAGAACGAAAGAAAGCACAGAGCCCCAGATTTTATGTTGTCCTGGAGAGCTTGCAGAGCACTGGGGAAAGGCAGGCAGAGAATTCCCTGCTAGCACCTTCTCTGTGCCTGGGAAGCAGAAGTGTTCACATTGCTTCGCAGAATCGCTTTTGTGCAGAAAACAGTAACACTTGTTCAGAACGAAAGAAAGCACAGAGCCCCAGATTTTATGTTGTCCTGGAGAGCTTGCAGAGCACTGGGGAAAGGCAGGCAGAGAATTCCCTGCTAGCACCTTCTCTGTGCCTGGGAAGCAGAAGTGTTCCCATTGCTTCGCAGAATCGCTTTTGTGCAGAAAACAGTAACACTTGTTCAGAACGAAAGAAAGCACAGAGCCCCAGATTTTATGTTGTCCTGGAGAGCTTGCAGAGCACTGGGGAAAAGCAGGCAGAGAATTCCCTGCTAGCACCTTCTCTGTGCCTGGGAAGCAGAAGTCTTCACATTGCTTCGCAGAATCGCTTTTGTGCAGAAAACAGTAACACTTGTTCAGAACGAAAGAAAGCACAGAGCCCCAGATTTTATGTTGTCCTGGAGAGCTTGCAGAGCACTGGGGAAAGGCAGGCAGAGAATTCCCTGCTAGCACCTTCTCTGTGCCTGGGAAGCAGAAGTCTTCACATTGCTTCGCAGAATCGCTTTTGTGCAGAAAACAGTAACACTTGTTCAGAACGAAAGAAAGCACAGAGCCCCAGATTTTATGTTGTACTGGAGAGCTTGCAGAGCACTGGGGAAAAGCAGGCAGAGAATTCCCTGCTAGGACCTTCTCTGTGCCTGGGAAGCAGAAGTCTTCACATTGCTTCGCAGAATCGCTTTTGTGCAGAAAACAGTAACACTTGTTCAGAACGAAAGAAAGCACAGAGCCCCAGATTTTATGTTGTCCTGGAGAGCTTGCAGAGCACTGGGGAAAAGCAGGCAGAGAATTCCCTGCTAGCACCTTCTCTGTGCCTGGGAAACAGAAGTGTTCCCATTGCTTCGCAGAATCGCTTTTGTGCAGAAAACAGTAACACTTGTTCAGAACGAAAGAAAGCACAGAGCCCCAGATTTTATGTTGTCCTGGAGAGCTTGCACAGCACTGGGGAAAGGCACGTAGAGAATTCTCTGCTAGCACCTTCTCTGTGCCTGGGAAGCAGAAGTCTTCACATTGCTTCGCAGAATCGCTTTTGTGCAGAAAACAGTAACACTTGTTCAGAACGAAAGAAAGCACAGAGCCCCAGATTTTATGTTGTCCTGGAGAGCTTGCAGAGCACTGGGGAAAGGCAGGCAGAGAATTCTCTGCTAGCACCTTCTCTGTGCCTGGGAAGCAGAAGTCTTCACATTGCTTCGCAGAATCGCTTTTGTGCAGAAAACAGTAACACTTGTTCAGAACGAAAGAAAGCACAGAGCCCCAGATTTTATGTTGTCCTCGAGAGCTTGCAGAGCACTGGGGAAAGGCAGGCAGAGAATTCCCTGCTAGCACCTTCTCTGTGCCTGTTCACATTGCTTCGCAGAATCGCTTTTGTGCAGAAAACAATAACACTTGTTCAGAAGGAAAGAAAGCACAGAGCCCCAGATTTTATGTTGTCCTGGAGAGCTTGCAGAGCACTGGGGAAAAGCAGGCAGAGATTTCCCTGCTAGCACGTTCTCTGTGCCTGGGAAGCAGAAGTGTTCAGATTGCTTCGCAGAATCGCTTTTGTGCAGAAAACAGTAACACTTGTTCAGAACGAAAGAAAGCACAGAGCCCCAGATTTTATGTTGTCCTGGAGAGCTTGCAGAGCACTGGGGAAAGGCAGGCAGAGAATTCCCTGCTAGCACCTTCTCTGTGCCTGGGAAGCAGAAGTGTTCACATTGCTTCGCAGAATCGCTTTTGTGCAGAAAACAGTAACACTTGTTCAGAACGAAAGAAAGCACAGAGCCCCAGATTTTATGTTGTCCTGGAGAGCTAGCAGAGCACTGGGGAAAAGCAGGCAGAGAATTCCCTGCTAGCACCTTCTCTGTTCCTGGGAAGCAGAAGTGTTCCCATTGCTTCGCAGAATCGCTTTTGTGCAGAAAACAGTAACACTTGTTCAGAACGAAAGAAAGCACAGAGCCCCAGATTTTATGTTGTCCTTGAGAGCTTGCAGAGCACTGGGGAAAAGCAGGCAGAGAATTCCCTGCTAGCACCTTCTCTGTGCCTGGGAAGCAGAAGTCTTCACATTGCTTCGCAGAATCGCTTTTGTGCAGAAAACAGTAACACTTGTTCAGAACGAAAGAAAGCACAGAGCCCCAGATTTTATGTTGTCCTGGAGAGCTTGCAGAGTACTGGGGAAAGGCAGGCAGAGAATTCCCTGCTAGCATCTTCTCTGTGCCTGGGAAACAGAAGTGTTCACATTGCTTCGCAGAATCGCTTTTGTGCAGAAAACAGTAACACTTGTTCAGAACGAAAGAAAGCACAGAGCCCCAGATTTTATGTTGTTCTGGAGAGCTTGCAGAGCACTGGGGAAAAGCAGGCAGAGATTTCCCTGCTAGCACATTCTCTGTGCCTGGGAAGCAGAAGTCTTCACATTGCTTCGCAGAATCGCTTTTGTGCAGAAAACAGTAACAGTTGTTCAGAACGAAAGAAAGCACAGAGCCCCAGATTTTATGTTGTCCTGGAGAGCTTGCAGAGCACTGGGGAAAGGCAGGCAGAGAATTCCCTGCTAGCACCTTCTCTGTGCCTGGGAAGCAGAAGTCTTCACATTGCTTCGCAGAATCGCTTTTCTGCAGAAAACAGTAACACTTGTTCAGAACGAAAGAAAGCACAGAGCCCCAGATTTTATGTTGTCCTGGAGAGCTTGCAGAGCACTGGGGAAAGGCAGGCAGAGAATTCCCTGCTAGCACCTTCTCTGTGCCTGGGAAGCAGAAGTCTTCACATTGCTTCGCAGAATCGCTTTTGTGCAGAAAACAGTAACACTTGTTCAGAACGAAAGAAAGCACAGAGCCCCAGATTTTATGTTGTCCTGGAGAGCTTGCAGAGCACTGGGGAAAAGCAGGCAAGGAATTCCCTGCTAGCACCTTCTCTGTGCCTGGGAAGCAGAAGTGTTCACATTGCTTCGCAGAATCGCTTTTGTGCAGAAAACAGTAACACTTGTTCAGAACGAAAGAAAGCACAGAGCCCCAGATTTTATGTTGTCCTGGAGAGCTTGCACAGCACTGGGGAAAAGCAGGCAGAGAATTCCCTGCTAGCACCTTCTCTGTGCCTGGGAAACAGAAGTGTTCCCATTGCTTCGCAGAATCGCTTTTGTGCAGAAAACAGTAACACTTGTTCAGAACGAAAGAAAGCACAGAGCCCCAGATTTTATGTTGTCCTGGAGAGCTTGCAGAGTACTGGGGAAAGGCAGGCAGAGAATTCCCTGCTAGCACCTTCTCTGTGCCTGGGAAACAGAAGTGTTCACATTGCTTCGCAGAATCGCTTTTGTGCAGAAAACAGTAACACTTGTTCAGAACGAAAGAAAGCACAGAGCCCCAGATTTTATGTTGTCCTGGAGAGCTTGCAGAGCACTGGGGAAAGGCAGGCAGAGAATTCTCTGCTAGCACCTTCTCTGTGCCTGGGAAGCAGAAGTCTTCACATTGCTTCGCAGAATCGCTTTTGTGCAGAAAACAGTAACACTTGTTCAGAACGAAAGAAAGCACAGAGCCCCAGATTTTATGTTGTCCTCGAGAGCTTGCAGAGCACTGGGGAAAGGCAGGCAGAGAATTCCCTGCTAGCACCTTCTCTGTGCCTGTTCACATTGCTTCGCAGAATCGCTTTTGTGCAGAAAACAATAACACTTGTTCAGAAGGAAAGAAAGCACAGAGCCCCAGATTTTATGTTGTCCTGGAGAGCTTGCAGAGCACTGGGGAAAAGCAGGCAGAGAATTCCCTGCTAGCACGTTCTCTGTGCCTGGGAAGCAGAAGTGTTCAGATTGCTTCGCAGAATCGCTTTTGTGCAGAAAACAGTAACACTTGTTCAGAACGAAAGAAAGCACAGAGCCCCAGATTTGCTGTTGTCCTGGAGAGCTTGCAGAGCACTGGGGAAAGGCAGGCAGAGAATTCCCTGCTAGCACCTTCTCTGTGCCTGGGAAGCAGAAGTGTTCACATTGCTTCGCAGAATCGCTTTTGTGCAGAAAACAGTAACACTTGTTCAGAACGAAAGAAAGCACAGAGCCCCAGATTTTATGTTGTCCTGGAGAGCTTGCAGAGCACTGGGGAAAGGCAGGCAGAGAATTCCCTGCTAGCACCTTCTCTGTGCCTGGGAAGCAGAAGTCTTCACATTGCTTCGCAGAATCGCTTTTGTGCAGAAAACAGTAACACTTGTTCAGAACGAAAGAAAGCACAGAGCCCCAGATTTTATGTTGTCCTTGAGAGCTTGCAGAGCACTGGGGAAAAGCAGGCAGAGAATTCCCTGCTAGCACCTTCTCTGTGCCTGGGAAACAGAAGTGTTCCCATTGCTTCGCAGAATCGCTTTTGTGCAGAAAACAGTAACACTTGTTCAGAACGAAAGAAAGCACAGAGCCCCAGATTTTATGTTGTCCTGGAGAGCTTGCAGAGTACTGGGGAAAGGCAGGCAGAGAATTCCCTGCTAGCACCTTCTCTGTGCCTGGGAAACAGAAGTGTTCCCATTGCTTCGCAGAATCGCTTTTGTGCAGAAAACAGTAACACTTGTTCAGAACGAAAGAAAGCACAGAGCCCCAGATTTTATGTTGTTCTGGAGAGCTTGCAGAGCACTGGGGAAAAGCAGGCAGAGATTTCCCTGCTAGCACGTTCTCTGTGCCTGGGAAGCAGAAGTGTTCAGATTGCTTCGCAGAATCGCTTTTGTGCAGAAAACAGTAACACTTGTTCAGAACGAAAGAAAGCACAGAGCCCCAGATTTTATGTTGTCCTCGAGAGCTTGCAGAGCACTGGGGAAAGGCAGGCAGAGAATTCCCTGCTAGCACCTTCTCTGTGCCTGGGAAGCAGAAGTCTTCACATTGCTTCGCAGAATCGCTTTTGTGCAGAAAACAGTAACACTTGTTCAGAACGAAAGAAAGCACAGAGCCCCAGATTTTATGTTGTCCTGGAGAGCTTGCAGAGTACTGGGGAAAGGCAGGCAGAGAATTCCCTGCTAGCACCTTCTCTGTGCCTGGGAAACAGAAGTGTTCACATTGCTTCGCAGAATCGCTTTTGTGCAGAAAACAGTAACACTTGTTCAGAACGAAAGAAAGCACAGAGCCCCAGATTTTATGTTGTCCTGGAGAGCTTGCAGAGCACTGGGGAAAGGCAGGCAGAGAATTCCCTGCTAACACCTTTTCTGTGCCTGGGAAGCAGAAGTCTTCACATTGCTTCGCAGAATCGCTTTTGTGCAGAAAACAGTAACACTTGTTCAGAACGAAAGAAAGCACAGAGCCCCAGATTTTATGTTGTCCTGGAGAGCTTGCAGAGCACTGGGGAAAAGCAGGCAAGGAATTCCCTGCTAGCACCTTCTCTGTGCCTGGGAAGCAGAAGTGTTCACATTGCTTCGCAGAATCGCTTTTGTGCAGAAAACAGTAACACTTGTTCAGAACGAAAGAAAGCACAGAGCCCCAGATTTTATGTTGTCCTGGAGAGCTTGCAGAGCACTGGGGAAAGGCAGGCAGAGAATTCCCTGCTAACACCTTTTCTGTGCCTGGGAAGCAGAAGTCTTCACATTGCTTCGCAGAATCGCTTTTGTGCAGAAAACAGTAACACTTGTTCAGAACGAAAGAAAGCACAGAGCCCCAGATTTTATGTTGTCCTGGAGAGCTTGCAGAGCACTGGGGAAAAGCAGGCAAGGAATTCCCTGCTAGCACCTTCTCTGTGCCTGGGAAGCAGAAGTGTTCACATTGCTTCGCAGAATCGCTTTTGTGCAGAAAACAGTAACACTTGTTCAGAACGAAAGAAAGCACAGAGCCCCAGATTTTATGTTGTCCTGGAGAGCTTGCAGAGTACTGGGGAAAGGCAGGCAGAGAATTCCCTGCTAGCACCTTCTCTGTGCCTGGGAAACAGAAGTGTTCACATTGCTTCGCAGAATCACTTTTGTGCAGAAAACAGTAACACTTGTTCAGAACGAAAGAAAGCACAGAGCCCCAGATTTTATGTTGTCCTGGAGAGCTTGCAGAGCACTGGGGAAAAGCAGGCAGAGAATTCTCTGCTAGCACCTTCTCTGTGCCTGGGAAGCAGAAGTCTTCACATTGCTTCGCAGAATCGCTTTTGTGCAGAAAACAGTAACACTTGTTCAGAACGAAAGAAAGCACAGAGCCCCAGATTTTATGTTGTCCTGGAGAGCTTGCAGAGTACTGGGGAAAGGCAGGCAGAGAATTCCCTGCTAGCACCTTCTCTGTGCCTGGGAAACAGAAGTGTTCACATTGCTTCGCAGAATCGCTTTTGTGCAGAAAACAGTAACACTTGTTCAGAACGAAAGAAAGCACAGAGCCCCAGATTTTATGTTGTCCTGGAGAGCTTGCAGAGCACTGGGGAAAGGCAGGCAGAGAATTCCCTGCTAACACCTTTTCTGTGCCTGGGAAGCAGAAGTCTTCACATTGCTTCGCAGAATCGCTTTTGTGCAGAAAACAGTAACACTTGTTCAGAACGAAAGAAAGCACAGAGCCCCAGATTTTATGTTGTCCTGGAGAGCTTGCAGAGCACTGGGGAAAAGCAGGCAAGGAATTCCCTGCTAGCACCTTCTCTGTGCCTGGGAAGCAGAAGTGTTCACATTGCTTCGCAGAATCGCTTTTGTGCAGAAAACAGTAACACTTGTTCAGAACGAAAGAAAGCACAGAGCCCCAGATTTTATGTTGTCCTGGAGAGCTTGCAGAGCACTGGGGAAAGGCAGGCAGAGAATTCCCTGCTAACACCTTTTCTGTGCCTGGGAAGCAGAAGTCTTCACATTGCTTCGCAGAATCGCTTTTGTGCAGAAAACAGTAACACTTGTTCAGAACGAAAGAAAGCACAGAGCCCCAGATTTTATGTTGTCCTGGAGAGCTTGCAGAGCACTGGGGAAAAGCAGGCAAGGAATTCCCTGCTAGCACCTTCTCTGTGCCTGGGAAGCAGAAGTGTTCACATTGCTTCGCAGAATCGCTTTTGTGCAGAAAACAGTAACACTTGTTCAGAACGAAAGAAAGCACAGAGCCCCAGATTTTATGTTGTCCTGGAGAGCTTGCAGAGTACTGGGGAAAGGCAGGCAGAGAATTCCCTGCTAGCACCTTCTCTGTGCCTGGGAAACAGAAGTGTTCACATTGCTTCGCAGAATCACTTTTGTGCAGAAAACAGTAACACTTGTTCAGAACGAAAGAAAGCACAGAGCCCCAGATTTTATGTTGTCCTGGAGAGCTTGCAGAGCACTGGGGAAAAGCAGGCAGAGAATTCTCTGCTAGCACCTTCTCTGTGCCTGGGAAGCAGAAGTCTTCACATTGCTTCGCAGAATCGCTTTTGTGCAGAAAACAGTAACACTTGTTCAGAACGAAAGAAAGCACAGAGCCCCAGATTTTATGTTGTCCTCGAGAGCTTGCAGAGCACTGGGGAAAGGCAGGCAGAGAATTCCCTGCTAGCACCTTCTCTGTGCCTGGGAAGCAGAAGTGTTCACATTGCTTCGCAGAATCGCTTTTGTGCAGAAAACAGTAACACTTGTTCAGAACGAAAGAAAGCACAGAGCCCCAGATTTTATGTTGTCCTGGAGAGCTTGCAGAGCACTGGGGAAAAGCAGGCAGAGAATTCCCTGCTAGCACCTTCTCTGTGCCTGGGAAGCAGAAGTGTTCCCATTGCTTCGCAGAATCGCTTTTGTGCAGAAAACAGTAACACTTGTTCAGAACGAAAGAAAGCACAGAGCCCCAGATTTTATGTTGTCCTGGAGAGCTTGCACAGCACTGGGGAAAGGCACGTAGAGAATTCTCTGCTAGCACCTTCTCTGTGCCTGGGAAACAGAAGTGTTCACATTGCTTCGCAGAATCGCTTTTGTGCAGAAAACAGTAACACTTGTTCAGAACGAAAGAAAGCACAGAGCCCCAGATTTTATGTTGTCCTGGAGAGCTTGCAGAGCACTGGGGAAAAGCAGGCAGAGAATTCTCTGCTAGCACCTTCTCTGTGCCTGGGAAGCAGAAGTCTTCACATTGCTTCGCAGAATCGCTTTTGTGCAGAAAACAGTAACACTTGTTCAGAACGAAAGAAAGCACAGAGCCCCAGATTTTATGTTGTCCTGGAGAGCTTGCAGAGCACTGGGGAAAAGCAGGCAGAGAATTCCCTGCTAGAACCTTCTCTGTGCCTGGGAAGCAGAAGTGTTCACATTGCTTCGCAGAATCGCTTTTGTGCAGAAAACAGTAACACTTGTTCAGAACGAAAGAA